>NC_135764.1:31604149-31809149 GCF_052425735.1 Oculina patagonica | reverse complement strand
CAGGAACTAGAGGACCTTTTTGGGAAACGGTGATCACCAACAAAAGGCCTCTAAAAGGTTTGTGTTATTTCCGTCACTTAGAAATTTATAACCTATTCACAAACCTTTATTCCTTTATTGTAAATGAAAATACAATTACCGTGAATCGGTTTTAGTTTCAAAATGAAACAGTTTGTATACAGCATTTTATTTCATATTCAATGTGTTCAGTAATAATAATAATAATTCATACGTAAATATATCATACGTGGGAAATATAAAATGCAGTATTGCACAATTTTGGCTAAAAGTTACACGGTGCATTACAAACAGCATTCAGCCCCTAAATAGATTTATTTTGTAAATAAGCAATTCAGTAAAAACCCGCGAGTAAGAACCTAGTTTTTCCAGGTTCTTACATAAATGGTAGTTAACACGAATTTAGGTTATTTAGGTTCTACTTATTTTCTGGGAAAAAATTTACATTGTTGCTAACAGAACTTTTAGTGATATTCGGCCTATTATTTGTATAAAATTTGCATACCACACAAATGTTAATGTAAAAATGAAGAACTAATCATTTAGAACACAACATTACATACATGTACAGTAAAGCCTTGTCCAAACTTATTTTCCCAAAGGTAAACATTTTTAATGAATTTAAGGAAATCAGAACCTGTTTTCAAATTTTAGGCTAAATAGGTTCTTATAAAAATGGGGTTTTATTTACAAATTTTAGCATAACAGGTTCTTAAATGTTAGGTTCTTACTCGCGGGTTTTAACTGTATTCCCCGTAAATAAACAAAATACTACACGATAAAAAAACACTCGCGCAAGGTCTGCCGGTTACTAGGGAAACAAACAAACATTTGATTAGCATTTAGTAGATTGCTACATTGACCAGATTTTAATCAGTCCTTTTAGAAAAACCAGGAACAGTGATACGGCAAATAATTAAATTTATCGGCTGTTGTTATGCACGTAAGAGCCAGAACTTTCACTAACAGTTTTACAGCCATCTGCCCTTCGCTGAGCCAATCAGATCAAAGAACTGGCATTAAACTAGATTAGCATGTAATAATGCTTTTTTATATATCAGAATCGTTCAAGGGAGTCGTACAACATCACTAAAAATCAAACGTGATCGGGAAGTGGCAACCCGAATACAGTTGAACCCTTACCATCCGATCGAAAACCGAGCAGAAATTTGGGTGTCGACTCCTGGCTAAGAGACTGTATCTTGAAGTTGGTGAGTCCCTCATACTACTGTTGACATAAAGTAACTAGAAAGAGAGGTGCACATGCACAATTTTTTTTTTGTGTGTGTCAAAACAAGCAAAATAGCAACTTCGTTACACTTTGACATAATGTGTCGTTTTTCCATTATGTTCAGCTAAAAAGAAATCCAATATATTTGACGTGCGTGTAAATTTTTTCTTTTAATTTGAACTGGTACATTATTTTCGTGATTTCTTTGAAACCCAACGCTCTTTTTTTCCGCAAGGCCACACAGTTGACACGCCGGGGAAAAAATATCAAAATCTGTGGTTTTGTCTTATTCAAACGTGTGCATTTCTCGCCTCTTATTATTATTCTTGAAGGTACAGGACGGTAGAATTGATGGATTTGCATATTTACATTGTAAAATGTTTCTATGACGCATATTTATTTCTTCTTTTTTTTTAATTGCAACGTATAGCTTTATCGCGTATAGCGTATTAAGCTTTCGTATGTCGATGAGCATGAATGCTTATCGGTTCATCAGCTAAAAGCTTTGGCCGACTTCTGGCAAATAATAGTGTGAATTTTCAATTCACTTGGCTAGTGAAGAATAAAGAGTTACGTAAAAGATGTATCGATCCTTAAGATGTGAGCAGCGCTTTATTTCATCCTTGAGCTTTTCATTTTTGCTGTATCAGTCTCATAATTGAACAGGTGTAAATCAATATGCAAATTAACTATAAAAAAAAAAACTGAACAT
The DNA here is from genome assembly GCF_052425735.1 of Oculina patagonica. Lineage (NCBI taxonomy): Eukaryota > Metazoa > Cnidaria > Anthozoa > Scleractinia > Oculinidae > Oculina > Oculina patagonica. The sequence goes on along the minus strand of NC_135764.1, from coordinate 31,807,188 downwards.
TTCTTCTTGGATAATGGTTGCTCCTTACTTTGAATTTCGTTCAGTGAAATAAAGGTCGCCATGACTGTTGATTATTTGCAGGTAAAACACAAACTTTGAGCACTTTCACTAAAAAAAAATCGCGCGTAAATGAGTTGCACAACTAGATTTCTTATATGAAATTGTCCGACCGGAACCTAATGTAAAAACTTTGAAAACTGCATCTATAAAATTACCGTAATTTCCGTAACTTAAAAAATTACGCTGGTGAAATTAATCCTGCATTGTACAAGGACTGTATTGCGATTACTTGTTTATCTCGTAACTCCATGGAAAATTTTTCGTGAAATCGTGCCTTTTTAATGTGGCCGACATGAATTTCTTCGATGAGTGTAAAGCTTTTAAGCCGTTATCGACACAATTAACAAGAACAACTCTTTGCAACGTCGACTAAAACACTGAAATTTGGTTTCAGGAATTAACCATTCAAAATACGTCAGTTTCAAGTCCATTAGTAATGATAATGCATGTGAAAATGGTACAGTTGTGGTTTCATTTACCTTTGGTACAATCTGGTATTTTTCTTTGTTTTATATGCATTGATATATATTACCAAATTAATCTCAAAATCGAGCCAATATTTTCTTATTCAAGTCTTGACCAATCAGAATTAAGGACGAACTTTTCTATGCCAGAGAGACAAAAATGCTCCTGGTATTAACAAAGCAGTCGGCACGCTCCTTATCGGCTTAGGTAAAGAGTGGTTTAGTTTTTTAGCCGACTATTTTAAACACTTTGGTCATTTTATACGGTTCGTTCCGCAAGCAATCACACATACTCACTACATCATCGCCAGACATCAGATGCCGCTATTTTGGGGGAAGAAAGGACGCGAACACGACCGATGTCAAATTATTACCGTAAAACTTTAATTTTAAAAAAAAAATTATATGAAAAATGTTAATGCATGATTTTCAGTCTGAGAGAAGAAAATATCGTTAGAAGGTGAGCAAACGTGTTTTTATTTTTCAAACAATTGTCTGTAATTTTGCCCAGAAAGTCATCCCTTTCTAAATCTGCGGGAAAATGTAATTCCTTCCTAGCAAAGACACCACTCTCTAATATGGTCATTTAAATTTTTTGCCCAATACAGTCGAAGCTCTCGTAAGCGGCCACTAGAGTTGTAGGGGATAAATGGCCGCTTAAGGGAGCTTGCCATGCTAACAATAACCGGACGGACGTGGATGACGCCAAAACAAGCACTGAAATATGGCACTGTAATTACTTTAAAATCATCGGCGATGTGAAGTTGATTAATGAACACAAGATTCAGAGGTTGTTAATAGGATTTTCTTTGGGGTGTCCGCTTACGGGAGCTTAAAACAAAGAAAAAGTCTAAGTCGTAATCTCTGAAAGTGTCCGCGGCCGCTAACAAGAATGTCCGCTTATGAGAATGTAAAAATACAGAGTTTGTATGGGAGTTAAAACGGGGTTTCAAACAAGACGGCCGTAAGTAGAGCTGTCCGCTTACGAGAGTGTCCGTTAAGAGAGCTTCGACTGAATCTCAAGTTTCGCTAAGTCATAAATGCATTTTAAATACGATTTTTAAGGAAATTATTCGATTATTTAATACACAGTCTATTTTTTTACTCCCATAGGTCATAAATGCTGCTAGGATGAAGAGCAAAATACAGCCAATTGATGCAAGCCCTCAACTGACACCGGTGCCTACAAGGATCACTCGAAGACACAGACGGCTCCGATTGGTTGTGGTGACCGGCCTGTGTTTGATTGCCATGACTGGTTTAACAGTTCTTACAATATTAGACACACTAAAAGCGAGCGCAAGCGCCTTAAAATCGAAAACACTGCAAAACAGTGTTAAACTAAGCATCGAGGTTGCTGGTCTTATTCATACGCTACAAATTGAGCGCGGAACAAGAGTCTTGCTTGCGAGTTCTGGCAGAGATCACAATGTACGGCAAAAGGTGTTAGAAGCGGGAAATAACACGGACAAGCACGCCAGAAGTCTCGAAAAGTGGCCTGAGGCCGAATTGGATCGATATAACTTTAACAGCCTGGAAACTTTTATGGCGCTTGTCAATAGTCATCGTATCTCACATAGCGTCGACAACAGTACAGTCCGAGACGAGATCATATTTTACTCAGAGATTATTTCAAACCTGTTTGACTGGTTATTCCGCAACGTTCAACAGATCGACCATGACGTTTTGTCAGAATTTATTGGTTACCAAATGCTTCTTATTGGAAAAGAGAAGACAGGGATTGAACGCGCTCTTGGTGGTGCGTTTTTCATTCGAGGACAATTCGGTGAATTAAAAGAGCTACTTTGGTTCACGGAGAACAATTTGCTGGGAAGGGAGAAATTAAACTCTAGCATGCAGTTAATGCCCGAAATTAAAGAAATTTACAAAAAAGCTGTGGAATCCCACAATATGTCGGTATTAATTGAAGTGGAACAAAGAAGGAACATCATTTTGAGTAACAAAAAACAAAATGCCTCGGCGGAATCTGGTAGACAGTGGTTTCACTTCATGACTACTTACATAGACGCATTACTTGACGTACAACGTGAAGCCGGAAATGTGATCCTTGAAAGACTAGAGAATGACGTCACCACCACCGAAAATGACTGGATTCTTAAGCTCAGCATTTTTGGTTTCATTGTATTACTAATGCCATTTTTTGTTTATGTTATATACACGATTCAACGCTTTGCGGCCAAACTTCATCAAACCACGAAAGAGCTGAAGGAAGAAAAGCAAAGAGCGGACTCTCTTCTCTATCAAATGCTGCCTTACCCGGTAGCAGAACAGTTGAAGGGCGGCCATAGCGTGACAGCAGAGCAGTTTGAAAGCGTGACAGTCTTCTTCAGCGATATTGTAGACTTCACACAAATATGCGCCAACATTTCTCCCATGGAGGTCACACAAATGTTAAATCGACTGTATGGAATCTTTGACAACCACATAGACAAATATGACGTCTATAAGGTAGAGACGATTGGTGACGCTTACATGGTGGTATCAGGTCTTCCAGAGAAAAATGAGCACCGTCACGTCACCGAGATAGCACTGATGGCGCTACATTTAGTTGAGCTCATGGAGAGCTTTCGTTTTGGCGCCGACGGTGATCGGGATCTTTGTGTACGAATCGGGATTCACACCGGTAAGTCAAATTGATTTGACAGTTAAAGAGGAAGTTCATTCCGAAATGGCACTTCTTTTCTTCACGCCAACGAAAAGGTAATTCCAAGATATGTTTGTCGCCAAAATTTCAGCTTCCAAATAGTATTCAAACCTTATGAAATCCTTGTCTGAAGTAATCCGAAAATCGAGATCTGGCCGCCGCCATCTTGGAGTAACTAAGCAGCCTGGCGATGTACGTGCGATGTCAAAGAGTTCAATCTGACGTTTGGCAGGAAGTTGTTTAAATACTTGACATTCCTTGTTAATTTTGTATTGGCTTGTTTTTCGAAATGCCTGTTCTGTGCAGCATCATTTTGCACAAACTGAACTCCAAGACTGATAGCAAAAATTGAGATCTTTGACGTCACACATACATCGCCAGGCTGCTAAGTTACTCCAAGATGGCGGCGGCTGGTTCTCGACTTTTCGACTACTTCAGGCAAGGATTTCATAGGGTTTTCATACTCTTTGGAAGCTGAAATTTTGGTGAGTAATGTATCTTTGTATTACAGTCAACTCTCTCTTAACGGACACCTCTATAAGACGGACACCTCCATAAGACGGACACCTGGTGATGGTCCCTGCCGTTTTTCAGTCATTTTACTGTAACCAAACTCCCTATAAGACGGACACCTCTCTAAGACGGACAACGGACACTTTGAAATCATAAACGGACACTTAAGAAGTGTTTTTTATCATCCAGCTTCAAAAATCTTATAACTGAAAAGAGAACAGCGTACAATCTTCGCGGTAATTTTAATCTTTCCATACCTAAAGTGAACACTACCAGATATGGTCTTAAGTCGTGGCGTTATGCTGCAGCAAAGCACTGGAACATGCTACCTCGTGATATTCGTTCCATGGCAGGCTCAAAGGACTTTTTGAAAAAGATTAGACAAACTGATTTCAATGTTTAATAATTATATTTTATCGCTTTTAGATAGGATTTTTATATTTATATATATATATTTTTTAGGAATCTTAATTTAGCTAGATGGTGTTGTTGTTTGTTTGTTTGTTTGTTTCTTTTTTTTTTTTTTTTTTTTTTTTTTTTTAACCATTTTAAAATAGTCTGATGTAATACTTTTATACCCTTTGTTTTGATGTAAATACTTTTGTAAATACTAAACTTTTAATCGTGGAGCACCTGTAAACTAGCTAACAGCTAAGTGTGTACTTTTTTCCACGTTAAATAAAGTATGTATGTATGTATGTATGTATGTATGTTTTACCAGTGAAAATACTTCCAAACATCGTATCGACCTAAAGTAAAGTTAGTCGGCGCCCAGAGGATACGTGTATACCAAGCTTACTAACCATAATTGATGACGCTTTAACGGATTTCTTCTCTGCTTACGTGTATGGACACTAAAGAGGTCGTTTTCTACTTACAGTATTACAGTTTGTATTACAGCTCTCAATTTTTGCTTTAACAAGCAAATACGCTCCTTTTATTATTTTAGTCTTGTTGCAGTTAGCAAAGGTTTGTTGTATTGTGCAAAGGTTTAGCTTTATTATCTCAGAATTACTGGTGTCATGATACCTCGACTCTCTACAGAGCGGACACCTCTCTAAGACGGACAGCTGCGGCCGGTCCCAAAGGTGTCCGTCTTAGAGAGAGTTGACTGTACCAGAAACCCATAAGGGTGGAAACGTGTAACGCGCGCGCACAGCGTTTGAATATTCATTTTGCTAAGTACCATATTTGGAAACACGAAGAATTTGTACGCGAATGCTTCATACACGTAATGACACACGCAACATAATTTTTGGTTTTACGGTAAGTTGCTTGAATTTCGACCTAAACACCGTAAATTTCTTACAGAAACTAAAGAAATACATTAAGTGTATCGAAGCGAAGTTCTCCAGACTACTTCAAGAAGATGAAACAGAAGAATTTAACCAAATTTAACTTTATTCAACCAAGCTTGTTCAAAAACAAGATTACGCCATTGAGCGCGAGCTAGCGCGCGCTGTGAATTTAATTCAAATGATGCAATTTTGATTGGTTAATTTTTTCTTCTGATTTTCCAAAAATGGTACTTAATGGAAACGAATGTGCAAACGCTTTGTACAATGCGAATCATATGGAGTTACACGTTTCAACCCTTATGGGTTTCTGGTATTACCTATTCGTTCAGTTGGCGCGAATAACAAAAGTGCCATTCTGGAATGAACTTCCCCTTGAAGAAAGCATGGTAGACTTCTGATTAGCCTGCTGGACTCTGGATCGAGCGGTCTGGATTTGAGCCCTAGTCAGGGTGCTTGTGTCATGTTCTTGGGCAAGACACTTAACTCTCACAGTGCCTCTTTCCACCCAGGTATATAAATGGATACCAGTGAACTGTAAGGGAAGCCTGACAGCCCATCCCTTCCAGGGAGGAGTAGTAATACTCCTAGTCGATTCATGCTACACAGTCACGTGACCCTTCCAATTCGTTAGACTAGAAGAGGATTGAAACTAAACTTAACTTAGTGAGTAGAATTCTTTTAGTATACTTATGCAAACCGACAATCTGACTGGTTAAGCTACTTGTTTACTATCAGTCGTTAGTATGCGAGATCGCGCGTGATTACGAGGTAATCGCATTAATTGTGTTTTTTTTTTCGTTCCAGGCCCCTGCGCGGCGGGAGTTGTGGGAAACAAAATGCCTCGCTACTGTTTGTTTGGTGACACTGTGAATACCGCCTCGAGAATGCAAACAACGGGCATGCGTAAGTATTAGTACCGTATGGTCTTGTGTCATATTTGGTGACTTTTGTTTAAAGTGGTGTTGTTTGATTTCATAAGCATTTTTTGTTTGATCATAAAGTAGATTTTGAACTTGTTCCTTTAAACATAGATCATAATACTTTTGCATGTTCTTTCCAGTTAAAACAGTTTTTAAATCAGATGAATTTCTATTTTGTTTTAAATTTGATATGTCAACAATGGCATCAGTCAAAATTGCCGTATTCCATTATAATCTTTTCTTAAATTGACCAAATTTTAAATTTGTGTAATTTTGCATTTTGTTTAGCTCAGAGAATCCATGTTAGCAAAGATTCAAAGGATATGCTGACATTTCTGGGTGATTACGCTCTAGAGTTTAGAGGACTTGTCGAAGTCAAGGTATGTGTTAGCTTAACCAGTTCACCGTGCCCAAATTCAGAATCAACCAATCAGAAGCTCTATCTGCTGACCAGCTGGTCGATATCGACGATATCAAGTCCCTAACCTGCTAACTAGTATCCTACCATATCAGCTTGGACAGTTTAAGAAAAATGCCAGCTCCAGCTTTGTTTTCCCAACCAAAATATTCAAAACTACAACTGTAATGTAAAATAGGAAAATCGTCAAAATGGATAAGGTAATTTTTATGACACTCACGAAGAAAAAGTAAGCAATTTTCGCACCGAAACCACGGCTGCAGCACCACGCGTGTTATTGTTGCCGGCCGGAGGGAAGGAAGAACGCAATTTGCACGCTCGTATAAAGAGAGAAAACTACATATCCAATATGGCGGACGAAACCGAACCTCGTACTTTTTATTTTACCCACCCAAGATACTTAGCGACTTTTACCATTTGTATAGGGGGGAGGGGTGGTGTTAATATATTCCTGGTCTTCTTTATCCTCAACATTATATGTTACGTGTCGTATTCGAGGTTGTCTCAACAAACTGAATTGCCCTTTATAAACAACTTAAAAGGGGATAAAACTTCACAGTCTTTAAGACAAATTCACTACAGGACCATAAAAGCAATAAGCAATCCAGATAGTGAGCAATACAAGCCATGACTCGGCCAAACGTAAGTGACTTTAAATAATGAAGCTCGACGGGACACCGTGAATACTGAAATTATTTTTATAAAAACACATTTTTTCCCACTCACGTTTTAAGGTACCCCTCCCTCGAAAAATGTGCCGCAACCGTCTCTTTACGAAGTCTTTTGAAACACGTATGAATAATACGCTAATATTCCTCCTCGTACGTATTAACCTGATGATCCCAGGTGTCTCGTCCCATTTCATCAAAAAGCTTAACTCGTACAATTACTTCTTTCCACAAAACCCTTGTGGTTGCAAAAGTCTCTTATATCCTTTTTATTTCTCTTTCCAGGGAAAGGGTACAATGCAAACCTACTGGCTGTTGCGGGAACACACTTCCAAGACAAAGAAATATGAATTAAATTGACTTGGTGACTGTTATGACCGTGAGCATAAGAGGTCTGGGGCTAGTCGCGTATCACCCTGCGAGCAGAGCCTCTTTTAACTTCCCTGCGGTTGAGATTTAGGAAGAAGAAAGAGGCTCTGCATGAATCGTGTCATTTCTTTGAAGTCGCCGCAGCCCCAAAGTTTGGGCTGGTCAGCCCGGATTAAACCGGTTTTTGCTGCGCGGGCATTAATTTTTTGGAAAAACTGATGTTCAAGGCGGAGCCCACAGTACGCTCTCGAAAGCACTAGAGCTGACGATTGCTCTCGCCATCTGCTAACGTTTGTGCGCGCGTGCAGGTTGTGGATCATTTAAGTTCTCGTTTTTTCGCAAGGCAAGAAGAAATTTCACGGTTAAAATCGCACATCTCTACCATAAAGTCACTAATACGACTTCAAGCGCTGCTTGACGTGTTATTACTAAAGGAATTCAGATGCTCTCCGAAGAAAAGAACTTGTAAAACAAACACTTTTTCACACTGTCGTGTACGATCCATCACGCCATTTCTCGCGCGCATGCTAAGATTAAGTGTTCCTCGCGCAAGCTAAATGCGCAAGCATCGCGTAAACCTCGCGCATGCTCAACAAAGATTTGACGCGATTCTTGCAGAGCCCTTTCTTCTCAGTGGAAAAGAAAGGGCTCTGCTCGCTGGGTGGTCGCGTATGTAAGTTACGTAGTTATTTGCCTTCCAAAAGCGCGTGGCTTTTGAGCCGTTTAGTCCGAAAGGACATTAAAATTCAAATGTAGAAGAGGCCAAGAAAATAAAATAACAGATATCGCAAGATTAAGTAAATTGCGATTTAGTTAACAAAATAGCGTACATCAAGTTCTAAACAACAGGTCTAAAATAGCACTTTTTGCCACCGAAACTACCCAAGAGTATCTGCGGATCCGAGGGCAAGAGCAACTTTGTTAGATTTTACAACAAATAGACAATGTTTCCTCTCTTGTGACAGTTTATTGTCGAAACTCAATCATATTCAAACAGTCATGCGTAAACATAGATTTTTTTTTAATTTACCTCTATGAGTTGAAAAACGTTTCCTTTAGTGAGCAGAATAATCCAGGTAAACAATAATAATAAAAAGAAATATTTATACAGGACCGGACACTTCAGTTATACATTCAACTTTTATCAATGTGGGCCCTGATAAATGTTAAATTTCGTCCAGTTTCGTTAATTTCTTGTCTCAAAAAGACACTTTGTCCGAAATATAAATACTAAATATATGTAAAAAATAAATATGTATAAATAATAAATATATGTAAATATCTCTTTGTCATGAAACACACAGCACGTTAAATATCACTTGTAAGAATCATAAATGGGCTAGCTTGATGGAAAAGGTATAAATGTACGTCTGCAAATAGCTTCTGGAATCGATTATGAATTCCAATATGTTGACCATCAAAAGTTTCTATAAGCAGAACTGTTAGGTCTGTATATATATTTAAAGCATACATGCAAGTGCTTTGATAAACAAGAACTTTTGTATAAAAATACAGTAGATCTATTAAAGATACATGTTCATGATATTAACACCGTTTGATGTTTGTTTCCCCCCAGTAATATGAACAAGTACACAACTTACCGGAGCGAACCCAAGTCCCCCCACCACCACCCCCACTGCGGGAGGCCGGTTTCACACCATGACGTCAAAGGAGAATTTCTACCTATGGGTACACCCCGGTGGAAATACTTGCGCGGATCAAATTCACTTTCCCCACTCCCCTAATATGGCTGATCTGTCATGCCGATGACAATTAGTCCCCGATGATTTCTAACTCGTCGGCTTAGCTTCGGCGAACTTTCCACAGCGAGATATTTTGAACCAAAATGACCGTCCACTGTTTTATGCCTGGTCACTAAAGTTGACCGGTACAATTAATATTTCTTAATACGTCTTGAATAATCACTCAAGGGGTGAGTATTTTCCAAAATTTCAGTTTCAATCCGAAAATAGGGATTGAATTGATTTTGCTGTGACGTCACATTGCAAACAGAAGACATAATACGGATCGCTAATTAGGCCTAATTAATTATCTACTGCACTGTGGTCTTGTTGTTGAAAGGAATTAATTTGGTCAGTTCTTCTGTTAATTTGATTGACCCAGTTATCTGAGTTCCATACCTAAATTTCTCCTTTCCAAAAGGCCATTCTTTTTTGTTAGAGTTCGTTTAACGAAATTTCCTGTTGCACTGTTATTTACAAACAGGCAAACACTCATTGGATAATTAAGCTGTGACGTAATATTGGGCATTACGGATCGCTAGTTAGGCTAATTAATTATCTGCTACAATGTGGTCTTGTTGTTGAAAGGAATTAATTTGGTCAGTTCTTCTGTTAATTTGATTGAAGCAGTCTTCTCATTATCATCTCATATCATCTCATTTTATTGAGCCAGTCATCTCAGTTCCTAAATTTCTCCTTTCCAAAAGGCAATTCTTGTTTTTTAGAGTTCGATTAACGAAATTTCCTGGTGCAGTGTTTTTACAAACAGGCAAACAATCATTGGATAATTAAGCTGTGACGTAATATTGGGCAAAACATAACTGAGTTATTTACTTATCATTTTGCTCCACTTCGGGAAAACTAATTAGGCCTACTTAGCAACGTACCTGTTGATTGGCATTATAACGTCAGTTGTCTTTAAACATGCAATAATTCTTTTCGGTTTGTCCTTGTTTTTCAAATGTTAGATAAACTGCCGTAGTTGAATTTAAGCTTAAAATCAAATTTAGCCAACTATCAAAGTATTTCCTAAGTCGAAAAGCACACAGTTTGATTCATAGTATGTTATAGGCAATTTAGGAAATGAATGGATTTGAACAATTCTGACTTCCATAATGGACTCTCAGCTTTTGGCCTTGTCCAATTTACAGTCCACAGTGTAATTAATTATCCACGTAATTCTGGATACGTTTTTCGTAATGAATATTAATAGTGTTATTCAATGATGTCATGGTACAAACATAGCGAATACCCGTATGGCTACTTTGACGCTATACGCAATTCCCTGGTACAGTACAAACAGATCACTGATGTGATCATTGTTTGTTTCGGTTGGTAATTACGTGGAGGAAACCCTTAAACAAAGCAAAGAATACGTCACTACACACAAAAAATATCCCGTATTATCGTAATACGACAAATAGCCAATCATGTGACAGCATGTGAAACTTGGCGATTAGTACTAAATGCAGTTATCATTGCAATGTTCCACATTTGGCTAAAAGCGGCCACTGTGTAGCGTGTAGTCACTTCCAACGCAGCGTTTTTTCGAAAATGGCAGAATGTTCCAAACGGCCACTATCTGTAAATGTAGGTGCTTCCAGTTCAGATGATGCTCAACTATTCGACCAGAACGCATCGTCAGGTTAGTTATGTCATCCAAACTAGCAAAGAATTTTGATTTATTTTAGGAAATCAGCATAGAAAAACAAATATTTTTCACGATAAAACAACCTTTGTTTTTCTGTCACCCATTTCGATGGTACTTTAAAATACGCAAGCGTTATCCCAATTTACTTAATTCACTGACACGTGTTGGAGAATTTCTCTCTGTCTTCTATAGCATTACATAATATTTTAGTGAGCGGCGTGAATTCTTTTAAGCAGATTTGACTAAACCAATTTCAGATGAAGTTGCGTCCTCGTGCGATTGACCTTAACATATGCTTTTTTTAAATCAGTAATGTAAAAAAAAGTATACTTATACAATGTAAAAATAATTAAAAATTGTCTTCGTTTGATGAGACGTCAGTGCAAAAGTATCAAATAATATCTCTTAAAGCCTACATGGCTTAAAGCTTAGTACCTGTAATTTGCGACTTTTATATTATTATATATTTTAAATATTTACTTGTAAATATTAATTATAAATATCGATAATAATTTTCATCGTTTTAAATTTTGAAATAAAAATTGATTTTTACTTTTAGACACTTGTACACATTCAAACGAGAAATCTACGTACTCCTTGGTGTTATGTGTTTAAAATAAAATGTGATTTGATTTGATTTAAACTCACACTCGCCTAACCCAAGAACACATCTAATATTCTAAGGGACGGACCATTAGAAATAACCGGAGGGGGGGGGGGGGGTGACTTTTACCAAAAAAAAATTCCTGCAAGGAAAACTTGTCGAAAAAAAATTCCTGCAAGCGGTTGTGCCTGAAAAAAAATTCGTGCAACGGAATAACCTGTAAGTGTTGTATGTTGGCATCTATAAACGTCCATCAGAATGGCTAAAATAGCGTTTCTGAGGTTCTGAAAATTAAAATTTTCCCGGGGGAGCATGCCCCCGGACCCCTCTAATTTGTCATGTACCGAGAGAACAGCATCAGCTGAATCCTATCAACTAATTTGGTTGCAAACACATATGACCCACCCTAACAATCGCGTCCCATCAGTAAACAGTTAACCAAAAGCACAAACAGTATTATTATTATCACTTTAAACTGCAATTTTGTCTGATATTCTAAAGTTTAGCTTGATAGGTTTTAGCTGTCATCTTTTTTGTTGAGGGACTAGGGTAAAAATTTCTAATAAGGAGGGGGGATTATATTTAACAGGCACTATCTATCAAATCCCTTCAGCTCCCCTACCTATGGCATAAAAAATGAACGGTCCCTAAATGTCGCTTAATTCATAGAACGAATCTGAAAAAATGAAACAATAATGCTATTTAATAATGATAATTGTTGCGCAAATCATAGATGCGTTACAAAACAAGACCTTTATTTTTGGGTGAAAAAAAAATTCGTGCAAAGCTTGTGCCTCAGAAAAAAAATTCCTGCAGACAAGTAGGCCTTCAAAAAAAATTCCTGCACGGAAAATTTTTTACCCCCCCCCCCCCCCTCCGGTTATTTCTAATGGTTCTTCCCTAATAAGAGATTAGGAGATGATTATGTCGCAAGCTACACAAAATAATTTATGCTTTGAAATGAATTTCCTTAAAGGTGAGGCCGCAGATCAGGTCACTGTTTGTTCCTCAAAGAGACAAACACGCACAAGATTGAGTGAATATCAGAAACAAGTGTTGAAGCGAGCGTTTGAGTCGTCACCTTACTTGACCCCCATCCAGCAGACGGAGGTGGCTGTTGCACTGGGAATAACAAAGCAAGTGCTACAGGTTTGTAATTTCCTGCTATGCAGTAAGGTAAAGTTCTTTATTACATGAAAAAGGGATGATACCTGATACATTTCACACCTCGGGCGCAAAATGCAAACGTGTATTCTTGCAGCATGTTGCAGAGTCGAGCATCCTACAACGTTTATTCTGAATGTAGCTGTGTTTTTATCTTATAGAACTGGTTCAAGAATAAACGGTACCGATTGAGGCTTAAGATGGAATCCACAGTGAATAAAACGACCTGTATGATGCCAGTCTCTATGCCGCACTACATCGAAAATACAGCACCACAGAGTGCTTACATGGAAGTTCCTAATAGCTACTTCTATCGCCAGTGCTCAGGAGCACATAATGGGCTCCTGCAGTGCTTCAATACCTCACAGGGCCAAGAGCAGGAAATGGAATACTGGTCTCCCCCTACTACAAACAGTTATTAATTCCCTTGATATTTCTACTTACTAATGTAAATATGTTCTTACTTATTTTCGCGCGTACTTAATTTCGCGAAAATTTGGGAGCCGAATTTCGCGAGTATTAATTTTCGCGATGGCAAGAAAAATTAAAGCAAGAGGGTATTAAATTTCGCGATTTTTCCAGTGTATTCTGGATCAGTCGTCAAAGACTAAGGAACTACTGGAAATATACAAAGGCCGGGTTCAATGTAAGTACTGTACACGAAGCCTACAATTGGAAACTTCGGTGACTGTACTAAAGAAGTCTTGGCCGATTTACAAGCTAAAGAAAACAGTAATCAGAGAAAGGGTGCTAGTCTAAAACAAGACGGAAAGATATTTTCAAGGATAGATAGTTTAATTTCCAAACATTTAAAATTTTTGTTTTGATATAAAGTAATTTCGCGTGTTTAAATTTCGCGCAATATTATATTCGCGCGTATTAAATTCGCGATTATTTTGAAATCGCGAATATCGCTAAAATTAGTACTCGCGAAAATTAGTAAGAATAAGAAATATGTCACTGCATATCAGTGATATTTAAGGAATTGCTGTTTATTTGTCGAAAACAGTTTTATGACGGTTGGGTATCAATAACTTGCCTCACAAAATGGTTTTTTTTAATTCCGAGTTTGGGGAGAGGGGGTGGACTCTTTTATGAAAAGGAGGTGCGTGCTCGTTGGCAAATTTAAATCCAACCCCTGAAAGGGCGTCGCTCAAGTTATTTTTTACCCCTGTAAAGTCCTTTGCTCTTTTTGTCGAGCACTATGTGAATAAATTTTAAAATATTCATTAACGTAACATTGTACTTAATGTGCAAAAATTTGATTTTATTTTAGTGGTTAACGACTTGTAAATAACTGCTTAGTAAAACGTTAAAAATCCAGGCAAGGGCGTTATGTTCAATAAATTTTGTGAATCTGATAGCCCTCTTATGCTACTTTGGTTGTCACAAACGTGCCATGTTGCTTGCATTTTGTTATTTAAGAATTTATTGTGTTGATTACTAATGTTTTTTGTTTTGCTATCTACTTGGAGTAAATTGTGCGTAATAAAAATTGTTTGTCAAGGTACAGTTCATTTCATTGTGTACGAACGTTTGGAGATTTCACACAAAGTATGTCAAACCCGTAATTTAGGGATGTCCCGCTTGTGGTCGTGATCTTGAACGGGACAAACCCCGCGGGTGACAAGTGCATGGGGCCTTTCAAATACACGGCCGTTTCCGACCATAAGCTGTTCACTGTTCAATCTAAATATGGAAGACTATCTTTCACATAGGCTCTCTCTAAGTTGTGGTTTCTCCATTGGCCGTACAAACAACTCAGTCATTAATTGAGAAATATTATAAAATTTAGAAAAAACTGAATTGTTTTATCTCACTGGCAGGGAAATAAATTCTAAACGTAAATTAACAAGCGTGGCGGATATTTAGAACGTTAGCCTTTCGTCGGACCATAGTTAGTAAGATTTAATTAAACGCATAAAAGGGCAATAACTTTATAGCAAAATATTCAAAATCCAAACACAAAACAGAAATAAAAATCTCTTATTTATGTTTGTAATAATCACTGTTCTTTGTTCATGTTCTTTTTTCTGTTGGGAGTTTTCTGGTTTGAAGCAGTAAATTGGTTTTTTCGTTTTTAAAATGCGAGCCACAACATTTGATTGATTGTGTTCACTATAAATTTTCCTAAAATTAGAAAGAAGCACATTTGGAAATTTTAATACAAGCAACAACCTTTTCCTTCACATCGACGTAAGGAATGCGAAAAACCTGTTTTGTCACTAAAATTACGAATCTCCTCAATGGTGTTATAACTTCATACTCTTATCTCTAGCTTTTTCAACCCGAAATTACAAGCATTGCAGAACAGCTTTTTTTTCTGTTCTAATTGTTTATGTTTTTGTCAGTTCTGAGTTAAATTTAATTTTCAAAGGCCCAGGCATTTTAGAGAGGTCACTTAATCAAATGACCTCTTAGTTCCTGCTTTACAAGTATGTCAAATTAAAATATACCTTTAAAATACGTGTATTTATAAATCGAATTTTCATTTCGAACGTGATATGCCTAATCTTTATTGTTCTACTCAAAACAAACATTTTATTAATACAGTTGATAAATTAAAACAAAATCCGTGAGTTATTCAACACTTTTTTGATGTTTGGGTGTGTTCGTTAACAAATATTTTGTTTATCGTTTCAAGTGTTAGACACCAAACAAATTGTGTCCTCATCGACAGCAGGCGTCAGTGATCGCTTGTCTTTTCACGCGTTCACAATTTTCAGTTGACATAATACTTAGTAATAAGCCAATCAAAGGGCTTTATTTTTCAGTAGGGGTGTGTGATTATTTCTTAAATTCCTATCAATCAAAGACATTCATCAGAGTTTGTTGGAATTCGCAGTAGAAGCGTATCGGAGGTAGAAAGGAATTGGTAAGTTCAGCTTCTTGTTTTAAATCATTCTACGTTCGGATAATAAAAATAGAGTCGTGTAATTTTTCAGTAAGAAACCATAAGTGTATCGTAGCGAGTGCCTATTTTTCAGCTGATGTCCAAAGTTTGAATCAAGCAGTTTTTGTAGGCTTTTCAAACTAGCTTTTTTTTAAAATGCTTAACAAGGGAAGGTAAATATATTTCTATGAGCCGCCGTTTCACTACCTCTTTTCGAATAGCATACGTGTTCATAGCCTTTAAAAAATCTTGTCTAAATAATTTTTAAAAAGCGAATCAAGTTGTCCGCGAGTACTAATTATATTTATAATCTATTTAATTTCCTATTTCGTAGCAGTTTTTTCCAAAATATCTTCAATTATAGTCTGATCCCTGTCACTACCAGTAAAATTAATATTTTAGTTAGTAATGTAGTTATTTTAAATGTCGATATTGGTGGATGTATAGAACTGTAAGCAAAAACTTCCATCTCGGCTGCGCTGCAATAGATTTTAAACAAGAAAATATTGAATGCTTAAAATAGAACAAATATTTTGGGGAAGAAGTATAGGATTGCAAGGATGGAAGTGGATTACAGTTCATAAAATTTGATCTTGTGTCAGGATGAGAAAAAATCAAAACTTTCATTCTCAGGAAATTCTGAATATTTTAATCATTACGTATCCATTTTTCTTTTAAGTTGAGATTTCTTTGCTTTCACCACATTCAGGGTGTTTTTCTTTCTTTCTATTGCAAGATAATAAAGCAAGTTTATAGCAAGCCAACGGTCATACTTTTAAAATAAGATATATCAGCCGGGACACTGCTGTCCCTTAAAAACATGTTTAATAAATTACGTTATATCTATACCTAATGCTAATATCGATGGTTGTGTTTTTTTTGTTTTGTTTTAGACATGAGGACTTCAGTTGTGATTGGTTGCCTGTTGGCAGTGGTGTGTTTCGTTGCAGTTGAGTCCAGGGCTCTCAGTTCTTTGGAGGTTAATGCTAATCAAGTTAACCCCGCCGAGTCTGCGCAGCAAGTCAGTTTTCAGAGCCAATCAGATGAAGTGAAACAGGACCAAGACAAGAAAGGTATATCAAGAAGATAGTGCAAAAGCTGCAACTGTAGAGGAATTGAATAATTGTTAAACCTACGCATAAGCGTATGTTTTATTTGAGTTTGTCATTGCTGAGTTGTTAAATTTGTCAGAAAACTCGTTCAAAGTCCCTGCAACCAAACAATTGTTCATCCGATTAGATACAAACGAGAACCAACTGTGTTTTCCCGCGCTTAAAACTGGTTACATGTTTTCGCACGCCTGACACCGGTTGTCAGTTTTCCCGCGCTACGTACCCTGTTACTTAATTGGTTAATTGTGTTATTTTCGTTTGTTCTGATTGGCCACTGGCCGATTGGTTTTGGCCTTAAGTCAGTCGACAGAATTTGTCAAAAAAAGAAGCGTGCTTGATTTTATCTTTGCAAAAAAAAAGCCCAAAGGAATACTTTATTACAAAAAAATCCTTATTTTATCCTTCAAAGCAGCTAAAATCCTATAAAACTGCGAAGTGAGAAATAATACGATGGGCGGGTACCTGTTCTTCTCCCCAGGTCCCTTGCTTGTGTTCGAGACTCTCTTATTCATCGCAACTTCTGTCAGATGACGAAAGCATTAAAAAAAAAACCACCACACACCATTTTAACAATTATATTCTATCTAACGTTTGTTGAATACTGGTTTTTGCAGCCCTGTAAAGTAAACTAAAGGTGAAATGACAACCGTTTCTTTCATTTTTTAGGACAATCCAACGATGTCTATTACCCTGGATATGGACATCCCGGATACCCGTGGCATTACGGACAATATCCGTATCAACACCCCGGCTACCCGTATCATTACCCTTACCCATACCAGCACCCAGCAGTCCACCCTGCAGTCCATCCAGCAGTCCAGCACCCCGCAACAACAGTAGTACACCCAGCTTCAGTAACTGTACACCCAGCTGTGACTGTACAGCACCCCGACACACACCACTACCCTTACAACTACCCGTACCCGTATCACTACCCCTACGGATACAACTACTGGTACAATAACTGCGGGTATCCAGGGTGCGAGACACACGTCCCAACAGAGACGAAAGAACAGAAAGCTAAAGAAGAAGACCACCATGAGGACAACGATAAAGAACAAGACAAAAAGAGCAAAATTACTCACTGAGTAAACCTTCGCTGTTTTTGACAGTTATCCTAAACATGTTAGGTTTTTGTTCCTAAATAAAATAGTTTGAAAAGAAGGCTGAGTTGTTTATCGTTTATTATTATATAGCCGCGAGTGTTTTACTGGAAAATAGACCACTCGTAAAATTCATACGAAACTGCATCCGGGACTGTAGTGGCCTATTTCCCATATCCTCACTAGTGACGAAATCGATGACGTCATTTCCCGCCTTTGCACGGTTGTTTGTGCAAGGCTGCCAAACGCCGGTTGGAAATGGCGAGCTATCGATTCATGAAGTTCACTGAAGCCAAAATAAAATGTTTTACTGAGGAGCAGGAAAATATGCTAACACGAAGAAGAAAATTATAAATTATAAGAGCTTCTAGCTTGTGGAGACGAAGAGAGGGAAAATCAAGAAATTGCAGCTGCCGAACTGCAAGACTTCGCGATCAGAAATCAAAAAAGCGGTGAGTTTGAGCAGAAACAGATTTCAAAACGGCGAATTATATTATCAGTGACAGTGATGAAAGCTAATAAAGTCAATAAACAGTTTTTATTATATAAACTGCAGTGGTATAGTGAGTGGTAGCAAATCGATAAAAATGGTATCACACATGTGTGGATAAAAATGATATCCACACACATGTGTGATATCATCTTTGACCAATCAGCTCGCAGAGTTTACCATGTTTGAATGTTCAATAAGCCAAAGTTTATCGATATTAAGTCGAAACATCTTCGGTTCTCTCTCGGCAATCTTCGGCAATCTTCGGAGTCTGGAAATTTTCGGAAAATGTTCGGCAACATTAGAACGACCTTCGGACAACATTTTGAAAATCTTCGAAAATCTTCGGAAAATCTTCCGAAAATCGTCAAAAACGTCGTAATTAGTAGGTTTATATAATAAACAAAATAATACATGGCTGCTTGGAGATATGAAATATATCTTTTCGTGTTCTCTCTCCCTCCCCTCCCCCTCTCCGGGCGCCTCCGCCCCGCCGCCCTCCCCTCCCCTCCCCCCCCGCTGCCCCCCCCCCCGGGCGTGTCCGGCCCCCCCCCCCCCTCCCCCCGCGGGGGTGCGCTCGGGGCCGGCGTATTTTCGGTTTCCTATTATGGAAATAAAGCTCTATTCATGTCTATGCATGCGCGCTGGACTCCGGATCGAGCAGTCCGGGTTCGAGCCCTAGCCGAAGTCATTGGTTTGTGTCCTTGGGCAAGACGCTTTACTCTCATAGTGCCCCTTTCCACCCAGGTATGCTTAATGCCGGGGGTTTATCGCGCCACGGACTAGCATCCCATTCATGGGGAGTAGAACACTCCTAATCGCTTCATGCTGCAGAATGAAACCGGGATAAGCTCCGTCCTGTATGGGCCAGTAGGCTCGACGCAGACCTTACCATGTCGAAATTCGTTCGAGGTCGTTGAAGTTCATTAAAGTTAGGATTTCTAGTTTCCTTTTTAGGTTTGTGAAAGCGACTCCAGTGTAAGAAGTACATGCTGAACAACATGACAACAAGTAAACTTGACGTTGGATTGTTTAGGCAACGTGTTTGATTCATTATATTGCTGTTATACACAGTATTTTCTCCCACCAAACGGTTTAATAACAGGCGGCAGGCGGCAGAAGCTAACAACATGTGACTCTATCGTCTGGTATTGTGCTGCTATTTAAGTCTCGACTCATATGGGTTTGTACAGGAACGCAACAGTTCTAAGATGTATAAATTCAACTGTGAATAAAATTGACTTGCCCCGTTACTTTGTCGTATTATCATAAATTGTTGAATGCTTGCCAGCTCCTTAGGCCAGATTTATTCCCAATGCTGGAAGAAATTGAATCGTACATGATCTAATCTGGCAAGGGATAGTCCAGCCCCTAAACTCTGTAGCGCGGAAGGAAGATTCTAGACATGCAAGAACTGGAACTGTAAGTAGTGTTGTAAAATTCATTAATTATTCATGAGGGTGCAAACCAATCCCAGCACAGTATTCAGATCACATGTTCACAACTGTAAACCCCAATACAAATCAAACAAAAGGATTATTTAACTTTAGATACAAACTCCTGCTCAGCTAATTAGTATTCATTAACTTTTGATACAGATCTCTACTGATTCGCATAACAATACTTTGCATTCAATTCATTGTTTTCATTTCACAAGTAGGATAAAATATTCGCGTCCGATCTGAATGGGCGTTTACAATGGCTCGCCTATCGGCTCGCCATTGTAACTGCCCATACAGATCTTCCGCTCATATTTTATCTACTACTTGTAATAACGCTGTTAAGGTAATGATTGTAAATGTGTGAGCAATCAATAAAAAAAAAGAACTGAAGATTAACTTAAACAAATTTTGCTTATTATGAAAAATGAATGTTCAATGTCTAGACTCCGAGTGCTCTCGAGTTTATGTTCACTGTTTAAAAGCACGAGGATTAAGCGACAGGTCGTAAAATCCATGTGACTTATACAAGCATCATGATTTCAAAGACGAGTAACCACAAGAATTACATAACAAGTTATTGGAAACTAACATTTAATGGCGTTTTCATACAAGAAACAGTCTTACTCCCATTCGAAGTCAATAAAAGAACTGAATACGAAAATAAGCAGTCTCTTGATTCATAACAATTGAATCTAAAGTAATGTTGTTATTCTATCTACAGGACAAGTTCAAAAGTCAACGTTTCTTCTGAATCTTTCACTTCTTATTTACAACAGGCGGGAGCACAGGATGGGGCACAAACTGGCATTGGAGGGGGAGGAGGAGGAGGGATATACACAGGGGGTGGAGGAGAGCAGCATGGCTGAGGACAAATCTTCATACAGTGGTGAATACAGATTGGGGGACACGGTGGTGGGGGTGGAGCTGGGAGACCGGGGCATCCGGGTGCTCCTGGTGGTCCCATCGGTCCCATTGGTCCCATACATCCGGGCATGCCGGGGAATCCACGGCATCCGGGAAGTCCGGGTGGTCCCATGCATCCTGGCTGTCCGGGGGGTCCTGGCTGTGGGCAGGGGATTGGCATAGGCACGGGGACGGGGCATGGTGGTGGAGGTGGTGGCGGTGGTGGTGCACAGCATGTTGGTTCGCAGGTTGGAGCACACATTGATGGGCATCCATAACCACAAGGGTTAGCTTCTCGCTTTTCTTTTTCATCTGCAAGGTAAACAGCAAAGTGAAGTTACACATTTTGCAAGATCTCGTTTAACGAGCACCGTAGGTACCACAGAAATGTCCATTTTAGCGAGCCGTGCGCTTAAAAAGAGTTAAAGTAAGAGAATGTATGAGGAAGGAACCAAAACCACTGCATCAATTGGGTGTCCGTAAAGCGATGTTTGACTGTGCTAGTTTAACTTATCGTAGTGTTGCATTTTTCTCCTGAACGTCCTACGAATCTCCACATCCTCAAGAAGAAGTAGTAATTAAAAACAATATAGTGATTCCTTACCAATTGATTTTCCGCATACTACTGCCACAAGGCAAGATACAAGAAGAATTCTTAAGTCCATATCTGAAAAGAAAATAAGGACAACTTATTATAGGACTGTCATCAAATGCGTCAGCCGTGCTGAATACGCCAGCACTTTGTCGGATTTCCAGAATTCTCAGTCAATCCGCACGTGCATGTTACTGACCGAGGTACTATTCCGCCTCGTAGACTAACTCAGTTTCCCATTGGCTGAGCAGTGGGAAAACCAACAATGCGTTATTTTCCGTTATGCCAAACAAGTACCCAGGCGTGCCATCTCACTAACTCGATTTGGCGCGAAATCTCACGACGCGGTGACAGAATGTAGTATGCAACCGATACGAAACTAACGACACGCAAACCGTTCCCAGACCCTAACGTGGTCGTCGCGCTCGACCGCGGGGAGGGAGAGTACGCCTAGATACTACAATGGTCGCATACATAGCAAAGTTCAATGTGACTCAGTTTCAAAATCTAATATTGTCTATTGTTGGTATCCAGTGGTTCGCTTTTGTTTAGCAACAGGTTTCTGTTCAACTCATGTCAGTTGAATAATACAAATACCAGTTAACTGCCAACTCAGTAAGGCTAAATAATTAGAAATTCTCCTTTAAAAAATCACAAATTCTTCCTTTGTCCTAAAAATCCCCAGAAATTTCCGTTTTCAATAGTGTTTTTACGCCACAATTTTTTAAGTACGATCTGATTTCCCCCTTCTTCCTGATTTCCTCCTTTCCTCCTTCGATGACAATAATGCATTGGTTCGTACACAACAATCAAACGAAAGCAAAGAAAATCAAATTCTTGATGTACTACGAAACTCTCTGAACTTACAACAAAACAAATGTATCGAGTTCAGTAAGGAGGATTCAAATTTAAGCTTTGGGATTGTAGAGTTAAATTGTTTGTTGATCTTGATTTTATAGTCATTTTTAACAAAATGCTTCGTAATATATACTGCATGTGTAGTGTTTAGGAAGCCACGTCTCGAATGTCGCTTCTTCAAAAAAGTTAGCCAAAATTTTCAAGCCCGTCGTGGTTTGAGACCCTTCTCAACCTACGTCAGTCTTGATCATCCTTGTACCTTTTGGTTAATTATTATCCCTTTGGTGTATTTCTACCTTAATTAACTATTATTTTGAGGTTTCCTTTTATTTGTAGGCAGAATTTTGTAACATAGCTCCCTTAAAATCAATAGCACAAATAGTGAGGCTTTCCTTTGAATTGAGCGTCTAAGAGAAGGTTTCAATTGTATTATACTTAACAGCGTGAGTTCCAAGTTTCTAGTTGTTAAAATATACGACCTTTTTATTCACTCTGAGGGAGTCAGTTTAATCTTCGAAGCATATATTAAAAAAAATTTACTTCAAAGGTCAGAAGACTAGAAGACTAGATACAACGCCACTGGAGCTAGCAGATTGTTAGTAAAACAATCTTCTGCTAAGATTTACATTTAGCTTCGACACTTTTTAACATGAAACAATTATATCATGATTGCTGTAACTAAAACAAATAAGTATCAGTATTATCGCCGAGCCCAAAACAAGAAATTTTGTATCTGGCTTTTGTTTATACTTGAGAGAAAAACACAACACGATTAGAAAGCTAAATAACAGGTTGTTTTTGGTCAAAGTGTTCATCGCACGATATCGAAGCAGTGCGAAGCAAAATCGAGAACTAAGTTTTGCTAACTTTCTTACCTGTTTGCTTGATTTGTCCTGTTTCAACTCAAGGGTAAGGGTTTTAGGATTTGGGACTTTTAGTGTCTGCTTTTGTTCCCATTTTTGTCGACTCGTGAATGATTCATGATGTTGAGCCAAGAATTACATAATAGCCGCTGCTCGGGGAATTTAACGCATGAATGGCCAGTCTTTGACAGTTATTACCTAACAAAGAACAAAGATTTCCTTCATGTGGAGTTCGATAAATAATTTGCTTTGCTTGTCACTGTGAGACAAAATATTTGCTCTGACTGTCGACAAAATACGAAAGAGCATTGGTTGAAAAAATGTGTGGTTTTATCGTTTGCTTGGTAGCTACGGGTTTTAATAATTGATCCCCCGAGACCTCAGCCATTCGCGCTTCATTTGAGCGTTTCACAGAGGCCAAAAATCTTACAAAGCGCTCGCTTAAGATAAATAAAACCCGAAACATAGTTTCTTTAGCTTCAACCTGATTTTCCTTGCGTTGCGTTTCTTAAACGAGCCAATCAGAGGACATCCGAGGTGAGGGACGGCGGGTTGAGTTACATGACGTAATGCTGTTGACAGAAACTCGCCCCGGGGCAGGTTGCGTTGGTAAACTGTCCGCCTCCGATGAATATATGATGACACTAGGAGCACCGCCTGCCAGTAGGGATTGCTTAACGACTTGACCTTTCGACAGCACTTTGTCAACCGAAGGAATCACCAAAAAATAAGGTAAAATTATAGACACTGTTTTTGCTTGTTGTTTTGAAGGGGGTGCTTTAGAGATTTCTTACCCAAGCTTTTCGGGTGCGTCTAACGCTGTTTCAACTCGTTTACTTGAATAAAGAGACGGTTTTTCGGACGGTTGAGTTTGGCAGGTGACCTCTTTCATCTTCTTTGGAAGCGAACTTCCCTTAACAATAAGAGAGTGTCACTTTGGATGGAAGAAATTCTTTGAACCTTTTACTTTATAGAAGCGTTCGATGGAATGAACTTGAAACAATGTCAAGTTGATTCCATTTTGGAACAATTTGGGGAGGAAAAATAAACAAAAATCAATCATAAATAAGGACGGGAAAAGAGCACCGGATTTAAGCATTGATTATTCTTGATAGCTATAAGTATTTCTTATGGTTATATGTTTTAATTTTAGACAAAAATTAAGGAGAGAACGAAAACTACAACTCACAAACATAACCCTTAAAATTTAAGCAATATCTATTTCAATGGTTAGCCAAGTGTAACAGAATTGTGGCAAGCTTTTCACGGATCGATTAACAAGAACTTTTTTATTATTTTCCTCCACAGAGCGACGTGGGTCATGTTTCGAGTAACGCTTGCTTGTTTATTCCTCTTTATTGCTTCGCTGGAAGCACGGAAAGGTTAGTTTGTTTATTTATCCTGGCCAGTAAATGTATCCCTTTTATCTCTGTGATTTCAGCTGGAAAAGCTAAACGGTATCAAATGTCAATATAATGATTTTAACTGGTATATTGACATAAACATGCAATCCATTTTAGGTTTTCTTCGTAGATCAAACTTTCTTTCGAGATAGGCGCCGGCAGAAACATTGAACAACTAATTTAGAAACGTAATTTGAAAACGATTAGCAAAACGAAGAGACGGCTATCCACGTACATTTTCTCTTGTCTGTGCACAAAACAAGTGTTGACATTTTTATTATTTCGCCTTGTGATATTTTACTGAAAAGTGTAGATGGCGGTATATATATTTTGCCGTATTTGTTTAGTATTTTATCAGGCCGTTCTGTGAATTAAAATGACTTTTTTGTAGAATCTAATTTGGAATCTGATCTTGTTTAGAATCTAAGGTGATTGCAGATAATTACACTTTCCTTGTAACAATAAAATCGAAACAAACAGGTGTTGCGTTTATGCGCTTAACACCTGTACCCAACCCGAAAAAATAAAGACTTAGCAAAGAGCCGGGAAAAGATCATTTTGTCATAGACTGAAATCTTGTGTTAAAATTACTGTTTTCTCTGGAGCCCAAAATCTGTTGTCATACCGATATATTAAGAGCTTTGCAATAACTTTTGGAATACGCGGTGAGTGAATCATGTTTACTTTTGGACAGGTTGTTGCTTTATAATGGCGAGAAACTGAAACAAACTAAACAGTACTACTTCTTGCAAAACGAAAAACTTCGGGAAATCCAAATATTGCGTCTCATTAGTATTACACTGCTTAGGTTGAAAAATGGATTTTGTGATTCAGATTCGGCTTGTTCAATTTGGTAACTACGAATAGAAAACTTGACGCGATTTAAAAACGCAAGCCTTTAATGTTGAAATCAAGTCTGGATTACCGGTAGTGTCCAAATTGGTGATAGAAACAAAAGAAAAGAAAACATGAATTTGCAAATTATGTGGACTTTCGTAGAAAATAGCTAGAAGCAGATCTTTTTAAAGCCTATCTGAGAAGCAACCCACAAAAAGAGTTTAGCGATTCGATGGTCACGTTCGCAGGGTTCTTGTTCACAGTAAACAGACTTAAAGGACATCTTTGAGTTATTCGAAATAGTTTGGTTTAACAAGCGGGTACCATGAGTAAGGATACACGGTGATTATACGCTGTAGTGGATTCACTGAGAACTCATACCTTCTGTCGCCAATACCAGAGTAATCAGTGGTATGTGAAATTAGCGCGCACCAATTGGCGAAGCGAACTTTAATCTGAGACGACCATTGTTTCAGTATCCATGTGAGTAAAACCTTCTTAGACCCCATGCTGAAAAGTTTCTGCCCCGGGTTTTGGTCTACAAACTGTGAAATCAGTAATAACTCAAACAAATACGTGCTTTTAAGCACTAACTTAAAAGTTGTCCCTAGCTATTTTGAAGGTTTCTTCTGAACGGCGTGTAAGTTGTGGCTGGTTAAACACTTTTGTGTGAGATGTAACGCCTTTTCTACACGTCCTGGATTAAATTAAACGGTTCGCAACAGTGGCAGCACAACACCTTTTGAAAAGGTGTTCAAGCACACCTGTTCTGATAAAGATCATAGTTTATGATGCCGGAATTATGAGTATGAGTTAGAAATAAGGTACAGCTAATATTAAAAAAAGGAACCCGGAATCGCTACAGGAATCACGATCACAATCTAACAGAGAATCGAAAATATCTTGCTACAGAAATTCAGTTGACATGACGTCACAGAATAACTCGCCCCATATTTCTCTCAACGCGTTCTGAGTGTTATTTCGAAACTCTTCCACATAGATTTCAACTGTCAAACAAAAGAAGAGAATTGGCCGTAAGTATTTAAACATTGGGAGGCGTAGTTGACTAATGGTTAGTCCACTGTACTCCTGACCGAACGGTCTGGGTTCACGCCCTGACCAGAGTCACTGTCTGTTGTGTCCTTGAGTAGGACGGCTTAATTTTCACAGTGCCTCTCGCCACCCAGGTGTACCTTTACCTTTTACATTTTAACATTGTTTAAACCTGTACTTTTACAGTTACTGAGGCTTACCTTCATCATGGAAAGATCGTCAAAATAACGAAAGAAGTCGAAGATGAGCCAGGTAAAATGACCTGCTAACAAATATAAAAACAATTACTTAAAAATCAGTTACGTTTAGTTTAACATATACCTTCGTTGTAGTCTAAGCAACGTCACTATCAGTTACATGTGTATACAAATTAAATCGTCAACGGTAAAGTAAGGGGAATTTTTCCAGTCAAACTCCAATGCCGAGGGGTGTCAAATGCCAAGTGTTCAATGAATAATACTGAATTTGACCATACATTACCAATAGCATGTCTTGACCTTATTTTTCATCTGCTTCCTTTTATTTACTCACAGAAACTGTAGAGAAGCGTAACGCAAACCCCTGTGGTTTGGGATGCGCTGCTTCGTGTGCTCCGGCCTGTGTACCGTCATGCTGTGCCCCTCCTCCTCCGCCACCTCCACCACCACCGCCGCCACCTTGTCCTGTCCCCTGCCCTATTCCAGGACCTCCCGGCCAGCCAGGATGCATGGGACCCCCAGGCCTCCCTGGATGTCGTGGACTCCCCGGTATGCCAGGATGCATGGGACCTATGGGACCAATGGGACCGATGGGAACCCCCGGTTGCCCCGGTCTCCCAGCACCACCCCCGCCAGCATGTCCACCTGTTTGTATCCACTACTGTATGAGAATCTGTCCTCAGCCGTGCTGCACTGCACCCCCTCAACCAATTATGCTCCCTCCCCCACCACCCCCTCCCCCAATGCCAGTTTGTGCTCCGTCATGCGCACCAACGTGTTGCATGGGCAAAAAGTAAACTACACAACCGATGTAATAAATTGACAAGTCAGGCCAATGGTTGAGAAAGAGCGATACGAGGACGCTTTGATCTGCGGAATGATGAAGAATAACACGAAAAAGATTTGGTTTTTTTTTTCATGATACTGATGCAGACGGCAGACAATTCGATGCTCAAGAGGGTGATTTCAGGTTGAAAGCTTTTGTAAATGACGTCTTGTTTTCCAGAACTGGCTGCGCAAATAAAGATTTATTTTAGCTATGTGTGTCGTTACGTTAATTTTCCAACGTTTACCTATGGGAAAATTGAGTATCTTTAAGTATTGGATAATGACATGGTGCCGTACAGAATAAGGCCATTTTTGGGAGACCGCTTTCCTTGTCAAATGGTCACACGTTTTTACCCAGTATCAACCAACACGCGCAGTCGAGGTCTGTAACAACGCCAATTAAAAAAACAGAGAACCAGGCCGATATCCCGCCATTCTGATTGAACAAACTTGGTCAATAAAGGCTAGGATTTAATAGTATGTCATAGAAAACACCATTTTTCTTGCGGGACAGAGCGGGCAATCCCGAATGAGCAAGCTAGCTCAAGAGTGGTGCCCGCTCGTGTAACCAATCACAGCGCTGGATTCGGTTCAACTTGCCCACTTGCTTTAAAATGCTGGGACCTCTGGACCAGGGCTAGTTCAAACCAAATTTAATAAATCAAACAGTTTTAAAAAAGTCGCACAATTGTTGGACACGGAATACAGTCGATGCCAGATTATAGGTCTGATAACAGTGATCAGAAGAGAAACTCTCATAAACTGAATGTAAACTAGATTTTAATCGCAAAATGTGTTACATTTGAATTGTGTTCAGCTTACAATGCCGCTTAAAGAATAATCAATGTAAGAAAGTTATAAAAATACTATTTGTCACTGACAATAATCCACTACAATACTCCAAAATCTGTCACTGACATAGCTAAGTATTCTTCCACTAAACGTCAACAAAATTTGCTATATCGTTCATTCCCTTTTTATCTAAAAAATAACGCAAATTTTGTAACTCTTATCAAAAGCAAAACTACTGAAGCAATTGACCCTCTATTTGGAGTTATTTAAATACTTGAAACTCTCTAGTTTCATTTGACCGCATTACAAAAATAGCTTTTCTTACATTTTTCTTATTTCTATTTATTAGAATTAGAGCTTTGTACAAACACAAACAACGTCGTATGATGGACTACTTTTTGTAAAATTTCAACTAGAATTAATAGTTTTATAAGTACATAAAAATGAGAATTTAGCAATAATTTTCCACTGCTCTTTCGGAGCAATAATTGAAATAGTGCGATCTTAGAATAAATACTTGCTGAAGTCAATTTTCAGTGAAAATTTGATAAGGTTATAACTTTGCATTTATCCATAATCCGGATTACTTACAACAGCACTTATTGTAACAGTACAAAACAGTTAAATAATAAATATTTGGATATTCAGTTTAAAACAGTTAACGCTCAACGTACAAGTTATTGTTCGCGGACCATTCGGTACCAGCCCTAAACTGAGTCCGCGACTCCTGCAAATGAAAGACAACTATTGTTACCAAAACACACAGATAAAGCAAGAAAGAATATTAACGTCAGCTTAGTTCCTAGGCGTTCTCTCTTGTCCTATTGTTCGCGCGAAGTCTTGGACGGGCGAGTCTGTCTTGTTGACGTCCATTCACGTCCCCATAGCCCTTTTGTTTCTCTTAGCCGGCTGGGCCTTGGCACGAGAAAACGAAGGGCTCTGAAGACACAGGATTTCCAGTCCTAGATTCTAGGACTTCCGGTCTTCATGTATGCAGTCATGATGTTTCAAAAGAATGTATGAGAGAGTCGTTACGTTTTGACTCTCGTTTAGGAATTCTTTGTTCCAAACAGCCAATCAAAAAAATTCGAATTAATTCAAAAATCCTATGTCCCCAGAGCCCTTCGTTTTCTCGTGCTAAGGCCCAGCGGGCTAAGAGAAACGAAAGGGCTTTGGGGACGAGAATGGTTTTCGTCATGGCTCACAATAGGGTCCAGGTTTGACCAAGTCGTGAACGCGTGGGGACTAGGCTGCATTAACTCGACATTACTCATTAACACTCATTGAAGCCGCAAAGGACACGTGATTTAGGTAACTCATTTGACACCATGATTAAAGGTTTAAACCAGCTGATCTCATAATTGTAATTATATGTTATTTGATTCTTGTTTTTATCATTTCACCTTTCTTTTTAGTACCGTTTTCTTTCACAATCACGTGTACTCAGAATCGTCGTTAGATAGTTTAGTATTGTGAGTTAAGCCGAATGGGTTAAAGCTTTAGGAAAAGTTTACTTTAAAGTGAATATCTGCATTACTGTAAGCAACGTTTTATAGGATTAGACTTGAGTATCAAGAATGCAAAACAATGTTGACTTCAGTTCAGAATTATTATTAAAGGGATTTTGTGGTGTGTTAAAAGCATAGCAGCAGCAGCAGCATTACTTACTTGAGAGGTAACAGTTAGCTATCACTTGTTGATCTCAAGTCTTCCCAAGACTTCTACATTAGTAAAGTAAGAGCAAAAGGTAAGGGTAAGAACACTCAAGATCGATTTTCAATTGAGTGTCGAAAGTAATTCGCGTTTATTTTGGTTTTGCGTTACTACGCTAAATGATTGGTTGAAAACACTCGCGCCACTTTTTCAACCAATCAGAAGTAAAACCAAAACCAATCATGACACTCTTACGCACGTTTTCCCGCGCTTCTCGCCCGCTATATGTATTTGCTTCGAGATTTGATTGGTCTATTGGATTGTGTGTGTCCTTTATGATTGGCCAGGGTGATAAATTCGGTTATGGATTTAAGATACTCAATCGAAAATTGCTCTAACAGTTAAGGATTCTTAATCTTCTTCACAAACAGATTCATTCAGTAAGATTTAGATAACGTTACTCCATAACTTTGCCTCCCTTTTTAAGGATTCTTCAATATGTGAGCTCCTTTTGGGTTGAATATCTTCATCCGAAGTCGAGGAAATAGTAAAAGTTTACAGATATTTTAAACTTTAATATAAGACACTTTAACAGTTTAAAATTTAGTGGTTTTGATTCTATCATTCTAATCAATTTTTGGCAACCGCACTCTTTATTAACCGCTCCAAACCCCTATCATAATAAATTAATTTTAAGTTTGCGTTTTTTCTGTTCGCGTTTTTTCTGTACTTACGATATTTTCAAGTAAGTCGTCAAACACCAAATTATCGTAGGTAGGTTCCAGGTTGTCGCGGGGTCTTCTCGCCTGTGTGGATTGGGACTGTTGTTGACCCACTCGGGATAGCTGCTCCATGGCGCGGTTAGCTGCCCCCAGTCCCCTGGTGACCTCGCGGAATGATGCGGAAGATGGAGGCCTGGCTCTCATCCTTCTATTTGGAACAGTGAAGTCTTCGTCGATTGTTTCAAGATGGACGACGCCAGATTTTCTGACTGGACGATACCTTTGAGGTCTCACAGAAGCGTTTCCATCTGAATCTAGACGTTCATGTCGCCTATTACCAAAAAACAGGTACACGATCTATATATGTGTCTACTGTTGTTACGTTGGTTAGGATTTTGGACTGACTAGTATCGTGCTTAAAAGCGCATGTGATTACTGCAAGGCTAGAGTCTTGAACGATATTGAGATTGAAAGCCACTTTCCAAATTCCTATCAAACGGAATTTAGGGAATTGAGAAATGTAACCTAGGTTTTAGGTTTACACGATAGTCACTTTATAAATACAATAACATATTGTTACCTCCTTCTGCAGTAGCAAATAGCAATGATCAACAGAACCAGTAATAGTGTCCCACATACTGAGGCAAGGACCACAACGATTATCATCATATCGTCGTCTGTAAAGAAAGGTAACAAACCAAAAGAAGAACGACATGAAATACTTGCAGTCAAATAATGTCGTAATGAAAATGGCATGTTTTACGTCTAAACCGGAACGTCGTTTAGAACATTACTGAAGCAATTCAGTCAAGGGACAGCCTCCCTCGGTTTAGTAGATGACATTCCAGAAAGCACCAATGTAACGTTTACTTATGAAAAATGTTTGTAGCAAACGCCCGAGCCCACGCGTGCGTGGGGACTGGTGCAGAAATACGGCTTTGGATAAGGAATTCTTAGCTTATGCGAGTAATGCGGCAACTTTGTAAACAAAACCGGTAGTAGAGCATTATGTTGATGATACAAAACAGCTTTACCTGAACCAACACGAGGGGCCTCAGTTGGTTCTGCGCCTACTTCACATCTGTCACCATAGTAACCTCTTGGGCATCTGAATTAAAACAGACACAAGGATGTTGAATTAGTAATGTTAGTATGTGATCATGCAAGAAATTAATCTAACTAAAATCTACTCCTCAATGAGTTTGCAAAGATTTCAAGAACCTTATGTATCTGCGTTCATTTAGAACTAAATTTTGACTATCGAATGCAAGAGTGTCGTCATTACATATTTGTTACTTAACTTGGGAGACTGAATAAAATGTGTTTTTCATACTTCAGTAGTTATAAAAAAACTTCAAATTTGAAAAATGTAATCTTGAACTATTGGTTTGACGTTAGAGCATTAAAATACCAGAATTAAAAAGTAAAAGACCATCACAGCTTTCTCTTCTTCCCATCTCTAGTAATTCTGGTATAGGATTCCTTGTAATTGCTTAACTTTGCTTGCAGTTTGCGTACGAGTTTTGTTCTGACAACGTTTACAGAGGGTCTATTATAGGGGGACGTACTGTCCGTAAACCGCCATAATTTGTTCTTCCTAGACAGCAAAAAGTTTTCGTTTTCTCCTAAAGATCGGACCCTTTTTTTAATTTTTCTTTATTTTAAAAAAATAAAAATATTTACTTTTTTCCGGGTTCTTCTCCGGTAAAATATTTAAAATTCACTTTCATTTTATATTTTCTTCAGGCTTTTTTTAAAAAAAAAAGGATTTTTTCTATGTTCAGCTTGGTAACCGCGCCAAAAAGAATATTATACGACGTATGTGAAAAAAGGCGGGAAAATGTAGCGAGGTCTGTCAAGTAATTTTACATTTGTGATACATTTGTGATACGCGGAAACCGCCATAATTTCTTGACTGTAAACCGCCAGATAAAAAGGAATGTACCCGCAAACCGACACTTAAAATTGCCTTAAGCCGCCAAACCGCCAGATTAAAATGGACCCTCTTTACAATATCCCCCCCCCCCCCCCCCCCCCCCAAAAAAAAAACCCCCCCCCCAAAAAATTTTTTTTAAAAAAATTTTCTCACCCCCCTTTTTATTTTTTTATTCCTCTTATAACCCCCCCCCGAAACCCCCCCCCCTAACCAAAAAAACCCCTTACAAGTTGTATAACCCAGGGCTTATAACCGGAATTCTACGATATCACATTGATGTCTATGTCTTACTTGCAAATGTTTCCAACTCTGGAAATAATACAAGTTCCTCCATTTTCACAATGATTAACAGGACATCCAACTGCAAAGAAAAAATAAGAACTTCTCACTGACTCCGGGGGAAAGTGTAACGATGCTTGACACCCATCTTGTGCATTGTAATAATTGCCTTTGCATTTTAGGTGAATATGTAAAGGAAGCGTTCAGTCTCGAAGGGAAACACGAAAAATTCACCGCCGCCATTATCGTTACCAAGCACAGTTTGGTCCTTTCGCATATTTTTTCAGAGGACGACTAAGCAATGTATCAAAGTGTTTAAAGCACGTGCAAAGCATGCCCCATGTCCTACCAGCTAACACAGCCCCAACATTGACCTGTTTAAATTTAACGCACGACAAGTAAAATTAACAAAGGGATAATGGTAACTCCTAACAAAAGGCGCAACAAGATAAAATAATACGACCTTACCAAAGCAGTGTGTTCCATTTCCAAAGTAATTCCTTTCTTCTCTGCACGCGCACTTGAACGTGGGGCCTGGGAAGGAGGTGCAGGTGGCGTTTGGGTGGCAGTTATGTGTTCCCGCCAAACAGTGATCGATTACTATGGTAACAAGAAATTGTAAATTTCGTTAAGAACGTTATCTTGAAAAAATACATTGAAAAGATATTGCGACAAATTATTCCTCAGTTGTTGTCCCAGTTACCTTGCACCACTTTTCAATACTGAACAACTTCTGTTTAGAAAACTCGAACTAAGCTTTCTAACATTTTAATTACTCGTTTTAGTCACTTCAGCATGAGGGGAAATACTAGGTTGATAAACATTACGTAACAAAAACAGCATTGGAGCTTAAACTTTTAATATTTAATTATTTGAATTTCAAAAGAAAATCAAATACTGCTTATGAGAGCTCATGACTTCATCAAACACAAGAAGTAACAAAGAGTCACCGCACGGCACAATCTTTAAGCTCTTACTACTCAGGCCTTCACTCTGTTAATTTATTTCTTAACATTAAGTCAACATCTCGTAGTTGAAAAGGAAATTATATATTGTTTTCGTGTACATCCACATAAAGAAGCATATATACCGTTGCACGTGATTCCATTTCCAGAATAACCTGCCTTGCACGTGCACTGGAATCCTCCAGGTGTGTTGAGACACGTGACCCCAGGTGTAGCCATGCTGCAGTTGTGTCGTGATGAATTTTTACATTCGTCGATGTCTGAACATGGAGAAATAATAAGAAAAAAATTTAGATTTATTATAAAATCTGTAATTTTGTTGTTTGGTGAATCTGTCTTTAGAACTCGGGAGCCTCTCTTGCCTTAACATGCAATTTGGAATTTGTCCGAGCATGTGGCATACCTTGACATGTTTTTCCATTCCCAGTGAACCCGTCTTTACAAAAGCATTCAAATGATCCAACAGTGTTGTTACAGATGGCATTTTGATCACAGTCATTGGTGCTGGCATCTTGGCATTCGTCTCGATCTAGAAGAACGAAAGGAAGATAAGGAACCTTGATCACACGATATATTGACGTTTTTTGTTTGCTAAATAATAATTGTGGCAAAGGAAGGCGAACAAGATTAAAGATGCGAATAAATTAAAGTCACCTTGACACGAGACTGACTGAAAGCAAACGAGCGATTAGAAAAGGCGAAGTCAACAATCACATTTCTGAACACAATCGACTTACTAACCACAAAATCGACTGGGACTCTACTGAATGCTTAAGCTACAGTACAAACTATTTTCAACGACTGACTCTAGAAAGCTGGTACACAAACTTAGAACAGACGCTTATCAACAGATGTCAACAACTACCGGCACCTTACAAACGACTTTTTCACGACGTAAACGAACTCAATAACATCACGGCTTAACTGACCAATCAGCTTCAACGAACCAGACTTTATAACGTCATCGACTGGCAACAATAAGATGACTTCATGGCGCTATTCTCCCAGTGGAGAGCTAGGATCTAAGCATGCTCAGTCCTGAAGATGACTTCCGCTCAGGTTGTTGAAACGTCAGTCACCAACAACAATTGCCATGTTCAAACGAGCGGGGGACTGGTCGTTTCGGGCGTCATCGCTCGCCCATGTTGCGCAGGTTGTTCACTCCGTCGGGGCGCTGTCCTCCCTCCTCTCTGTTCCACCTCGTATCTCTCTTGTGGCTTGGGCTCGTGCTGTCTCTCCATCGTTTTTCGTCCCTCCCCTCTCTCTTAATTCTTTTCAGAACTACTCTTACCAGGACGATCACACTATACGAACTACTGATATGACTAACAAGACTGCAAGGCTGATCGTACTACGTGAAAAGTAGACTTTGCGAGACACCACCACGACTAAAACCGATAGAGCAGGATTGCAACCGCGGACAGCTGTTTCGTTCTTATTGGAACTCATCAGCGCGGTGTAGCAAATCTAAATAACGCCAGCCCAAAGAGCCAACGCAAATAAATTGCCCATTAACCCGTACACTGTATCAAGTTCCGTACGAATAGCAGCATTATCGTATGCGGTCCCTTGCAGTTTTAGTCTTATTAATATGACTCCTTGGTTCAAACCATCGACTTTGTCTTTTTACAGCAAAAACAATGTCGCCAGACAAAATCTCTTACCTTCTATTACAACAGAACCTGGATCAACTTGCAAATCTCCAAAGCTCGATGCATTCTGGGACTGAGACACGCTTTCGTTAAGAACCTTCCTCGCTGTAGGTAGCACGGTTGCATTGCCAGTTTGTTGAAAATTGACTACAAAATCAGCAATTACGCTGCCTTCTCTGTAGAGATATAAAAAGCGTACATTAATTGATGGTCTATAAATGTAAAAATTGCTGTGATACAAAAGAATGCATAATGTGTTAGTAAATGAAACACACTGAAAAACCGAATCAGATAACTTAGCCACATGGCACTTGTTTATTCATTATCCACAAATGAATGCGTTGTTGGTGATGTAGTACCTGCGAGTCACGCCACACCTTAACTGTCAATATTTAAGAATGTGACGTCATGTTACATTTAAATGACGAGCGTAATAGGACAGTTTCAACTACTCCGTTTGTTCTTGTTGGATTTTGTTTCTTGGCACTGTTAAATCCTTTGAGAAGTTAGAAGAAATACACAGAGAGACACACAAATACACAGAACAATGAAATCACGAGTCGCTAAGTGAGAAATTTGAACGTGCATCAGAAAACAGTCATAAATGCTTGGTGGGTTATAACTTTGATCATTAAACTGTAACAAGACTTATTCTAAGTAGCATAAAATATTATAGTAAACGGAAACGCGAAATTATGCAATCAACATAAGGGACACAACCCGACCATGGTACAATATGGTCAATCACCAGCCTGGCCCCTTGGCGTTCTCGGCTCATTTAAGCCTAGACTCTACTCGAATCGGAGACGTCACGGGATAGGACTCACAGTGAGTTCTCTCGCCTACTCCCAACGCAGACTTCGCGCGGATAACGAGACCCCCAGTTTCAGACTTCGTGTGGTTGACGAAACAAGAGAGGAGCCTAAATACTAGGTTGGTGATCACAATGTCATTTTGTCAGAGATGATATGGTATTTTGGTAACTAAAGACATCTATAGCGTGTTCCTCAGTACCTAAATCCCCGAATCTCGCACCCTTGGTAAATTGAAGCCAGTTCTGATTTGTTGTAGACCTCGTCCACCTGCAGAGAGAAAGATAAAATAAAGGTTTTTTAATGAAGAATTTTACATATTTTATAAACTGAATTGGCTCACCAGGAATACTCTGCAGCTAATTTGCTAGATGTGCAGAAGAACAAAGGCTTTAACATTATCGGGGACTCTGGATCTGTACTTTCGACTCTACTTTCTTTACGGAATTTTTTTTTTGCTTTTGTTCTTGCTATTCTTCCTCTGTTCATTTACCGCATTGGGTCTTCAATCTAGAAGAGCGTTTTCTTTGTTTTCATTTTATAATTTTTATGCTGAACCATATGATGATGAAGTGACTCTCTCTCCAAGAAAAGCAGCAATCTACTATAGGGGAAAAACAAAAATTATTGAACAAGCCAGTTTCCTTACCGCTGAAATGACTTTGTTAGCCAACTCTTTGTATTCGGGAGATTTCTCGTCCGCCAGTTCTGGAGTGTATTTTGAAAAGTTCCCTCCAGTTATTTTGAAAGATCCTTGATACGCGTCGATGGCTGCACAAATATAAGAGTAAAATATCTTTAATATAAAGAGCTTGGTCCCACCCTGGACATGCCCGTAAAACAAGTGAACATTCACGTTCACACGAAAATCGATTCAGCAATACACTTGGCTAGATTAACTCAACTACAAAATCGCCAAAAATGTATGAAATATCTGCTTAATATCATGGCCTTTCTTGATACACCTATCAGACACATGAAAAATGCATCACATGTTTTACACCTCTAAAGGGGACAAAGAGCTTCATCTGGAAGCAAAGTTGCGCTATAACTCGATCACAAGCAGCCTGTAGTCACAATGCCTCTTTCAAGGGAGTCCGTTTCTATTTTAACACTTTAAGGAGGCTCGATGTAGTTTTTTTAGCCGAAGGGTGGTTGTTTTGAAAATTAAAATTATCTAGGAAGCCAATGTTCGATTTTTTCCAAAATACACCATAATGATCAAATATGACCAAATTTTAATTTTTTACACGTCACTTTGTCACAAAGGTTACCATAGCAACCATTGACGTTTTCTTTTGTTCTCAAACAAGCTTGATTTTCTCGAAATCCAGACTGACACTTGGTATTCATTTTTTGATATGTTCAAGTACAGTAGATTTACTACCTGTGCTCAAAATTTTAGGAAAATCTGTAAGAGCGTTTTAGAGTAAATCAAGAATGAAGTTTTTGGTATTTTCTTATAATTTCTTACAATCGGCAGTCGATATATTTTAACAAATTAAAGCAAAAAGTCTTTCTCTTTTAGTTAATGGTCTTTGATGGTGTAAGTATGTATATTTCAGTGAGAGAAACTGTGCTCAAATAATACGAAACAATTTTAAGGCGCCTATTTTATATTAAAACGGTGTTTTTCTGAAAATTTCATTCTTGATTTACTTGAAAACGCTCTTACAGATTTTTCTAAAATTTCTTCAACAGGTAGTCAATCTACTAAACTTTAACATATCAAAAAATAAACACCAAGTGTCAGTCTAGATTTCGAGAAAATCAAGCTTGTTTGAGAACAAAAGAAAACGTCAATCGTTGCTATGGTAACCGTTGTGACTAAGTGACGGGTAAAAAATTAAAATTTGGTCACATTTGATCATTATGGTGTATTTTGGCAAAAATCGAACATTGGCTTCCTAGGTAATTTTAATTTTCAAAACAACCACCCTTCGGCTAAAAAAACTACATCGAGCCTCCTTAAATAGGACGGTGGACGATAGAAGAATCCTTTTTATACTTACCTTCACAGACGTTGCTATTTTCTTTTTCAAACTTCCCCGGAGGACATCGACACACGTGATCTCCAACCAAGTTTTCACAATCTTGATCAGGACGGCATGGTGAGGAGGCACACTCGTTAACGACTGAAACAAACACTTATTGTGAGACGTTGACGGGCTATACCGAACAGATCTTTGATCAAAGCTATCAATGACACACAACACAGAGAA
Source organism: Oculina patagonica (assembly GCF_052425735.1). Classification (NCBI taxonomy): domain Eukaryota; kingdom Metazoa; phylum Cnidaria; class Anthozoa; order Scleractinia; family Oculinidae; genus Oculina; species Oculina patagonica. The sequence continues at coordinate 31,769,045 of NC_135764.1, read as the reverse complement.
ATATGACCTTAGATAATAATACTGTCATCGTCCCAAGCATTTAAAATAAATTCATCAAAATGTTTCCAGAAAACGAAATCAAATGTATATTCAATGAAGATATTCAATGTCAGATTCCTTCAGCAGGGTCAACATTTCATCAACTACAAAACCAGTAAAATTCGGCTGTAACATGGTTATATCGTTCCTCTAAACAATTTTATTTTCCATTGAAAACAACAACAATAATGGCAAACTTACCAACAGAGGACGAGACGACTGACAAGCTGATCGTACTTGAAGGACTAATCGCCAAAGAATCGACACTGGAGCTCCTTCCCAAAGATGGCAAACTACTTATCTCCCTGGTAGAAACAGCAGATACAGAGCTCACAGAAGGCAACGCAGCTGTACTTTGATCTGTTGCCAGACTGGAACCTATTCTCACCGATGGCGAACTGATTATCTCACTGCTTGATACAGCTACTGATGAGAAAACCACTGCGGGTGACGAGGCCAACGGAGATGTAACTGAAGACAAGGCACGCGTACTTTGATCTATTGCCAGATTGGAGCTCATTACAATGGATGGTGAACTGCTAATCTCGCTACTTCTTGAAACACCAGCTGACGAAAAAAACACTCCAGATTTCAATGATGACGGACTGGTTATCACACTGCTTGAATCAGTAGTTGAAGTCGAAACCACGGCGGAGGATGAAACTACCACAGACCTCGTTAAAGACAATGCAGGTGTACTTTGATCTACTCCCAGCCTGGAGCTCATCGCAATCGGAAGTGAACTGCTAATCGCACGGCTGGGAACAACGACTGACGACGAAATCAGTGCAGATGATGAAACCACTACAGACCTCGTTAAAGACAATACAGTTGTACTTTGATCTACTCCCAGGCTGGAGCTCTTTGCAACGGGAAGTGAACTGCTAATCGCACTGCTTGAAACAGCGATTGACGACGAAATCACCGCAGATGATAACACCACCACAGACCTCACTGAAGACAATACAAGCGTACTTTGATCCATTGGCACACTGGAACTCATTCTCGTCGATGGTGAACTGCTCATCACACTGCTTGAAACAGGAAATGCTGACAAAATTACCGAGGATGATAAAGTCCGCAAAGATCTCGCCGACGACAACGGAGATGTACTTTCCTCTTGTGCCAGAGTAGAACTTAATGAAATGGATGGTGAACTGGTAATCTCCCTGCTTGATAAAGCAACTGACGAAGCAATCACTACAGATGAAGACGTAGCTGAAGAAAATACACGTGTACTTTCATCTACTGCAAGACTGGAGCTAATTACTATAGATGGTGAACTGCTTGAAACAGCAACTGCCGACGAAATCACTGAAGACGAAGAAACCAGCAGAGACCTCTCTGAAGACAATGCTGACGAAGTTTTATCTATTGCCACACTGGAACTTATTTTCACCGATGGCGAACTGATCATCTCACTGCTAGATACAACTACGGATGGTAAAAACACTGTGGATGACGAAGCCAGCGAAGACCTCGCTAAAGACAATGGAGGCGTACTTTGACCTGTTGTCAGACTGGAACTTAATACTATGGATGTTGAACTGCTTATCTCCCTGCTAGAAACGGTGACTGACGAGGAAATCACTGCAGATGATGATAAAAGCATAGAACTAGCTGAAGACAATGTAGCTGTACTTTCATCTACTGCCAAAGTGGAGTTCATCACGATGGATGGTGAAATGCTGATCTGCCTACTTGAAACAGCAACTGACGACAGAATCACTCCAGATGATGAACCCATCACAGACCTGGCTGACGACAATGCAGGTGTACTTTGATTTATTGCCTGACTGGAACTCATTCTCACTGATGGCGAACTGCTTATCTTACTGCTTGATACAGCAACTGATGAAAAAACCACTACGGATGACGAAGGCAACAGAGACCTCGCTGAAGACAGTGCAGGCGTACTTGGGTCTAGTCTTAGGCTGGAACTCACTGCAATGGATGGTGAACGGCTTATCCCGCTGCTTGAAACAGCGACTGATGATGAAATCACCGCAGATGATGAAACCAGCAAAGACGTTGCGGAAGACAATGCAAGTGTACTGTTATCTACTGCTAGACTGGGGCTCATTGCAATGGATGGTAAACTGGTTATCTTCTTGCTTGAAACAGCGATTGACAACGTAACGACTTCAGATGATGAAGCCAGCAAAGACCTCACTGAAGACAATGAAGATGCCAGACTGGGGCTTATTGTGATGGATGGTGAACTACTAATCTTGCTGCTTAAAACAGTTACAGACGACGAACCCACCACAGACCTCACTGAAGACAATAAAAGTGTAGTTTGATCTTTTGCGACACTGGAACTCATTCTCGTCGATGGCGAACTGCTTATCGCAGTGGTTGATATAGCAATTGATGACACAACCACTACCGACGATGATGATGCCAACGGAGACCTCGCCGAAGACAATGTAGATGTACTTTGATCTTTTGCCTGACTGGAACTTATTTTCACCGATGCGGAACTCGTTATGGCACTGCTTGAAACAGCAACTGAAGTCGACACCACTGCGGAGGATGAAGCCAGCAGATACCTCTCTGAAGACAATACAGCCGTACTTTGGTTTACTCCTAGGCTGGAGCTCATTGCAATAGATGGTGAACTGCCAGTCTCACTGCCTGAAACAGCAACTGACGACGAAATTACCGCTGATGATGAAATCAGCAAAGACGTCGCTGAAGACAATGCAAGTGAACTTTTATCATCTGCTACACTGGGGCTCATTGCAATGGAAGCTGAACTGCTAATCTCGCTGCTTGTAACAGCGGCTGACGACAAAATCGCTGCAGTTGATGAAACCACCACAGACCTCGCTGAAGACAATACAGGTGTACTCTGATTAATTCCCAAACTGGAACTCATTCTCGTCGATCGCGTACTGCTTATCGCACTGCTTGATACAGTACCTGATGACAAAACCACTACCGATAATGATGTCATCGGAGACCTCGCTGAAGACAATGCAGTTGTACTTTGATCTATTGCCAGACTGGAACTTTTTATAACGGATGTTAAACTGCTAATCTCACTGCTTGATATGGTAACTGACGAAGAAATCATTGCGGATGATGAAACGACCACAGACCTAGCTGAAGACAATACAGGTGTACTTTTATCTATTACCAGACTGGGGCTCATAACAGTGAAAAGTGTACTGCTAATCTTGGTGCTTGAGACAGCAATTGACGACGGTAGCATAACGGTTGATGAAACCAACACAGACCCCGCTGAAGGCAATGTGGGTGTACTTTGATCTACCGCCAGACTGGTTGGTGAACTGCTTGATATAGCAACGGACGACGAAATCACTGCAGAGGATAGATGGAAAATATTTGTATCCAGAATGGAAATACTTTGTATAAATTATGTTAGTAACTTACTCTATCGATATCTGTCTTTCAAATATCTGCCTGTCCATACCCTTGTTCTTCCTATTTTCGCCCTTCGTTGTGTCTGTCTGTCTGTCTGTCTGTCTGTCTGTCGGTTTGTCTGTGTCTCCTTTGGTTTCTCAGTCCGTTTTTCTTGTTTCTGTCTGTGTCTACTATATATTACATTTGTACCCTTTTTTAATTGAAAATCAAACAGTATGGCACAGGAAGATGGGTTTCAAATCTCGTCTAGGTCAAAGGATGGTGTTGATCCAATCAACTCACGCAAAAAGTCTCTGCATACCAGCGTGGCTGGCATTACACGAAGCCCTAGTCAAGCACATTGATGCCTGTTTAGAATAATTATTGCTTGCAAGGTAAATCAAAAGTTAGCTTTTAATTTGTTGTGATTGTTACCTTGACATGTTCTTCCATTCCCAGTGAACCCTTCCTTACAAAAGCATTCAAATGATCCAACAGTGTTGTTACAGATAGCATTTTTATCACAGTCATTGGCGCTTCCATTTTGACATTCGTCGCGATCTACAATAAAAGGAAAGTTAAAACGTCTTCGAAGGAATATGGACGATCTTGTTGTGTGATAAATATAGACTTTATTAGTTGCGTGAAGTCCATATTGGGAAAATATTGTTCAAGTTCTTTCCATTGAGTTCTTTCTTATCTTCGCGGTCCGTATCGCAAACTTTGGACCGCTCAGGGAACCAATCAGGATGCTCCTTTCCATCGTGGACCATTTTGCTGACTAACAAAATAATTTATGGGATATAAGAGATATTATATGTGTGTATTAGGCAGACAGTTGCCAGTAAAGTAGGCAGATAAAAATTTTCAATTTAATGTACTGTACATTTCTTCAGCATCGTTTCATCAGATGAACTACTAAGCTAGTAGTTTCTTACCGTCTAGTATAACAGACGCTGGATCAATTTGCAAATCTCCAAAGCTCGATGTGTTCTGGGGCTGAGTCACGCTTTCGTTAAGAACCTTCTCTGCTGTTGGTAGCACACTTGCATTACCAGTTGGTTGAAAATTGACAACAAAATCAGCAACTACACTGCCTTGCCTGTAAATAGATTGAGTCGCGTCGTTAAACGAGATATTTTTATGCTTTACGGTTAACAGTTTTACTAATTGCTGGGTTACACTGACTAATTCTAAGTTTATAAAAATATTTCTCAACAAGAAACGCGACATTGTGTTATACAAGAAATACTATAGAGAACGCAACCAGACGTTGCTGAAGTTTTTAAAATCACAATATTCTTTAATCAGAAAATACACAGAAAATTAAGATATAATGAAAACCAAAGACATTGATTGTGTGTTCCTCAGTACCTAAATTCCCGAATCTCACATCCTTGGTAAATTGAAGCCAGTTCTGATTTGTCGTAGACTTCGTCAACCTGTACAGTGAAAAGATACATATTTAGGCTATTTAAAGAGTAATTTTTACAAAATAGCCTAGTTACACAGGCGTTTCTCTGTACTTTGAAGGTAAGCGCGTTCGATGTGTGGAAGTTCATAGGTCATAGATTCGAACCCTTTTTTTCAGAGCTTACTATTGTAGGTACCTGGGCACATCCTTTTCCCCCTAAATTTTTATTTTTTTATTTTTTTATTATATTTTTTTTTTTATTTTTTTTTTTTTTTTTTTTTTTTCTTTCTTTTTTAAATTTTAATTATAAATATTATTATTTTAAATTTATTTTTTTTTTTTTATTTTTTTAATTTTATTTTAATAATAATTATTATAATGCTTTTTTGAATATTTTTATAGAAAAAGGCAATATAAATATTAAATATTATTATTATTATTATTATTATTATTATTATTATTATTCATTTATTAAAGAAAATTATTACAAAAGCCAGTTCCTTACCGCTGTAATAACTTTGTTAGCCAACTCTTTATATTCAGGAGATTTTTCATCCGCCAGTGCCGGAGTGTATGTTGAGAAGTTCCCACCAGTTATTTTGAAAGATCCTTGATAAACTTCGACGGCTGCACAAATATAACGGTAAAACAACTTTAATAGTAACGGACTGGTCTTTCACTAGGCATGAGCATAAGATAAATAAACCTCACCATTCACACGAACAAATCGATTCCGTTAGCAATTCACATGACTAGATAAAGATTTACGATATATCTGCTTACCGCGGCCTTTTCTCAGTACACTTATCATCGTTTGAAAAATACATGACACGATTTGTACTTCTTAAGGGAACAAAGAGCTTTTCCTAGGAATGAAAATTGCACTTAAACTCTATCAGTAGCGCCATCATAACACAAAACCCTATCAAAACAGCAGACAATTATGTAACGATCAACAATAAAAGAATCATTCCCATAATCACTAACCACTCCCTCTTTTTTGTAGTAAAGTGTCTCTCAGACAAGATAATTTGTTGTAAAAGTTTCCTAAACAAAAAGCAAATGACATAGAATTCTTAATTCTATTTTTCCGTGGTAGGAGGCTTTAATCCAAACAATGTCAAGAAACAAGTAAAATTCCGTTCTCGTCTACCTTCGTACTGCAAGTAAGTACACGAAAATGCTAGGTATTTTCACATCTGTGATGCAACATGGAAATTTTCATGTACTTTTATATATGCGCTGCATAAAAGTAAATGAAATTTTCCATGTACTTTGACGTCTGTGCTGCATACAAGCAGGTCGAGATTACTATGTACACCCGAGTTGTAAAAGGTGCATGGACATTTTCCATGTACTTTTACGTCTGTGCTGCTTAAAGGCACAGAGAATTTCCCACGTTTCTTGTCTTGAGAATTGCAACAAGTTGCGTGGAAATTTCTTATACCTCCTCTTATTCATTGTCACAAGTTACATGAATATTTCCATGTACCTTATTTTATGTATTGTCAAAAGATACATGAAAATCTGCATGTACCTTGTTGTATGTATTGTCACAAGATACAGAGACATTTCCATGTACCTTGTTCAATTACTTTCACAAGGTACATGGAAATTTCCGTGTAACTAGTTTTATGTATTGCCACAAGATACTTGTACATATAAGTCCATGTACATATACCTTGTTCATTGTCACACCATACACAGAAATTTTCAAGGAACTTGTCTTATCTATTGCCACAAGATACATAGAAATTACCATGTACCTTCGCATATGTATTATACCACAATGTACATGAAACTCCCTTGTACCTTCCCTCGTGTATTACCAGAAGGTACAAGGAAATTTTTTAGATATCTTCGTGCTGCATAGTTTGTCATTCAATATCGTCACATCTCGCGTGGTCAATAACCAACTGAAAAACAACTAGAAGTGCGGGTTGGTTGGATCAATCAGAAAAGATTAACGATCTGACTAGTTCGATAGTGACCAATCGTGGACAAGTTCTAGTCACATCAAAACAAATTACGTTCTATTCAAAACTTGCAAGACAAGAACCGAATAACAGGTTGTCTGTATCAGCATACTTACGGTCACTGTCCATTTAATATCTCCTATGACAGAATAAAGCAATATTCTAATTTTCCTCGGTAGGATGATAAAAGATAGAAGTCTCATTCCAACAATCACTTTAGACTCTTACCTTTACAGGCGTTGCTATTTTCTTTTTCAAACTTTCCTGGAGGACATCGACACACGTGATCTCCAACTAAGTCTTCACAAACTTGATCAGGTCGGCATGGTGAAGAGGCACACTCGTTGATGACTGAAACAAAAACTTAATGTGAGTCGTTGATAGTCTATACTGCAGAGATCTATCAGTGATATCAATGATACACAAGCTCTTCAACCACAAAGAAATATGACCTTGGAGTATAGTCAATAAAGCTGTCGTCTTCCCAAGCATTTTAAATAAATTCATCAAAAAGTTTCAGGAAAACGAAACAAATACATATTCAATAGAGATATTCGATGAACGATTCATTCAAGGTCACATTTCAAAAAATTCATCAAACACAAAACCAGTGAAATCCGGATGCAAAATGGTAATAAGTTCTTTTAAATAATATTTAATTCCATTCAATACACAAAAAAAACAGCGAAGTAACTTACCAATAGAGGACGAAACGACTGACAAACTGATCGTACTTGTAGGATGAATCGCCAAAGAATCCACACTGGAGCTCACTTCCAAAGATGGCGAACTACTTTTCTCTCTGATTGAAACTGCAGTTAGAGACGAAATAACTCCAAATGAAGAAACCACCAAAGAACCCGTTGAGAACAATGCAGCGGTACTTTGATCTGTTGCCAGACTGGAGCTCATTCTCACCGATGGCAAACTGCTTCTCTCGCTGCTTAAAGTAGCAATTGATGACAAAACTAATGCAGATGATGAAACAATCGCAGACGTCAATGAAGACGATGTACTTGCCAGACTAGCGCTCATTACAATGGATCGTGAACTACTGATATCACTGCTTGAAACAGCGACAGACGAAGAAATTACTTCGGATGATGTAACCAGTAGAGACCTTGCTGTAGACGATACTGATATGCTTTGTTCTATTGAAACACTGGAACTCATTCTCGTCAAAGGAGAACTGATAATTTCACTGCTTGATACAGCTACTGATGAAAGAACCACTGCGGATGACGAAGCAAGCAGAGACCTCCCTGAAGACAATGGACGAGTACTTTGACCTGTTGCCGGAATGGAACTTGTTACAATGGATGTTAAGCTGCTAATCTCCCTGCTAGACATGGCGACTGACGCGGAAATCACGGCAGACGATGACAAAAACACAGAACTTGTCGAAGACAATACAGGCGAACTTTCATCTACTGCCAAACTTGAGCTCATTACGATGGATGGCGAAATGCTGATCTGCCTACTTGAAACAGCAACTGAAGACAGAATCACTCCAGATGATGAGAGCTTCACAGACCTCGCTGAGGACAATGCAGGACTACTTTGATTTATTGCCAGGCTGGAACTCATTCTCGAACTCGTTATCGCACTGCTTGAAACAGCAACTGATGAAAGAACCACTACAGATGACGAAGCCAATAAAGATTTTACTGAAGACAATGCAGGTGTACTTTGATCTACTACCAGACTGGAACTCATTTTCACTGATAGCGAACTCCTTATCGCACTGCTTGAAACAGCAACTGAAGTGAACTCCGTGGCGGAGGATGAAGCCATCAAAGACCTCTGTGAAGACAATTCAGCCGTACTCTGATCTACGCCCAGGCTGGAGTTTATTGCAATGAATGATGAACTGCTAATCTCGCTGCTTGAAACAGCGAATGACGGCGGGATGACTGCAGATGATGAAACCAGCAAAGACGTCGCCGAGGACAATACAAGTGTACTTTTATCTACTGCTAGACTGGGGCTCATTGCAGTGGATAGTAAACTGGTAATCCGCCTGCTTGAAACAGCGACTGACGACGAAACCACTTCCGATAATGAAGCCACCGAAGACCTTGCTGATGATAATGAAGGTGTACTTTGATCTATTGTGAGATTGGAGCTTATTCTGATGGATGGAGAACTTTTAACCTCGCTGCTTGAAACTGCCACTGAGGACGAAATCACTGCAGATGATGAAACCACCACAGACCTCGCTGACGACAATACAAGTGTACTTTGATCTTTTACCAGACTGGAACTCATTCTCGTCGATGGCGAACTGCTTATCGCACTGCTGGATACATTAACTGATGAAAACACCACTGCCGATGATGATGCCAATGGAGACCTCGCTGAAGACAATGCAGTTGAACTTTGATCTATTGCCAGACTGGAGCTAATTCTCCGCGATGGCAAACTACTTGTCTCACTGCCAGATACAGCCATGGACGAGTAAACCAGCGAGAATGACGAAAACAGGAGAGACCTCGATGAAGACAATGTTGGTGTACTTTGATCTGTTGGCGAAATGGAACTTATTACAATGGATGTTACACTGCTAATCTCCCTGCTTGATATAGCCATTGACGAAGAAATCTTTGCGGATGATGAATCCACGACAGACCTAGCTGAAGACAATACGGGTGTACTTTGATCTATTGGCAGACTGGAGCTCATTGCGATGGATGAACTGCTAATCTCGCTGCTTAAAACAGCGACTGACGACAGGAGCACTCCAGATGATGAGCCCATCACAGACCTCGCTTTTGACAATGACAGTGTACTTTGATTTTTTGCCAGACTGGAACTCATTCTCACCGATGGCGAACTCCTTATCGCGCTTCTTGAAACAGCGACTGAAGTTGACGCCATGGCGGAGGATGAAGCCAGTAGAGACCTCTTTGAAGAAAAATTAGAACTTATTACAGTGGAGGGACTGGAACTCAAAACAACGGAAGGTTTTCTACTAATCTTCGTGCTTGAAACTGCAGCTGACGACGATAGCAAAACGGATGATGAAGCCACCACAGACCCCGCTGAAGGTAGTGTGGGTGTACTTTGATCTACCGCCATACTGAAACTCATTTCAAAGGTTGGTGAACTGCTTGGCGACGAAATCCCTGAAGGTGATAAATGGAAAATATTTGTATCCAGAGTGGAAATACTATGTATAAATAACGTTCGTAATATCTGCCTGTCAATATCTCTGTTCGTCCGTATTTCCTTCCTCTGTTCTGCATGCCTATCTCTTTGTCTGTCTGACTGTCTGTCTGTCCTCTGTCTGTCTCTCTGTATGTATGTCTGCCAGTCTAGCTGTTTGTGTCTTAAATGGTCTATGTGTCTGTGTTTCCGTCTGTCTGTGCATATGTTTCTGTCGTTTAGTGTGTCTGTGTCTATTACTATGATTGCACCCCTTTTGAATCAAAGATCAAACAGTATAGCACATGTATGGTGTAATGTACAGTATGTTCAATTATACCAGCGTGGCTGGTGTTACATAAAGAGAAGGAATGACCTCATCAAGCACATTAAGACTGTTTGGAATTGCTCACAAAGTAAATCAAAAGTTGTAACTTGTTGTGATCGTTACCTTGACATGTTTTTCCATTTCCAGTGAACCCTTCCTTACAAAAGCATTCAAATGATCCAACAGTGTTGTTGCAGATGGCATTTTTATCACAGTCATTGGTGCTGGCATTTTGACATTCGTCACGATCTTCAAAAGAAAAAAGGTAAAATTAAAAAGCCTACAATGATTATGTACGGTCTTGCTGTGTGTTTCGTAAATATAATTGACCTTGAGTGAGGTCATAATTGAAGACATATGACACAAATTTGTAATATTATCGACAAAGTATTCTGCAGCAAAGCAAAAAAGTATCACAAGGAAGCTTTTTAAAAGTTAATGGCATGAAAAGCATTTATATATGAACTATTTACCTATTCTTCATGAAAAGAGAATTGGGAGTTTCGTACCTTCTAGTTTAACAGATGCTGATTCAATTTGCAAATCTCCAATGCTCGACGTATTTTTGGACTGAGTTACGCTTTCGGTAAGAACCTTCTGGGCTGTTGGTAGTACGGTTGCATTGCCAGTTTGTTGAAAATTGACCACAAAATCAGCAACTACACTGCCTGGTCTGTAAAGATATAAAACGTGTACATTAATTGACGGATAGACTTTGTGAAATGAAAATAATTACATAAGATAGAAACGTCACATCTTTTAAGTCTTGGATAACAGTACAGTTTCAACCACTTGATATATGGATACAATGAATTTTCTTCCTGACTTCATGTAAAATTCTTCGAGAGTTTGAAAGAAGACAGGCACACAGACACAAGAAACAATGAAATTATGACTCGTCAAACGAGCTTTCTTTCACGTCTTTTGGTTACTTATTTTAATTACATGCTGGGTAAATTGGACTGATTCTAAGTACTTGAAGGAGCTAAGTCACGCGGATTTCGCGGATTTCCTTTAAACTGTTCTAAAATTGGTGGTAGGCAAATAAAATAAAGACATTAACTTTCTTCAGTACCTGAATCTACGAATCTCACATCCTTGGTAAATTGAAGCCAGTTCTGATTTGTTGTAAACCTCGTCCATCTACAGAGTAAAAAGATTAACTCATGAAAGCTATTTAATTAGCAATTTTAAGAAAATGACCGAGTTTACCAAGCGTTTCTCCGTTGCTCAGAGGTTCACGCGTCCGATCGGTGTGTGGGCGTCCATAGGTGATAGATTTAAATCCTTTGTTTTCAAACTATCCCACGCTTTTGTCATAGAGGATTAACTCTTAAAGGAGCTATGTCACGGGCATTTCATAGACTTTTGATCTAAACTCTTTTGAAATAAGTGGTGGGCAACTTAACCCATAAAACATTATCTTTGAACATCTAAAGGAAGATAATTATAACCTTAATTTGCGGATAGAAATCAACCTTCGGCTATAAATATCGATTTTTTGATGACGCGCAGCAACAACTTGAAAACGTTAGCTTAGTTGCAATCCGTTTTAATCCGATCCATCCACAGCTAAGATGCCCGTCAACAGTTTCAGTGGTCCAATATAGCAATTTTCAATAAAAATGGACCATTAATTTTAGGTTTCCTGCGACACTAATATAAATTTTAGCTATTCAAAAATCTGATAAAATCCGCGACATAGTCCCTTTAACCCTTTTCGTTTTAGCAACAAGGCTATGTTCGAAACATACACATAGCTTTTTTTGTTAATTGTTACTTTACTATAAGATGCGGCTGTTGCTGTTGTTTTTGTGTTGTTTATTCATTTCTTTAAAGCATTAGACGTACATTCTGGAAGAGTTTAATCTTCTTCCTTATTCTGTAAGAAGAATATTACACACGCGAGTTGCTCACCGTAGTAATAACTTTGTAAGCCAATTCTTTATATTCTGGAGATTTCTCGTCCGCCAGTGCTGGAGTGTATGTTGAGAAGTTCCCACCAGTTATTTTGAATGATCCTTCATAAGCTTCCACGGCTGCAAAAATTTAAGGGTAAAAACACTTTATTAGTTACAGGCTGGTCATTCCCTATGCATGTACACCAACCAACAGGCAATACTGAGACAAACGTTACCATTTACGCGCAAAACTCGTTTCAGCAACTCATTTGCCAAGAAAACCCAAATAGAAAATAGCTCCCAGTTATCGCCAACCTTCAGAATAATAATCGTCAACATAGCTTCTCACAGAACATCTATTCACGCCAAAAGAGTCTGAACGTTTATTTCAGCACACGTAACATGTACGTCACAGCATCCTTTTAATTCTTATTTTTATCGCCATTGCCATATAGAAAGTCTCACTCCCCCGGGATAAGAAGTTAACGCGCTATAGCTATAGCGCTAGCAACATTTATTCAAAATCCTCTTTGAAAGCAATCAGGAAATATTTAAGCAGAGTAGTGAATAATCGAAGAGTCATTATAATAATCGATTTGAACACTTACCTTCACAGGTTTTGCTATTTTCATTTTCAAACTTTCCCGGAGGACATCGACACACGTGATCTTGACAAACATGATCAGGTCGGCATGGTGAGGAGGCACACTCGTTGATGACTGAAACAAAATATTGTTAATAATTGATTGTGTATATTAATACAGACCTTTGGACTCTCTTGGAGGTCATCATCAACAGAGCTATAAAAAATGTTACGGAAGCGCTCCAAGGACAAAGATGTTCATTACGCTATAAAAGCGTTTTCACAAATACTTATAATATATGCCACGTTACAAGAATTTCAAATGAATTTATTTAAATGCACAAACAGAAAGAAACCTATGCTCGAGACCGACCTAAGAACAAATTTGACAAATGGAAGGAGCAAAACAAATTACAACTGATGGCAGTAACTAACTTTCAAAGGATCAAAAAAAATAGAAAATAAAAACTGTATATTAATTTTTGATAAGCAAAAGTCCGAGAAAGAAGTTTAACTTTTTTAATAGTTAAGAAAATACAGTCGAAGCTCTCTTAACGGACACTCTCGTAAGCGGACAGCTCTACTTACGGCCGCCTTGTTTGAAACCCCATTTTAACTCCCATACAAACTCTGTATCTTTACATTCTCGTAAGCGGACATTCCCGTAAGCGGCCGCGGACACCTTCAGAGATTACGACTTAGACTTTTTCTTTGTTTTTAAGCTCCCGTAAGCGGACACTCCAAAGAAAATCCTATTTTACAACCGCGCTGTTTGTTTTTATCAATCAACTTCACATCGCCAATCGTCACAATGATTTTACAGTACCGATTACAGTACCATATTTCAGTGTTTGTTTTGTCGTCATCCACGTCCGTCCGGTTATTTTTAGCTGGGCAAGCTCCAGTAAGCGGCCATCTATCCCTTACATCTCTAGTGGCCGCTTACGAGAACCATTCTCGTAAGCGGCCAGCTCCAGTTGCGGACACTTTTTTCGCGTCCCGAGGGTGTCCGCTTACGAGAGCTTCGATTGTAGTACCAGCACTAGATGCCCGCGTTAAAAAGAGATTACTTTAATCGCTTTATTCATAACACAACGGATTTAATGTTTTACTGCATCTTGTATTCTTTGACAAAGCACACTAGCAGTAAAACGTTTGAAGGCTTCGATAAAAACACTAATTTCTTGAATTAATCAAATTTGGAGTAATCCAATGTAAGTTCAGTTCTTTGAGTTTATCAAACATTTCTCCGAGGTTCGGCCAGTAGGACCCACTGTTCCACAAAATTACCTTACCGAACCAGTAAAATCCGGATACGACATGGTAATGCAATTTGTTAAAGTAGAGATCTTCCTCAAAAATATAGTTCCCCTAGCAAATCTTAACATAAATTGGAAAAAAAAACCTGAAAATACTGTAGCGAACTTACCGATAGAGGACTCAATGACTGATACGCTGACCGTACTCGAAGGATTAATCGCCGAAGGATCCAGACTGGAGCTCAATCCCATAGAAGTCAAACTACTTATCTCCCTGCTTGAAACAGCAACTGAAGACGAAATTACTCCCAATGAAGAAACTGTGACAGATCTCACTGACGAAAATGCTGGTGTACTTCGAACTATTGTCAGACTGGAACTCATTCTCATAGATGGCAAACTACTTATCTTGCGGCTTGATATAACAGCTGACGATAGTTTCACAGCCACGATAATGAAACCACCGAAGACTTGGCTGAAGATAATACAGCAGTACTTTTCTACTGCCAGACTGGAGCTCATTACAATGGATGGTGAACTGCTAATCTCACTGGTGGATATAGCAACTGACGACGAAATCACTGCAGGTGATGAAACAAGCACAGATCTCTCTGAAGAAAAAACAAGTGTAGTTTGATCTATTGCGAGACTAGATCTCATTACAACAGACGGTGAACGGGTTATTTCTGAACCGCTTGAAACAGCAACTGGCGACAAAACCACTGCGGACGATGGAACCGGAACAGACTTCGCTAAAGACAAAACAGGTGTACTTTGATTCATTGCCAGACTAGACCTTATTAGAGTGAACGATGAACTGCTTATCTCCGTGTTTGAAACATCACCATGACAATGAAAACACTGTAGATGAAGAAACAAGCACCGATCCCGCTGAAGAAGATGCAGTTTTATTTTGATCTGCCGAAAGACTGGAACTAACTACAACAGATGGTGAGCTGCTTATCGCGCTGCTTGATACAGCAACTGATGACGAGATCACTACGGATGATGAAACAGCCAAAGTGCTCGCTGAAGACAATACAGGGGTACTTTGATCTACTACCAGACTGGAACTAGTTTCAATGACTGGTGAACTGCGTATCCCACTGCTTGATACAGCAACGAATGACGAAATCACAACGGATGATGAAACAGCCACAGAGCTCGCTGAAGACAATACAGGTGGTACTTTGATCTACTGCCAGAATAGAAGTCATAACAGTGGATGGTGAAAGACTAAGCTCTCTGCTTGAATCACCAACTGGCGACGAAATCACAGCGAATGATGGAACAAGCACAGATCTCGCTGAAGACAATACATCTGTACTTTGATCTACCACTAGACTGGAACTCGTTACGGTGACTGGTGAACTGTGTTTCCCACTGCTTGATACAGCAAAGAATGATGAAATCACTGCTGAGGATGAAACTGCAACAGACGTCGCTGAATACAATACAGGTGTACTTTGATCTACTGTTAGACTAGAAGTTGATAACAGTGGAAGGTGACAGGCTAAGGTCTCTGCTTGAATCAGGAACTGACGACAAAATCACTGCGGATGATGAAACAAGCAGAGATTTCTTTGACGACAATAACGGTAAAGTTTGATCAACTACCAGACTGGAGCTCATTACAATGGAATGTGAACTGCTCAGCTCACTTCTTGATACATTAACGGATGACGAAATCACGGTGGACGATAATCACCACAACAGAACTTGCTAAAGACAGTACAGGTGTACTTTGTTCAACTACCAGACTGGAGCTTATTGCAATGGAATGCTGAACTGCTCATCTCCCTGTTTGATATAGCAGCTGACGACGAGATCACCTTGGATGACGATACGAACTCAGACCTCGCTAAAGACAATATAGCTGTACTTTGATCTATTGCCGGACTGGAACTCATTACAACGTATGATGAACTGCTAATCCCACTACTTGCTACTCCAACAGATGACAAAATCACTGCGGATGATGAAATCGCCACAGACCTGACTAAAGATGATTTAGGTGTACTTTGATCTACTGCTAGACTGGAGCTCGGTACGATGGATGGTGAACTGCTCATATCTCTACTTGAAACAGCAACTGACAACGAAACTACTACGGATGATGTAACCACCGCAGACCTCGCTGAAGACAATACAGGTGTACTTTGATCTAACACGAGGCTAGAACCGATGAAAATGGATGGTGAGCTGCTAATCGCACTGCTTGATAAGGCGACTGACAAGGAAATCACTGAAGATGATGAAACAAGTACAGAACTCGCTGAGGATATTGCTGCCAGACTAGACCTCATTCTGATAGATCGCGAACTGCTTATCCCCCTGCTAGATATACCAACTGACAACGAAGGCACTGCGGATGATGAAACCACAGTAGACCTTGCTGAAAACGATGATGGTCTACTCTGATCTATGCTTAGACTAGAGTTCGTTAAAACGGATGGTGAATGGCTAATCTTAAAGCTTGATAAACCAACTGGCGACGAAATCACCACGGATGATGGAACCACCACAGACCTCGATGAGGACAGCGCAGATATACTTTGATTTGCCGTCAGACTGGAACTCATTACAATAGTTGATGAACTGCTTATCTCCCCGCTTGAAAAAGAAACTGACGACAACATCACTGAAGATGATAAAACCACCAGAGATCTCGCTGAGGACAAGGCAGGTGTACTTTCATCTGTTGCAAGGCTTGAGGTCACTACAGTGGACGGTGCACTTTGTATTTCCCTACTTAAAACAGCAATTGACGATGTAAACACTCGATATGATGAAAGCACAACAGACCTCGTTGAAAACAATGCAGACGTACTTTGATCTACCTCCAAGACTGGAGCTCACTAAAAAGGTTGAGCTGCTAATCCCCCTGCTTGAAACTGCAACTGACGACAAAATCACTCCAGATGATGAAGGCACCATAGACCTAACAGAAGACAATGCAGGTGTTCTATAAACTCCCAGACTGGAGCTCACTGCAATGGAGGCTAAACGGCTAATCTCCCTACTTGGAACTGCGACTGATGAAGAAATCCCCGCCGATGATGACAACAGTAGAGACGTCGATGAAGACAATGCAGGTGTACTTTCCTTTACTACCAGATTCGAGCTAATTACTATTGATGGTGAACTGCTAATCCCGCTGCTTGATATACCAACTGACGAAGAAATCATTGCAGATGATGAAACCACCACAGTCCTGTCTGACGACAATACAGGTAGCACTTTGATCTACTGCCAGACTGGAGCGCAATTCAGTGGAGGGTGTACCGCTAATCTGCAGGCTTGAAACAGCAACCGACGACGATAGACACTTGAATATGATGAAACCACTACAGTCCTCACTGAAGATAACGTGGGCATACTTTGATCTAACGCCACACTGGAGCTCATTGCAATGGTTGGTGAACTGCCAATCTTCCGACTTGAAACAAAAACTGACGACGACAGCACTTCGGATGATGAACCCACTACAGAACTAGCTGAAGGCAATGCTGGTGTACTTTGCCCAACTGTCAGACTGGACCTTTTTGTAAGGGATGGTAAACTGCTAATCTCGCTTCTTGAAACAACGAATGATCGACGAAATCACTGCAGATGATAAAACCAGCAGAGAAGTCGACAAATACAGTGTACGTGTGCTTTGATCTATTTCCAGACTGGAGCTCATTGTCTTCGATGGTGAAGTGCTTATCGAAGTACTTGATACATCAACAGGTGACAAAACTACTGAGGATGACAAAAACAACAAAGACCTCGCTGAAGACAAAGGAGCTCTACTTTGATCTATTGCCAGACTAAAGCTCGTTACAATGGATGGTGAACTGCTCATTTCTCCTGCTTGATATGGCAACATACGACGACATCATCGCGAATGATGAAGCCACCACAGACCTCGCTGAGGACAATGCTTGCGTACTATGTTCAACTTCCAGACTGGAGCTTACTGCTATGGGTGTTGAACTGCTAATCTCGCTGCTTGAAACAGCTACCGAAGACGAAATCACCGCAAATGATGAAACCAGTTGAGACGTTGTTGAAGACAATGCATGTGTACTTTGATCTACTGTTAGACTGGGGCTCATTGCAATGGATGGAGAACTGATAATCTGCTTGCTTGAAACAGCGACTGACGACGAAATCTCTCCTGATGATAAAGCCGCAAAAGACCTCAAAGAAGACAACACAGGTGTGCTTTGATCTATTACCACACTCGACCTCCTTGCAATGGATGATGACCTGCTAATCTCGCTGCTTGAGACTTGCGACGATAGCACTATGGATGATATAACCACTACAGACCTCGATGGAGGTAATGTACGTGTACTTTGATCTACCGCCAGACTGGAGTTTATAACAATAGATGGTGAGCTGCTAATCTCCGGACTTGAAACAGCAACTGGCGACAACAACATTACGGGTGACGAAGCCACCACAGATCTCGCTGAAGACAATGCTGGTGTACTATGTTCAACTACCAGACTGGAGCTTACTCCTATGGATGACGAACTGCTTATCTCGCTGCTTGAACCAGCTACTGACGACGAAACCACCGCAGATGATAAAACCAGGAGAGACGTTGCTGAAGACAATGCTTGTGTACTTTTATCGACTGTTAGACTGGGGCTCACTGCAATGGATGGTAAACTGATAATCTGCTTGCTTGAAACAGCAACTGACGACGAAATCACTCCTGATGATGAAGCCGCAAAAGAACTAACGGAAGACAACGCAGATGTGCTTTGATCTATTACCACACTCGAGCTCCTTGCAATGGATGGTGAGCTGCTAAACACGCTGCTTGAGACTGGCGACGAAAGCATTATGGATGAGGAAACCACAAAAGACCTCGATGAAGGTAATGTGCGTGTACCTTGATCTTCAGCCAGACTGGAGTTCATTACAATCGATGTTGAAACAGCAACTGACGACGACAGTACTACGGGTGACGAAGCCACCACAGACCTCGCTGAAGACAATGCTCCTGTACTATGATCAACTGCCAGACTGGAGCTTACTGCAATGGATGGTGAGCTGCTAATCTCGCTGCTTCCAACAGAGACTGACGACGAAATAACCGCAGATGAAGAAACCAGCAGAGTCGTAGTCGATGAAGACAGAACAGGTGTACTTATCTACCAACAGACTGGAGGGCACCTGCTTATCGAACTGCTTGATACAACAGCCAATGGCAAACTACTGAGGATGATAACCAATGGACCTCGTTGAGACAATGGAGCGTACTTTGACAATTGCCAGACTGGAGCTTATTACAATTGATGGTGCACTGCTATCCTCCTGCTTGCTATGGTAACTAGCGACGAATCTTGCGGATGAGAACACCACAGACCTTGCTGCGCGTGTTAGTGAACTATGATCACTGCCAGGGAGCTCATATATGATGGTGACTGCTGTCCTCCTGCTTGAACAGCACTGAGACAAAATCAATACGGATGATGGCCACCGTAGAACTCGCTGAAGACAATGTATGTGTACTATGATCGACTGCCAGACTGGAGCTCACTGCAATGGTTGGTGAACTGCTAATCTCCCCGCTTTTAACAGGGACTGACGACGCAATTACCGACAATGATGAAACCAACAAAGTAGTTGAGGAGGACAATCTGGGAGTACTGCTTATCTTCTTGCTTGATGTGGCAACTTGCGACAAAGTTGTTGCGGATGACGAAACCGTCACAGACCTCGCTGAAAATAATGTATGTGTACCATGATCGACTACCAGACTGGTGCTTACTGCAATGGATGGTGAACTGCTAATCCCTCTGCTTGAAACAGCGACTGACGATGAAACCAGGAGAGACGTCACTGAAGATAATGCAAGTGTACTTTCATCTACTGCTAGACTGGGGCTCATTGCAATGGAAGGAGAACTGGTTATCTCTAAACTGCTTGAAACAGCGACTGACGACGAAATTACCGCAGATGATATAACCAGCGGAGACGTCGCTGAAGACGAGCCAGGTGAACTTATTACAATGGAATGGAAACTGCTAAAATCCCTGCTCGCAACGGATGAAGAAATCATTGCGGATGATGAAATCCCCACAGACCTAGCTGAAGGCAAAACAGGTGTACTTTTACTCTACTGCCAGACTGGAGCTCACTACGATGGATGGTAATCTGCTAATCTCACTGCTTGAAACGGGGACAGACGACAATAGCACTACGGATGATGAAACCACTACAGACCTCACTGAAGGTAATTTGTGTATACTTTGTTCTACCGCCACACTGGAGCGCATTACAATGGTTGTCGAACTGATAATCTCCCTACTTGATGCAGCAACCGACGACAAAATCACTGCAGATGATAGATGGAAAATATTTGTATCCAGAGTGGAAATACTTTGTCTAAATTATGTTAATAATATATCAATCTATATCTACCTCACTTATGTCTGCCTGTCCATATCTTTGTTCGTCAGTCTTTCCGCCTTCGATTCTGTATGTTTATCTCTGTCGGTCTTTCTGTTTGTCAGTCTCTTAATTGGTCAGTCCTTTGTCTGTGATAACGCACGGCTGTGCATGTGTGTGTCTCTCTCTCTGTCGTTTGGTATGTCTGTGTCTATTATTATGCTTGTACCTCTTTTGCAATCGAAACTCAAACAGTATAGCACAGAAGAATGTGTCTCAAATCTCATCCAGGTCAAAGGATGGTGTGGTTAAAATCAACTCATGCGAAAACTCTCCTTATACCAGGGTGGCTGGCATTGCACGAAGACAAGAAATGGATTTATCAAGCACATTAAGGCCTGTTTTGAATTCCTTCCACGATAAATCAAAAGTTAAGTTTTGGTTGTTACCTTGACATGTTGTTCCATTCCCAGTGAACCCTTCCTTACAAAAGCATTCAAATGATCCAACAGTGTTGTAACAGATGGCATTTTTATCACAGTCATTGGTGCTTGCATTTTGACATTCGTCACGATCTACAATAAAAAAGAAAAATTAAAAAGAAAAACTATGTATGGGATACATGAGATATTATACTTTAGTAAGTAAAGCAGACGGAACAAATTTGTCAATACAATGTACTGTACGTTTCATGAGATGAACAATTAAGCTATTTTTCTTGTAAAAACGTAAGTGGTTTCTCACCTTCTAGTATAACCGATGCTGGATCAATTTGCAAATCCCCAAAGCTGGATGTATTCTGGGGCTGAGTCACGCTTTCGTTAAGAACCTTCTGTGCGGTTGGCAATACGGTTGCATTGCCAGTTGGTTGAAAATTGATCACAAAATCAGCGACTACACTGCCTTGTCTGTAAAAATACCAAGCGTGTACATAAATTGATGGGCTGGACTTGTAAAATGAAAATAATAACATAAGATAGAAATGTCATATTCTAAGTATTTATTACATGTATTGTGCAACAAGAAACGCAAAATTGTGCAACACGGAGAATATACTAAAATAACACAACCTGACATCGCTACGGTTTGTTTAAATCACTATTTTCTTTTGTCATAAAACATGTAGAAAGTGAAGCTTTTCTTCGTTAATATTTCCAGTGTGCTTCTCAGTACCTAAATCCCAGAATCTCGCATCCTTGGTAAATTGAAGCCAGCTTTGACTTGTTGTACACCTGGTCAACCTGTAGATTAAGAAAAATTTATATGAAAGCTACTTAATGAATAATTTTAAAAAAAACGACCTAGTTCGCCAGTTCTCTGTACCTCAGCGATAGCGCCTTCTACCAGTGTGCGTGAGTTCATAGGTCTAGGTTGGAACCCTTTTATTTCAAATTGTCCCACGCTAGCTCGTGACATAGATGATTAACATCTTATCCGAAGTTAACTATTTTCGATGCGGCATATCTTGTTTACTTGCTTCTTTACAGCATTAAATTATATTCTGGAAGGCTATCATCTTTTCGCTTATTTTGTAGTTTCTACATTAAAAGATATGGTGAAAACTTGTTATTGTTGTCCCTGCTGTTATAATTATTATTATTGTCATCATCATCATCATCATCATCATCATCATAATCATTACTTTTGTTGTTGTTGTCATTAATGTAATAGGTGAAGACGATTACTACCACTTAATGTTATAATGATCATCTCTCAACAAGACGTAGGGTCACTCATCTGTTAAAGAAACATTTCACACACTCAAGTTTCTTACCGCTGTAATGACTTTGTTAGCCAACTCTTTATATTCAGGAGATTTCTCGTCCGCCAGTTTTGGAGTGTATGTCGAGAAGTTCCCACCAGTTATTTTGAACGATCCTTGATAAGCTTCGACGGCTGCGCAAATATAAGAGTAAAATAACTTTAAATGTTATAGCAACAGACCGGTCACTAACTAAACATGTTTAATAAGCAACACTTAGAGGTTACCATTCACACGAATACCTCATGCCAGCAATTCATTTTCCCAAGATTACAAATTAAAAATACGAAATATCTTGCAGTTATTAGCAACATGTCAAATATTAATGGTTTAGGTTTTTAATTAATTTGTTGTAAGGCGCATTTGATCATATCCACATGTTATTTTGCGCCGAATAAGCATTAAATTATTATTATTGTTATTAATTATTTTTATTATTATTAATTGATTGTTAACATAGCCTCTCTCGCATGACATCTATTCACACCAAAATAGTCTGAACTTATATTACAACACAGGTGAAACGTATGTCACAGGAGTTATCTCTCATCGTTATTGCCCTATAGCAAGAGAGGATCCTCCTCCCAGGGGGGTACTCCGGCTTGTAAATGACGGGGATGATCGAAGGATTTTTTGGGGTTTGAAATTTTCGATTCTGGGATTTTTTTGGGTTGGAAAATCTGGCAAGTATTTTTTTGGGTGACTTGATATAAATAGGGGATTTTTTTGGGTATTAAAAACGAACTAAAGTGCCTTGGCGCGGTCTTGGCGTATTTATAGTATGATGAATAAAACAAACACGAGTGTTCAATTTTTTTATGATTTTCTTTGTGTTATATTATTGCCCCTGCTGGCAATTTAGGGGTAATTTGACAAGGGATTTTTTGGGGGTTATTTTTGGTCCAGGGATTTTTTTGGGTAATGTCGGAAGACTTAGGGATTTTTTTGGGTCCTGAGTTTTGCCTCCATTCGATCATCCCCGTCATTTACAAGCCGGAGTACCCCCCCCCCCTGGGATCCTCCTACCGCGTTACAAGTTGGAATTTGCGCTGTTGCCCTAGCACTAGTAACATAAATGCCTCTAACAAAGCAATTAGGAAATATTTAAACATTCTTAGCAGAGTACTAAATTAGAGAAGACCCATTCCAATAATCGCTTTGAAAGATTACCTTCACAGGCGTTGCCATTTTCTTTTTCAAACTTTCCTGGAGGACATCGACACACGAAGTCTTCACAAACTTGATCAGGTCGGCATGGTGAGGAGCCACACTCGTTGATGACTGAAACAAAAACTTTTTGTAAGTAGCTGGTTATGTTCTACGACGGAAACAAAACAAATTACCACTGACGGCAAAAACTTAATTAAAAAGGATTCTACTGTTTATTATTAACTGATCAACCTGAACGGAAAGCGCATCTTGAAAAATTTAGTTTGTCATTTGTAATAAGTTTCAATCATAACAATCAAATTCAATGTTCCTTTTTTAGTATTTCCTTTGAAAAGGCACACTAGTAGTAAAATTTTTATCGGCTTTGATGAAAAACTAATAATTAAATTTATCAAATTCGACATTTTTGGCCATCCTTGCCTTCTTTTGAATTTGGTGTGTCATTTAAATATTCCTTCGCTGTTTTAAAAGGTTATTTTATATATTTAAGCGAATTTGATGGTTATTTCCTAAGCCTAAGTTTGGCTAAAATCCGTGACATGGTCCCTTTAAAATTATACTAGTGCAAGAAAATATCTTTTTTTTAAATTATAGGAACAACACAACGACAGCAAACTTACCAACAGAGGACGAAACGACTGATAAGCTGACCGTACTTGACGGACTAATCGCCAAAGAATTCACACTGCTGCTCCTCCCCAAAGATGGCGAACTACTTATCTCGCTAATGGAAACACCAGATAAAGACGAAATCACTCCCACTGATGAAACCACGACTGAAGACGACGAAGAAATTGTAGTCGTACTTTGATCTACTGTCAAACTAGAGCTCATTCTCATAGAAGGCAAACTTCGTATCTCACTACTGGATACAGCAACTGACGACGAAATCAATAAAATTGATGAAACCACTTGAGACCTCGCTAAAGTTGTACTTTCAACTACAGCTACACTGGAACTTATTGCAATAGATGGTGAAGTGCTACTTTCCGTCTTTGATATACGAACTGCGGATGATGAAAACGAAGATGTCACTAAAGTCAACGCAGGTGTACTTTTATATGTTGTCAGACTGTGACGTCATCACCATGGATGGTGAACTGCTAATATCACTGCTTGATATAACACCTGACGATGACATCAATGCCGCTGAAGATATAACCAAAGATCTCCCTGAGGACAATGCAGGTGTACTTTGATTTACTGCTAGACTGGAGCTCATTACATTGGATGGTGAATTGTTAATCCCTCTGCTTGATGTACGAACTGACGACAACATCACAGCGGATGACTGAACCTGAGATTTCACTGAAAACAATACAGGTGTACTTTGATTAACCGCAAGACTGGAGCTAGAAACAATAGATAGTGAACTGCTAATCTCTATGCTTGATAAAGCAACTGATGACGACATGACCACAGATGACGAAACCACAGATCTCATTGAAGACAATACAGGTGTACTTTGATCTATTGTCAAGCTGGAGCTCATTACAATGGATCGTGAACTGGTAATCTCTTTGCTTGATATAACAACGGACGTCGACATCAGCGGGGATGATGATAACATCGCAGAACTCGCTGAGGACAATACAAGTGTACTCTGATTCATCGTTAGACTGGTGCTCATTACAAAGAATGGTGCACTGCTTTTCTCCCTGCTTGATATAAGAACTGACGACGACAAAACTGGGGATGATGATACCACCACAGATTTTACTGAAGACAATGCAGGTGTACTTTGATCTATTTCTAGGCTGGAGCTCAAAATAATGGATGGTGAACTGCTGATATCTCTTGTTGATAAGACATCTGACGAGGACATCACCGCGGATGATGAAACCACAGATCTCACTGAAGACAATGCAGGTGAACTTTGATCTATTCCTAAGCTGGAGCTCATTACAATGGATGGTGAACTGCTAATATCTTTGCTTGTTGTTACGAGTGATGACAACATCACCGGGGAAGATGAAACCACAGATCTCACTGAAAACAATACAGGTGTATTTTGATTTACTTCAAGACTGGAAATTATACCAATGGACGTTGAACTGCTAATCTCTCTGGTTGATATAACAAATGAGGACGACATCACCGCGAATGATGATACCACAGACCTGATTGGGGAGAACGCAGACGTACTTTGATCTATTGCTAGGCTGGAGCTTACCACAATGGATGGTGAACTGCTAAACTCTCTGCTTGATTTAACATCTGATGACAACATCACCACGGATGATGAAACTACAGATCCCATGGAAGACAATGTAGACGTACTTTGATCTATTACCAGGCTGGAGCTCATTACAATGGATGGCGAAGTGCTAATATCTCTGCTTGATGTAACAACTGACGACGTCAACGCGGAAGATGATATCACAGATCTCGCTGAAGACAATGCAGGTCTACTTTGAGCTAATGCCGGACTGGAGCTCATTATAATGGAAGCTGAACTGCTAATCTCACTGATTGATGTTGTAACAACTGACGAAGACCTCACCGCGGATGATGAAATTTTAGGACTCGCTGAAGACAATGCTGAGGTACTTTGATTTACTACAAAACTGGAGCTCATTACAGTGGATGGTGAACTGCTAATCTCTATGCTTGAAATAACAA
The DNA here is from genome assembly GCF_052425735.1 of Oculina patagonica. Lineage (NCBI taxonomy): Eukaryota > Metazoa > Cnidaria > Anthozoa > Scleractinia > Oculinidae > Oculina > Oculina patagonica. The sequence goes on along the minus strand of NC_135764.1, from coordinate 31,743,088 downwards.
TCGACGACACAATCACCACAGAAGATGAAACCACAGATCTCACTGAGAACAATGCAGGTGTACTCTGATCCATTGTCAGGTTAGAGCTTATTGCAATAGATGGCGAACTTCTACTCTCTGTCCTTGAGATAACCATTGACGAAGACATCATTAAGGAGGATAAATCCACAGACCTCACTGAAGAGAACGCAGACGTGCTTTGATCTATTGCCAGACTAGAGTTCATTAGAACGGATGGTGATCTGCTAATCTTCCCGCTTGATATAACAACTGACGACGACATCACCGCGGATGATGAATCCACAGATCTCACTGAGGACAATACAGGTGTACTTTTATTTACTTCAAAGCTGGAACTTATACCAATGTATGGTGAACTGCTAATCTCTCTGGTTAATATAACACCTGACGACGACATCACCGCCGAAGACAAAACAACATGTTTCACTGAAGACAATGCTAATGCACTTTGATTTACCTCAAGACTGGAGCTCATTACAGTGGATGGTGAACTGCTTATCTCTTTGCTTGAAAGAACAATTGAAGACACCATCACCACAGAAGATGAAACAACAGATCTCACTGAGGATAATGCATGTGTATTCTGATCTATTGTCAGGCTAGACTTTATTGCAATAGATGGTGAACTGCTTCTCTCTGTCCTTGACATAACCATTGACGACGACATCACCGCGGAGGATGAATCCACAGACCTCACTGAAGAGAACGCAGACGTGCTTTGAGCTGTGGTCAAACTAAGGCTCATTACAACGGATGCTGAACTGCCAATCTCTCCGCTTGATATAACAACTGACGACGACATCACCGCGGATGATGAATCCACAGACCTCACTGAAGACAATACAGGTGTAGTTTTATTTACTTCAAGACTGGAACTTATACCAGTGGACTGTGAACTGCTAATATCTCTGGTTGATATAACAACTGACGACGACATCACCGCGGATGAAGAAACCAAAGATCGCACTGAAGACAATGCAGATGCAGAGTGATCTACTGCCAGGCTGGAGCTTTTAGCAATGGATGGTAAACTACTAATAACTCCGCTTGATATAACAACTGACGACGACATCACGGCGGATAATGAATGTACAGATTCCACTGAAGATACTACAGGTGTACTTTGATTTACTGCAAGGCTGGAGCTCATACCAATAGATGGCGAACTGCTAAAATCTCTGGTTGATATAACATCGAACGAGGACATCACATCGGATGATGAAACCACAGATCTTACTGAAGACAATGCAGATGTAGTGTGGTCAACTACCAGGCTGGAGGTTTTACCAATGGATGGTGAACTGCTAATCCCTCTACTTGATATAACATCTGACGACAACATCACCGCGGATGATGAATCCAGAGATCTCACTGAAGTCAATGTGGGATGTGTACTTCGATCTATTGCCAGACTGTAGCTCATAACAGATGGGGAACTTCCAATCTCTCTACTTGATACAACAACTGACGTTGACGTCACCGCGGATAATGAAACCACAGACCTCATTGAAGAGAAAGACGTACTTTGACCTGTTGCCAAACTGGAACTCTTTGCAATGGATGGTAAACTGCTGATTTCACTGGTTGAAATAACATCTGACGACGACATCACCTCAGATAATGAAACTACAGATCTCACTGCAGACAATGCGGTTGTACTTTGAGCTACTGCCAGACTGGGGCTTATTAGAATGGAAGCTGGACTGCTAATCTCACTGGTTGACGTAATAACAACTGACAAAGACCTCACTGCGGATGATGATACCACAGACCTCATTGGGGAAAACGCAGACGTACTTTGATCTAAGGTTAGGCTGGAGCTTATTACAATGGATGACGAGCTACTAATCTCTCTGCTTGATTTAAAATATGACGGCGACATCACCGCGGATGATAAAACCACAGAACTCACGTATAACAATGCGGGTGTACTTTGATCTATCGTCAGGCTGGAGCTCATTACAATGGACGGTGAACTGCTTATCTCACTGCTTGATATAGCAGCTGACGACGACATAACAACAGATGCTGATGTGACAGATCTCGCTGAAGACGATGCAGGTGTACTTTCATCTGTTGGCAAACTGGAGCTAATTACAATGGATGGTGAACTGCTAATCTTCCTGCTTGACATAATAACTGAAGACGACATCAACGTAGAGGATGATACCACCCCAGATCTCGCTGAGAACACTGTAGGTGTACTTTGGTCTATTGCCAGACTGGGCTTCCTATATGGGTGATGAACTGCCAATCTCTTTGCTTGATATTACACCTGACGACGACATCACCGAGGATGATGAAATTACAGATCTCGCTGAAGACAATGCAGGTGTACTTTCATCTGTTGGCAGACTGGAGCTAATTACAATGAATGGTGAACTGCTCTCTCCCTGCTTGACATAACACCTGAAGACGACATCACCGTGGATGATGAAACTACCACAGACCTCGGTAAGGACAATGCAGGTGTACTTTGATCTTTTGCCAGACTAGAGCTTTCTAAAATGGATGACGAACTGCTGCTATCATTGCTCGGAACAGCAACTGACGATGAAACCACTGAAACCACTGCAGATGACGAAACCACCACAGACGTTGCTGAAGACAGTCTAGGTGTACTTTGATCTACAGGCAGATTGGAGCTTTTTACAATGGATGTTGAACTGCTAACCTCTCGGCTTGTAACAATTGACGACGACATCACTGCGGATGATAACACCACAGATCCCAATGAAGACAATGTAACTGTACGTTGATCAACAGCCAGACTGGAGCTCATGAGAATGGATGGTGAACTGCTTATTTCTCTGCTTGATATAAAACCTGACGACAATATCGCCGTGGCTGATGAAACCACCATAGATCTCGCTGAGGACAAGGCTGGTGTACTTTGATATTCCACCTGACTAGAGCTCAATACAATCAATGGTGAACTGCTACTCTCCCTGCTAGGAATAGCAACGGACGACAAAAACATTGTGGATGATGAAACCAAAGATCTCACAGAAGACAACGCAAATGAACTTTGATCTATTGCCAGACTGGGGCTCATTCCAAAGGAATGTGAACTGCTTATGTCTCTGCTTGATATAACAACTGACGACGACATCACCGCGGATGATGAAACCACAGATCTCACTAAAGACGATACGGGTGTACTTTGATCTATTACCAGACTGGTGCTCACTGCAATGGATGGCGAACTGTTAATTTCTTCGCTTGATAAGACAACTGACGACATCACCACGGATGATGATATGACAGACCTCGCTGAAGAAAATTTAGATGTACTTTGATCTATCGCCAGACTAGAGCTCATTACGATGGATGGTGATCTGCTGATATCGCTGCTCGGAAAAGCGACTGACGACGAAGCCACTGCGGATGCTGAACCCACCACAGACGTTGCTGAGAACAGTGTAGGTGTACTTTGATTTTGAGCCAAACTATAGCTCATTACAATCAATGATGAACTGCTCAGCTCCCTGCTCGAGACAGCAACTGACGACGAAACCAGCTGCAGTTAATGATACCACCACAGACCTTTCTGAGGACAATGCCGATGTACTTTGATCTACCGCCAGACTGGAGCTTATTGCAATGGATGGTGAACTGCTTTTCATCCTTTCTTGAAACAACAACTGACGATGCAATCACTGTAGATGAAACAACAAGCACAGATGTCGCTGAGGAAAGTGTTCTTGTATTTCGATGCTTTGCCAGACTGGAGCTCATTCTCGTGAATGGCGAACTGCTAAACTCTCTTCTTGATACAAAATCTGATGGTGAAACAACTGCGGACGATGAAGCTAGTAGAGACCTTGCTGAAGACAGCGCAGGTGTAGCTTTCATCTATTACCAGACTGGAGCTCACTGCTCATCAATGGCGCAGCTGCTTATCTGTCTACTTGAAACGGCAACTATCGACGATATCACTGCGTTTAATAAATGGTGAAATAATAGTTTATCCTCAGTGGAAATACTATGTATAAATAATGTTCATAATATATCTATCCCATCTATCTGTCTATAGTATGCCTGTCCATTTGTGTGCCCACCAGACTGTCCGTCCGTTTTAATGTAAATTTGTCTGTCACTCTTTTTATTCGTCGGTTTGTTCGTCTGTGTTTCTGTTTGTGTGTCTGTCCATCATACTGCCCCCCCCCTCCCTTACCCCCCCCAAAGGAAAAAAATATTTTATGAATGGTCTCTCCTTTTGCATTGAGGCTCATACAGTATAGCACAGGAAGATGGGTCTAAAATCTCGTCCGGGTCAAAGAATGCCGTGGTTCAAATCGACTTACACGAAAGATCTCTATATACCTAGGTTGCTCGCATTGCACGAGCAGAAGAGATTTCATCAACAGTTGGAATGGGTGTCATACATTTCGTTACAGACTTTATAAAACTTCATTTTTAATTTCTTGTGATTCTAACCTTGACATGTTCTTCCATTTCCAGTGAACCCTTCCTTACAAAAGCATTCAAATGATCCAACAGTGTTGTTACAGATGGCATTTTTATCACAGTCATTGGTGCTGGCATCTTGGCATTCGTCTTGATCTAGAAGCAAAACAAACAACCTTACACTTTATATTTTTATGCTGCATAAAGACTTTATTGAAGTAGAGTGAGGTCCGTAGTTACGAAACTATTTCGAAAATATTGGTTGAGCTTTTTTCATCGAGTTCTCTCCATCGTTTCGGTTCCTATAACAAAGTTCTGTCGGCTCAGAGAACAAATCAGAACGCTTCTTTTATCGTAGGCCAGTTTAACAGGTAACAAAAAAAAATCGCGCCATGCAAGAGACGATATGATAAAAGAGAGGAAGACAGTGTTTCAACAGATATTTAAAGAGCATTATTCCAGTATTTAAACCAAATTGAAATGAGGCTCCTCACAGAAGAGGTTTTTCCCCCCCACCGCGGATTTTTTTTTTCCAATTTTTAAAACCCCACCCCCATTTTTTTTTTTTTTTTTTTTTTGTTTCCCATCCCCATAAACCAAAATCTATTTTCCCCAGAAAAAATTCCCAAAACCCAATTCCCATTTTACCCCTTCAGGTCCCACGAAATATTCTTGACAAAAGTCCTTTACGGTAAATCAAAAAGTATGATATAGAAACATTTCATAACTTTGTTGTTTCCTACCTTCTAATGTAAGAGAAGCTGGATCAATTTGCAAATCTCCAAAGCTCGACGTATTCTGGGGCTGAGTCACACTTTCCTTAAGTACTTTCTCTGCTGTGGGTAATATGGTTGCATTTTCAGTTTGTTGAAAATTGATCGCAAAATCGGCAATTACACTGCCTTTTCTGTAGAAATATAAAAACGTGCACATCGAAGTGATTAGAAATAATGTGATAACAAAACAATGTAACGTTATAGGTTTTAAGGCATACGTTAAACGTTACATTTATGGCGAGCATGAGAGGAGAGCAGTGCCGCTCGGCCGCTCGGAACAGAGATACCCTTACCCTAAATTGAAAAGAATTGGCCATTTTTACAAGATTTCGTTAGAAATCACTTGTTTAGCTGGCAGAATACTGAGAAACACGGACAAACCCACAAGTCGTTAAGCGTGATTTTAACTTTCAACACTGGTGACCTCTTTAACTGTGTCAAAAGACTGTTTCTAAATATTATTGTTAATTAGAGGAAACACGAAATTATGCAATACAAGGATTAATGTAATAATACAACCTGGCCATAACAATTTTGTAAATCTTTAAATCTTTTGTCTGAAAATATATACTACTTATTAACCGGAGGTCCGCTGCCGGCCGGCGCAGCGGGTCTACATCAGTCGGGTCGCCCGACGGGAGTAATATATGGCCTTTAGCACTATTCAAAAAGAGTATTCAGGGGAAACTCGCTCTCGCTCTCTCCGCTCACTGTTCGGTTGCTTATATTTTTCTTTCAGTTATGAAGATGTAATTTTCGGCATTTTGTTGTTTTTCCCCCTCGCTGTAGCTTTCACTCACAACTAAAAAAACCGTCGAGCCGAGAACAATTTTCATTGCCCGGTCATCGTATGCCCGCTCAGCAGCCAATCAGACGCGCGTACTATTGTAGCCATATAATAAACCACAGAAAGATATTAATTCTTTGAATTTCTGTACCTAAATCCCCCGAACTTCACATCCAAGGTAAATTGAAGCCAGTTCTGATTTGTTGTAGACCTCATCAACCTGCAGAGTGAAAAGACTAGTATCAAAAAACATGTTTAATTAAAATGATCATTTTCAATGTTATCAAAAGGGTTACAGCTAAAACGAAATAAGTCATTATTCTTATGACTGAACTTATGCACGCGGTCGTTCCACTTGTTGTTGCTACTGCTGTTATATTTGTTAACTGAATAAGTCGTTGTTGTTTTGTTTTTCTTCATGTTATCGTTGAAGCAGTGTCGACTAACAGCGGCGCTCGGTACGCACACGTCAGTTTCTTACCGCTGTAATGACTTTGTTAGCCAACTCTTTGTATTCAGGAGACTTCTCGTCCGCCAGTTCTGGAGTGTATGTTGAGAAGTTCCCACCAGTTATTTTGAGTGATCCCTGATATGCATCGACGGCTGCACAAATATAAGCGTAAAATAAATTTAATGATAGCAACAGACTTCTCACCTAATAGGCATGCGCTCTAAGCACAACATATACCCTTCGGCATTCTACAACATATAGATACTGGAATGGATGCTATAAAGTTTGATAACCATCGGTGCTAAGCCCTAGACACACTGTAGATTGCTGGAGATCAGTGCTTAACGCCAAAAACACAAGTTTTTCCATAACCTGCAAGCTTCCACCTTCCTAATAGGAGCGTTCTACTCCACCTTAGCTGGTTGACGTTATTATATTGTACATATAACCGTCACAAGGTGTCTCCTTATTTAGAGCATCCATTCCAGTCGCAACTCTTCTAAAATGGCGATTGGTTGGCAATAGTAAGCCATTTTTGCTGAATTAATACCATTTGCACTCTCAAATGAACAAGGCTGGAAAGATTATCCAAATATATCCTATAGATAACCACTTCCTTCCTTCGTGTAGTAAAGTGTCTCTAAAACAAGATAATTCGTTGTAAAACGTCTTCAAACAAAATGCAAATGACATAGAATTAATCCAAACATGTCAAAAAAACTAGTAAATTTCCGTTCACCTCTACCACTGTACTGCAAAATACACGAAAATATAAGATACTTTCACATCTGTGCTGCAACATGGAAACTTCAATGTACTTTTACATATGAGCTGCATAAAAGTAAATGAAATTTTCATGTACTTTTACGTCTGTGCTGCGTACAAGTACATCAAGATTTCTATGAACACTCGAGTTGTAAAAGAACATGCAAATTGTCCATGTACTTTTACATCAGTGCTGCTTACACTGTAAAGGCACATAGAATTTCCCAAGTTTCTTGTTTTGCGTACTGCCACAAGTTACGTGGTAATTTCTATGTAGCCCTCTTATTCATTGTCACAAGTTACATGAAAATTTCCATGTGTCTTGTTTTATGTATTGTCAAAAGATACATGGAAATTTGCATGTACCTTGTTTCATGTTTTGTAACAAGATACAGAGACATTTCCATGTACCTTGTTCAATTACTTTCACAAGGTACATGGAAATTTCCGTGTAACTAGTTTTATGTACTGCCACAAGTTACTTGGAAAAGTCCATGTACATACATGTATACCTTGTCCATTGTCACAAAATACATAGAAATTTTCAAGGACCTTGTCTTATCTATTGGCTATTGCCACAAGATACATAGAAATTTCCATGTACCTTTGCATTTGTATTTCGAAACTGTACGTGAAATTCCCTTGTACCTTGCCTTGTTTTTTACCACAAGGTACATCAGGGGAAATTTTTTAGATATCTTCGTGCTGCATAGTTTGTCATTCAATATCGTCACATCTCTTTGGCCAATAACCAACTGCAAAACAACTCGAAGTGCGATATGACTAGTTATCGCGACCAATCGTGAACAAGTTCTAGTCACATCAAAACAAATCACTTTCTATTCAAAACTCGCAACACAAGAACCGATTAACTGGTTGTCTGTATCAGCATACTTACGGTCATTGTCCATTTAATATCTCCTACGAAACATTAAAGCAATATTCTAATTTTCCTCGGTAGGATGGTAAAAGATAGAAGTCTCATTCCAACAATCACTTAAGACACTTACCTTCGCAGGCGTTGCTATTTTCCTTTTCAAACTTTCCCGGAGGACATCGACACACGTGATCTCCAACCGCACACACTTGATCAGGTCGGCATCGTAAGGAAGCACACACGTTGTTGACTGAAAAAAAACAACACTTATGATGAGAAATTCGTTGCGTTATACGACACAGATCTTCAAACTTCCTTGATGATCATAATTAACTAGCACTTGACCGTAGAGATATAAGAGTTATTTTCCAGGCAAAGAATAAAACAACAATAAACTTACCAATAGATGACGACGCGACTAACAAGTTCTCTGTATTTGAAGGATAAATTCCGACAGAAGAATCACCCACAGAACTACCATACATAGGAGACGAAACTAAACCAGTAAAACTATCACGCCATGTGCCAATATGGGAAGATCGCGTGACATCACTGCCCAGGCTAACCAACGGAGAAGAACTCAAACTATCCGTGTAAACATAAGATGTCAAACTGGAACTGATACTCATAGATGACGACCTGCTTATACCTCCACTTGAAGTAACAACTGGAGACGAAATTACAACCGGTGATGAAAACATCATAGACCTCTCTGAAGATAATGCAGGGACACTTTGATCTATTCCAAGACTGGAGCTCACTTTCATAGATGGTGAAATAAATGTGTCTACCCTGCTTGAAACCAGAACTGAAAACGACGCCGCAGCGATGGTTGAAACCACCGTAGAACCCCCTGAAGACAATACCACCGTACTTTCGCTAACTTCCAGACTAGAGCTCATTTTCAGGGATGGCGAACTGGTTATCTCTACTGTGCTTGAAACTGGACCTGACTTTGACGGCATTGCAGAAGTGGGAACCAAAATAGAACCCTCTGAAGACAATACAGGCGTGCTTTCGTCAGCTGACAGACTGAAACTCGTTTTCATGGATGGCGAACTAGTTATGGCTACTCTGCTTGAAACAGAAACTGAGGACGACAAGACTGCGGAGGTCGAAACCACCACAGCACTCCCTGAAGATAATAAAGGCGTACTTTCATCTGTCGATAAACTAAAGCTTGTCTTCAGGGATAGAGAACTGCTTATCTCTGCACTGCTTGAAACAGGAACAGACGACGATATTACTACATAGGATGAAACCGCCACAGACCTCTCTGACGACAATATCGGCGAACTTTCGTCTATTTCTAGACTAGAGCTCATTTTCAAGGATGGAAAACTGGTTAACTCTGCACTGATTGAAACAGGAATTGACGACGAAATGACTACGGAGGATAAAACCGCCACAGAACTCTCGGAAGACAATACAGGAGAACTTTCAACTTTTACTGGACTGGAGCTCATATTCGTGGATGGAGAAGTCGTTATCTGTGCACTACTTGAAACAGGAACTGACGATGATGTTACTACAGATGATGAAACCGCCACAGAACTCTCTAAAGACAGTACCGGCGAACTTTCATCTCTCCCTACAATAGAACTCTCTTTCATGGTTGGTGAACTAGTTACCACTGTACTGCTTGAGACAGGAGCTGACGACATTACTGCTGGGGATGAAACTCGAATGAGGCTCTCTGAGGAAGGCGATGTTTCATCTGTTGCTAGACTAGAGCTCATTTTTACGGATAGTGAACTGGTAATCTTTGCACTGCTTGAAACATGAACTGACGACGACATCACTGCCGACGATGAAACCGCCACAGATCTCTCCGAAGACAATACTGGCGTACTTTCTCTTTGTAGACTAGAGCTCATTGTCATGGATGGAGAAGTTGTTATCGGTGAACTGCTTGAAATAAGAACTGATGACGACATTACAGTGAACGATGAAACCACCACAGAACTTCTTGCAGACGTAACAGGCGTTCTTGCATCTATTGCTAGACTAGATCGCATTTTCATGGATGGTGAACTGGTTATTTTTGCACTGCCTGAGACAGGAACTGATGACGACACTACGGTAAATGACAAATCCGCCACAGAACTCTCTGACGAAAATAAAAGCGCACTTTCAGCTGTTGCAAGACTGGAGCTCGTTTTCATGGAAAGTGGACTAGACATCTCTGTGCTGCTTGAAACAGGAACTGACAAAGACATTACTGCAGAGGATGAAACCGCCGCAGAACTTTCGGAAGACAATACAAGAGAACTTTCATCTCTTACTGGACTGGAGCTCATTTTCATTGAACTCTCCGAAGACAATACCGGCGTGCTTTCATCTATTGCTACACTGGAGCTCATTTTCATGGATGGTGAACTGGATATCTCCGCAATGCTTGAGACACGAACTGACAACGACATGACTGCAGATGATGAAACCGCCACAGAACTGTTTACAGCCGTAACAGGCGTATTTCTATCTGATGCTAGACTAGAGCTCATTTTCATGGATGGAGTAGTCGTTATCTGTGCTCTGCTTGAAAAACGAAGTGACAAAGTCATTACTGCAGAGGAGGAAACCGCCACAGACCTCTCGGAAGACAAGACAGGAGGACTCTCATCTCTTACTGGACTGGAGCTCATTTTCATGGATAGAGAAGTCGCTATCTGTGCACTGCTTGAAACAGAAACTGACGACGACACCACTGCTGATGATGAAAGCGCCTCAGAACTCTCCGAAGACAATACCGGCGTACTTTCATCTATTGCTACACTGGAGCTCATTTTCATGGATGGTGAACTGGATATCTCTGCAATGCTTGAGACACGAACTGACGACGACATGACTGCAGATGATGAAACCGCCACAGAACTGTTTACAGCCGTAACAGGCGTATTTCCATCTGATACTAGACTAGAGCTCATTTTCATGGATAGTGAACCGGTTTTGTCTGTACTGCTTGAAACATTTACTGACGACGACATTAGAATAGAGGATGAAATCGCCAAAGAACTTCTTGAAGACAATACCGGTGTACTTTCATCTGTTCCTAGACTAGAGCTCATTTTCACGGATGAAGAAGTTCTTATCTGCACACTGCTTGAAACTGGACCTGACGGCGACATTACTATAGATGGTGAAAACGCCACAGAACTGTTTGCAGACGTAACAGACGTTCTTACCTCTGTTGAAAGACTGAAATTACTTTTCATGGATGGTGAACTGGATATCTCTGTACTGCTTGAAACAGGAACTGACGACGACATTACTGAAGATGGTGAAGCCGCTACAGAACTCTCCAAAGACAATACCGGCGTACTTTCATCTGTTGCTAGACTAGAGCTCATTTTCAAAGATGGTAAACTGGATGTCTCTGCACTGCTTGAAACAGGAACTAAGGAAGACATCACAGTAGGAGATGAGACCGCCACAGAACTCCCTAAAGACAATACTGCCGTACTTTCATCACTTGCTAGACTAGAGCTCATTTTTATCGATGGTAAACTGGATATCTGTGCACTGCTTGAAAAAGGAACTGAAGATGACGTTACAACAGATGATGAAACCGCCACAGAACTCTCGGAAGATAATACTGGCGTACTTTCATCTCTTACTGGACTAGAGCTCATTTTCATGGATGGGGAAGTCGTTAACTGTGCACTGCTTGAAACAGAAACTGAAGATGACGTTACAACAGATGATGAAACCGCCGCAGAACTCTCGGAAGATAATACTGGCGTACTTTCATCTCTTACTGGACTAGAGCTCATTTTCATGGATGGGGAAGTCGTTAACTGTGCACTGCTTGAAACAGGAACTGAAGATGACGTTACAACAGATGATGAAACCGCCGCAGAACTCTCGAAAGACAATACTGGCGTACTTTCATCTCTTACTGGACTAGAGCTCATTTTCACAGATGAAGAAGTTGTTATCTGTGCACTGCTTGAAACTGGACCTGACGACGACATTACTGTAGATGGCGAAAACGCCACAGAACTGTTTGCAGACGTAACAGCTGTACTTGCATCTGTTGAAAGACTAAAACTAATTTTCATGGATGGTGAACTGAATATCTCTGTACTGCTTGAAACAGGAACTGACGACGACATTACTGAAGAGGATGAAACCGCCACAGAACTCTCCGAAGACAATACCGGCGTACTTCCATCTGTTGCTAGACTAGACCTCATTTTCATGGATGAAGAAGTTGTACTAGGTGCACTGCTTGAAACATGAACTGACAACGACATTTCTACAGATGGTGAAACCGCCATAGAACTATCTGAAGACAATACAGGTGTACTTCCATCTGTTGCTAGACTAGAGCTCACGTTCATAGATGGTGAACTGCTTAACTCTGCACTGCTTGGAACAGGAACGGAGTTCGACCTTACAGCGGATGATGAAACCGCCACAGAACGTTTTGCAGACGTAACAGGCGTACTTGAATATATTGCTAGACTAGAGTTCAAGTTCATAGATGGTGAGCTGGTTTTCATCTGCACTGCTTGAAACAGAAACGGAGTTCGACCTTACAGCGGATGATGAAACCGCCACAGAACGTTTCTGAAGACGTATACAGGCGTACTTGAATATACTTGCTAGACTAGAGCTCAAGTTCATAGATGGTGAGCTGGTTTTCTCTGCACTGCTTGAAACAGGAACTGACGACGACATCACTGCCGACGATAAAACCGCGACAGAACTCTCTGAAGACAATACAGGAGTACTTCTTTTTGCTTCTAGACTAGAGCTCATTTTCATGGATGGTGAACTGGTTATCTGTGCACTGCTTGAGACAGGAACTGACGACGGCATTACTGCAGAGGATAAAACAACCAGAGAACTCTCTGAAGACAATACCGGCGTACTTCTTTTTGCTTCTAGACTAGAGCTCATTTTCATGGATGATGAACTGGTTATCTGTGCACTGCTTGAGGCAGGAACTGACGACGACATTACTGCAGAGGATAAAACAACCACAGAACTCTCCGAAGACAATACGGGCGTACTTTCATCTCTTGCTGAACTAGAACTTCTTTTCATGGATGGTGAACTGCTTATCCCTGCACTGCTTGAAACAGGAACAGACGAAGATATCACTAAGGAAGCTGAACTCGCCACAGAACTCCCCGAAGCCAAAAACAGCGTACTTTCATCTGTTGCTGGACTAGAGCTCATTTTCATGGATGGTGAACTGGATATCCCTGCACTGCTTGAAACAGGAACAGACGAAGATATCACTAAGGAAGCTGAACTCGCCACAGAACTCCCCGAAGCCAAAAACAGCGTACTTTCATCTGTTGCTGGACTAGAGCTCATTTTCATGGATGGTGAACTGGATATCTCTACACTGCTTAAAACAGTAACTGAGGACGAAACAGGAGCTGAGGTCGACATTACATCCGGGGTTGAGACCGCAACAGAACTCTCTGAAGACAATACCGAAGAACTTTCATCAATTGCTAGACTAGAGCTCATTTTCAAAGATGGTAAACTGGTTATCTCTACACTGCTTGAAACAATAACTGAGGACGATATCACTACGGACGATGAAACCGCCACAGAACTCTCCGAAGACAAAAACTGCGTACTTTCATCTGTAGCTAGACTAGAGCTCATTTTTAAAGATCGTGAATTGGATGTCTTTGCACTGCTTGAAACAGGAACTAAGGAAGACATTTCAGTAAGGGATGAGACCGCCACAGAACTCCCTGAAGACAATACTGCCGTACTTTCATTGATTGCTAGACTGGAGCTTACCGAAGACAACACAGGCGTACTTGTCTCGTACTCTGTCGCTAGACTAGAGCTCATTTTCCTGGATCGAGAAGTTGTTAACTGTACACTGCTTGAAACAGGAACGAAGGACGACGTAATTGGAAAGGATGAAAACGCCGCAGAACTCTCGAAAGACAATACAGGTGAACTTTTATCTGCTGCAAAACTAGAGCTCATTTTCATCGATGGTGAGCTAGTTATCTCTGCGCTGCTTGAAACAGGAACTGGCAACGACATTACAGCGGAGGATAAAACCGCCACATGATTCACTGAAGACAATACCGCTGAACTTTCATCAGTTCCTAGACGAGAGCTCATTTTCATGGATCGAGAAGTTGTTACCTCTGCACTGATTGAAACAGAAACTGAGGACGACATTATTGGAAAGGAAAAAAAAGAACAGGAATCTATAAAAAAAAAATTTTTTTATCTGCTGCAGGAAAGAGCCATTTTCATGGATGGTGAACTGGTTATCTCTGCACTGCTAGAAACATAAACTGACATCGACATCACTACAGATGGTGAAACCGCCACAGAACTTTCTGAAAACAATACAGGCGAACTTGCATCTGCTGCTAGACTAGAGCTCATTTTCATGGATGGTGAACTGGTTATCTCTGCACTGCTAGAAACATAAACTGACATCGACATCACTACAGATGGTGAAACCGCCACAGAACTTTCTGAAAACAATACAGGCGAACTTGCATCTGCTGCTAGACTAGAGCTCATTTTCATGGATGGTGAACTGGTTATCTCTGCACTGCTAGAAACATAAACTGACATCGACATCACTACAGATGGTGAAACCGCCACAGAACTTTCTGAAAACAATACAGGCGAACTTGCATCTGCTGCTAGACTAGAGCTCATTTTCATGGATGGTGAACTGGTTATCTCTGCACTGCTAGAAACATAAACTGACATCGACATCACTACAGATGGTGAAACCGCCACAGAACTTTCTGAAAACAATACAGGCGAACTTGCATCTGCTGCTAGACTAGAGCTCATTTTCATGGATGGTGAACTGGTTATCTCTGCACTGCTTGAAACATGAACTGACGGCGACATTACTACAAAAAAAACCAAATAAAACCACCAAAAAAAAAGCAACATACTCACCAAACAGAACTACTCGACATTACTGGAGAGAACGGGCCCGCCACAGAACTCTCTGAAGACAACACTGGCGTACTTTCCTCTGTTCCTGGAAGGGAGCTCATTTTCACTGATTGCGAACTGGTTATCACTGTACTCCTTGGAACAAGATTTGACGCAGACATTGCAGCAGAGGATAAAACCGCCACAGACCTCTCTGCAGACGTAACAGGCGTGCTTCCATCTGTTGCAAGACTAGAGCTCATTTTCGTGGATGTTGAACTGGTTACCTCTGCACTGCTTGAAACAGGAAATGACGACGATATTACAGGGGAGGATAAAATCCCCACAGAACTGTTTGCAGACGTAACGGGCGTTCCTGCTTCTGTTTCTAGACTAGAGCTTATTTTTATTGACGGTGAATTGGTTATCTCTCCACTGCTTGAAATATGTATCTTTGCACTGCTTGAAACAGGAACTGACGACGACATTATTGGAGAGGATGAAAACGCTGCAGGGCTCTCTGAAGACAATACACTTGTGCTTTTATCTGCTTCTAGACTAGAGTTCATTTTCATGGTTGGTGAACTGGTTATCTCTGCACTGCTAGAAACATGAACTGACGCTGACATTACTACAGATGGTGAAACCGCCACATAACTTTCTGAAAACAATACAGGCGAACTTTCATCTGCTGCTAGACTAGAGCTCGTTTTCATGGATGGTGATCTGGTCAGCTCTGTACTGCTGGAAACATGAACTGAGGGCGACATTACGGCAGAGGACGAAACCGCCACAGAACTCTCTGCAACCGGCGTACTTCCATATGTTGTCAAATTCGAGCTAATTTTCGTGGATGGCGAACTGGTTATCTCTTCACGGCTTGAGACAGGAACTGATGACGACATTACAGGGAATGATGAAACCGCCACAGAACTGTCTGCAGAAGCAACAGGCGTACTTTCATCTGTTGCTAGACTTAAGCTCGTTTCCATGGCTGGTGAACTGGTTATCTCTGCACCGCTTGAAACAGGAACTGACGACGACATTACAGCGGAGGATGAGACCCCTAAAGACCTGTTTGCGGACGTAAAGGGCGAACTTGCATCTGTTGATAGAGTAAAGCTCGTTTTCGTCGATGGTGAACTGGTTATCTCTGCACTACTTGAAACATTAACTGACGTCGACATTACTGGAGAGAACGGGCCCGCCACCGAACTCTCTGAAGACAACACTGGCGTACTTTCATCTGTTTCTGGAAGAGAGCTCATTTTCACTGATGGCGAACTTGTTATCGCTGTACTCCTTGAAACAAGATCTGACGCAGACATTGCAGCAGAGGATGGAACCGCAATTGACCTCTCTGCAGACGTAACAGGCGTGCTTCCATCTGTTGCTAGACCAGAGCTCATTTTCGTGGATGGTGAACTGGTTACCTCTGCACTGCTTGAAACAGGAATTGACGACGATATTACAGGGGAGGATGAAACCCCCACAGATCTGTTTGCAGTCAAAACGGCCGTTCTTGCTTCTGTTTCTAGACTAGAGCTTGTTTTAATTGATGGTGAATTGGTTATCTCTACACTGCTTGAAATATGTATCTCTGCACTACTCGCAACAAGTTCTGACGACGACATTATGGCTGTAGATAAAACCTTTACAGAACTTTTCGCAGACGTAACAGGCGTACTTGCATCTGTTGCTAGACTAGAGCTCATTTTCATAGATGTGGAACTGCTTATCGCTGTACTGCTTGAACTGGTTATTTTTGCACTGTTTGAAACAAGAACTGACGACGACATTATTGTGGACGATGAAACCGCCGCAGAACTGTTTGTAGACGTAAAAGGCGTACGTTCACTTCCTAAAGTAGAGGTCATTTTCAAGGATGGCGAAGTTTGTATGTCTGCACTGCTTGAAACAAGAGCTGACGACAAAAGTACTGCGGATGATGAGACCGCCAGAGATCGCCCTGAAGACAGTACAGGTGTACTTTCATCTTTTGCTAGACTAGAGCTTATTTTCATGGATACTGAACTTGTTATCTCTGCAATACCTGAAACAGGAACTGACGGCGACATTACAGGGGAGGATGGAATCGCCACAGAATTCCCAACAGACGTAACAGGCGTGCTTTCATCTGTTGCTAGACTAGAGCTCATTTTCATGAAAGGTGAACTTGTAATCTCTATACTGCTTGAAGCAGGAACTGACGACGACATCACTGCAGATGGCGAAACTGCAAGAGAGCTTTCTGAAGGCAATACCGGCGTACTTTCATCAATTGCTAGACTAGAGCTCATTTCTATGAATGGCGAACTGGTTGTCTCTGCACTGGACGCAACAGCAAGTGTCGACGACGTCCCTTTGGAGGACGAAACTCCCATAGCTCCCTTGGTAGACAACTCAGGCGTACTTTGATCTTTTTCCGGACTTAAGCTCATTTTCGTTGACAACAAACTGGTTATCTCAGCACTTCTTGACAGCGCAACTGACGATGGAGTCTCAGCAGAGAGTGGAACCACCACAGAACTAGCTGAGGGCAATTCGGGCGTACTTTGATCTATTGCCAGACTTGAGCTCACTCTCATAGACGGCGATTTACTTTTTTCCGTATTTGTAGTAGAAGTTGATGAGGACACCACTGGTGACGGAGTATCCACCGACGACCCTACTGCTTGTGCCGAATCTAGCCAACCAGATACTGACGACAATGTAGGTGTACTTTGTTCAATTGGTATAGAGCTGATTGCCTCAGAGAATGCATTACTTTTTTGTCTCGTTGAAACAGCCACAGAGGACGTCACTATCGCTGACGACAAATCAAGCAAAGAAGACATCTGCGTCATATCGGGTGATATTCGGTCCGTTGTCATTGCTGACGATGATGAATATACAACTGAAAATACGGATGACAATGCAGGTATACTGTGATCTAGCGTCTGCTGTGAGCTGCTGTTCTCTGTACTTGAGACTACAATGGACGTTGATGATGAGTCCAGAAAAAGAGAAGCTGATGGCAATGCAGGTGTCTTTTGATCTGTCGACTGTCTTGAGCTCATTGGAATACTGAGTATTTTACTACTCTCTTTTACTGATGATGAATCTAGGATGGAAAACACCGCAGACAGTTTAGGTGTACTCTGATTTAGCCCCTGGCTTGTGATCTTGGTCACAGTAGAAGGACCACTTTCCTTTGTGCCTGAGGCTTCAATGGACGACGACACAGCTGCTGATGATGAATCTAGCAAAGAAGACATTGAAGACAGCGCAGGTGTACTTGGATCCACCGTAAATCTAGTTCTCGTTACCACAATGGACAAACTAGTCTTCTCTGTACTTAGGGAAACAATGGACGACGCCGCCAATGATGACGATGATGAAGAATCTACTAATTGAGATGCTGAAAGCATTACAGGCGTGCTTTGATCTGTTGTATTTCTTGAGCTTATTGCCGTGACAAACAAACTACTTGCTTTTGTACTCGAAATAATAGCGGACAACGACGACCCCTCGGACGCTAATGACATCACCAATTTGGACACTGAGGCCGAAATTGTTTGAGCTAACCTTGCATGGCCGCTTACAGGTTCTGTTCTGTTAAAGTGATTTCCATTTGTTCTCAAAGTTGTTGAATGAAATTCCGTTATTTCGGATACAGGGTTATTATCGACTTCGGACGAACTACTGTTGATGGCGTTGGAGGATCGAGATGAAGATATTGCAGGTGAATCTGAATTAACTGAGATCGGTGATGCCACAGCATGCGAAGCAATATTTGATGAGGACCAATGATGAGTGTTTTGAACGATACTTGTAACTATCTCAGGAGGAGAAATTGATTCACTATTAGGAGTGCTCATTTCTGTTCTCGATTGATTGGACAATCCTGTCCTTGACAACGTTGTCTCTGTAACAACAACAGTGGCACGTACAGGAGACATGTCGCTAACGTTTCCTGTAGTTTGTGAGGAATACGTGTTCGATGTAATAACTGAAGACTGTAAGACATCTTTGTAGGATGTGCTTATTAAATTGTGCTGTATTGTGGTTGCATTTGGTGTCCAGTTTGGCTGTAACGATTGAGAATTCCCGGAAGTGTACTGAGTTACAAGCAAGGGCGTGGACATTTGAGGCGAAACTGAGATGACGCTTATTGCATTCTGGGAAGCGTTCACAGAATTGTTTCTGAAAGCCCGAGATTCAGTAACACTGGAGCTGCTAACAAGTGTGTTTGTCTCTTGCCAGACTGACTTGCTTAGTTGAACAGTGGAGCCCAGTAAACTGGCATCACTTGTTGAGAAACTTTCTACGTTCTTTGTTAAACAAAGGATGATGGTTCCCTCCAGAGACAACCATAGCACGATTAACGAAGCAACGTCACGGAAGGCCACTAAACCTACATATATCAAAATTGAGTAAAAGCACATTAAATATTCATTAAAATTTAAATTGAAAAGAAACTCACCACAAACATTTTTTGCTTAAGATGTTCACGACGAAGTAACCAAATAGGCATTATTAGGTTTGCTGAATACAATGTAATTTCGTGATAGAGACGGCGCCTTATTTTGCTATGTTGCAGCGTTTTGTGTATTTCGGGTTTCCCGCCCCGGCAGAGAAACTCGCTGCACTTTTTTGTCCGTGATTTCATACAAACAAATGTACCATATGCTTTTATCGCAGAGAAACATGGTGGTTTGAAGGAAGTATCACAAACAGTTTTAGATACTTCCAAAGAAAAACATTTCCAAGGAAGGATTCACAATAGGCTGATTGTTCCTTAATAAGCAGCTGCAGAGCCAATGTAATTTTTATTTAAGCGAATGGCTGGTCCGTCTCGAATTTTAAGAGGAATTCTCTTCTCGCCGTTGACACTGCCTCGTCCCCAGGCGTCCTGCTCCTTGGTAGTGCACGGTTCGCTTGGTGTTGTGAGACTGACGTACACGGTTCGCTTGGCGTTGTGGGTCTGATGCGGACGGGAAAACCATCAACCCCCGCGCTCCCCGTTTTCCCGCCTTGCCGCCTTTGCCGTCCGGCAGACCGGCGCCTGGGGACGAGGCAGCCGTTGACATTAGCGTTCCCTCACCCCTCCCCAGACGGTTTTTATCGAAAGATAAATTGATGAAGAAAGTAAACAATTGAAATATTGTTTCGTTCCGATCATCGCAATGGCATCAGGAAACCACTACAAGAAAGCTCCCTATTAGTCATTAAAAGCCTAAGGAAACGACAGAAATGGACAAGAAATGTACGTGACTTCCCTATTTCTCGAACCCTCGGTTTCTCGAAACTCTCGACTTCTCGAGCCAATTTTCCGTTTCCTTGAATTTAATGTTACCCCCGATTTCTCGAACCCTTTACGCTCGGCCTTCGGCCTCGCTTCGCGAGGAATTAAGTGACAAATTTACAAAAAACAGAAAGAAAACCCATCAGAATACGGAGGAGTGAATTAGTTTTTTTCCTTCCCTTTTAACGCCTGTCAAGCAGGCTAGGAATAAATAAACATCGAGTATTTGTTTTGTCTGATGACTTAACGAAAAAATAAAATTAAATAGAACAGTTGACCTGTACCACTTCAAAACCTCCATATAAGTACTGTTTGTGCTTTTGAGCCTCTTTACCTCTTTGGTAAACTATGAAGAGCTTTTCAAATCGTAAAGGCGAAATTGAATTAGTCGCAAGGCATACCATCTAAAAATACACTTGAAATTTATATAGTTCGTTTTTTTTTTCCACTCCGTTCTGTGCCATTAAAGCGCGTCATATTCCACCGAGTCCTTCGGCATTTTAACTTGTTAAATTGACTCCAAAATCACATAGAAAACCAGAAAAAAGTTTTAATAATTAAGAAAAATTCAAAGCGAAAAACTGCAATTTTGGGCGACGTGACCGAAGAAAAATGATACCTTATACAATAGCAATTGTACATAGTTGTTTACATTAACATTGCGTTGGTTTCCTGTCCTAACTAAGGAAACGAAACGAAAGAAGTCACATATTAAACCTATCCAGAACGTCAAAATCTACCTCCATGCTCAATTATATTCGACAACGTTAGTTAAATACTCGAATTAAGAGCAGAAAACCCAATGTGCGCAAAGTTTACCGATATTAAGTGAAGTTTCCCGATGTAAGCTTAAATATGGGGTGAAAATGGTGGTGATTTCCGTATTTTCTCGTTCCCGCCGATTGTTTATCAAAGATAGCATTGTGTGAGTTTTTGCTTGGTACCTGATCTCTTGAATTGAGCTGCTTTGACTTTCATGACTTGCTGCATTGATAAAAGCTCCAGAAAAGATGCTTCTTGCAGATGTAACCTGCGCAAGAGCGCGAGAGGCGGGACGGAGCAAACTTACTATGACTAAACTGGGGGAGGGGGGTTGGGGGACGAAAGGAAAAGCATGCCAGCTTTGCAGAGCTCTATCGTCACTAAACAGGAGGGAGGTGAACTTTTTGATTGGCTAATGTGCCGTCCGTCGACGGTGTAAAATAACAGATTTTTGATCGCATTACATCTTGTTCAAAACGAGCGAGGTACGAAGTTCGAAGAAACAAAGTTCACAAGTCTTTGACCAGCCTAAAAATTTCAAGCACGACTGTTTTCGACCAACATTTCAAATATTTTTGAAGATTCAAGATTGAAGCACCTGATCATCTGATCTTTGACTAAAAAAATCTCGCACTGATAGTTCTTTGTAATACCCAATAAATCGCGTTACCTCGCCATCTCTGGGAAGGACGAAATAGTCAATCTAAGCTATATTTTATTTCAAGTCACTTTTTTCGTGACATCAACCTTTCGAGGTCGCATTTCAAATTTGCAGTTGAGTCAACAAATCATCGAAAAAATGGGAAAAAACTATCCATGGTATTAAAATTGCCCTTAACATTGTCGCACAGTCTCTCCTTGAGTGGCTATTATTATCATCAGATCACATCAGATTTCCCTTAGTAAAAGTGCAATTTAGACCAATTTTTTATCTCTTATATATTTTAATCTTTTTAACTTCCATTTTAGGTACACTGTAAGGCTTTTAGCGACTTTTTAATTTTTACTTTTTACTAGGGCCTCTAAGGATAACAGTTTTTATTGTAAAAGCTGATGGAGTAACCCTATTTAAATAAAGGCTTCTCTCTCTCTCAAAGAAACTATGATATCGGCAATGGTACACCAGTAAGCAACAGCTATTGTTTGTACTGAATGCAATACAGGCCATAAACAACATAACTTTAGAAAGCTGAAAAGTTTAATATACAATGCTGGAGATATATAGCAATGCAGAGTTACCTAATTATAGGAAATTAACGCGAATTTAAAAATTCGCGTTAATTTAAGTCGCGTTAATATTTGTCAGCGTTAATTTCCGCGACGTTAATTAAGTGAAGCGTTAATTTCCACGACCTTATAAATTTCCATTAATATTACCCTAAATTCTGGATCCTGTGCAGGCATTGTTGATTTTCCCTTTTCTGCAAACTGTATTGACTTGTATTTCGATCTTTACGATATTTCCAGTTCATGCCTGCTTTCAGAAAGGCAGTTCGACATCTGACACATTCTTTTCTTATGATTACGGCCAAAAAAGTCAATATTGAAATAAAATTTGTTCTTGTTGTCGCTACAAACTGCGCTTCCTTTTGTTAATCGCGTTAATTTCTTTCATTTTACAAATTTACTTCCGCGTTCGCGCTAATTTCCTTTATTCAGGAGTAAGATTACCTCCAATTCGCGTTAATTTGCAGGAGCGTCAATTTCCTATAATAAGGTAGTCGCAAAGCTATAAATGAATACAGATTGTACTTCAGTCAAAGCTCGATTGTAGAAATATCTCCTTAACCTTTCGAGGATTAGTTTCTACAGAAACTGTTGTAAAGCGTCACCGAACAGAATTGAAAACACTTCTCTTCTGTAAATTCGGACCAAGTTGACAAGGAAAATTAAACGCTCCTAGTAGGCCCCCCCCCCCCCCCCCCCTGGTTCAGCTTCTAACTTTGCCAACGTCGCACCCCCTCTAGGCAGCGAGTGGCGATCATGTTACGGCGATACCTGATTTTAAAAACTTCCGAATTATTTATCTTAAAGGAGCAACGTCACGAACATTTCGCATATTTGGTGTAAACTGTTCTGAAATTAGTGGTAGGCAACTTAAACCATGAAAAACATTATCTTAATTTGATGATAGAAATCAAGCAACGGCTATAAATATCGATTTTTTTTTTGAAGACGCGCGGAAACGACTTGAAAAGTTAAGCCTTAATTTTTCAAGTTGCAATCCATTTCCATCCAAGCCATCCGCAGCCAAAGACGCTCGTTAACAGTTTCAGTGCTCTAATATAGGAATTTTTTATAAAAATGGACCATTATTTTTAGGTTTCCTGCGACACATATAAATTATTCCTGGCTGTTCAAAAGTTCTGGCAAAGCCCATTGAATTACGTTTGGACTGGTTGAGTTCATGGGCTACATTACACAGAGTAAAAGAACCGCCAGCCCAAAAACAAGACCCAAACAACAAAAGACCTAGTTAACAAGAAAACAAGACTATACTGTAATTTATTGACCTAATACTTATTAAGGAATGCGTTTGTGTTTTTGTTCTAGTTTCTTCTAAAATAGTTTGCAATATGGTCAGATCTATTTTTGGCCCCTGTTGTGACATTTCTAAAGATGGCATTTTTAGACGAATCAACTTTTTGATGTTAGAACCGTTAAAAAGAGCACACTTGAAAGCATCAATTACAGGCCAGTTAATAGTATTGAAATCAATTTACACCCCAGGCCCGAACAAAAGTAACAGATTTTTGGTAAAAGCAAAGTGGAATATATATCACAAATCCATTTGTCAACTTTAAATTTTATAACGATATTATAACGATTTTCCAGGACAAATCGTAAGCTGGAATTTCACCGAATGTGAATCTTCAACTGAAACATGGTCAACTACACGAATGTCACCTTAAAAAAAGAATCATTTATAAAGAATTTAAAAGCATTTACTATAAGCAATTGTCATGAATTATGTCACTCCTTGCCTTTCATTTAAACAATTCAATTCTCTTGACACTGCTCTGTTCAAAAGCTCTGTTATGAAAACTATCTCATTCATTCACGTGGCGAACATTAAAAAACTTAAAAAGGCTAAACGCAATTTTTACCAGAGCGCTTTAGAAAAAATTCAGCCGTTCAGCGATCTATAGACTTCGATAAATAACGTTTTGTGCCTTTTGTTTATTTATCAAATGGCGCTCAACTAACAACGGCAATGCGCCAGTATTGGACACCATAAATGTAGAAATATTATTCTACGTTTGTGCTTATTTTAACAAATTCCCTTCGTGTTTTATGAATGAAAAAAATCGGCTTTTCTAAACGGGCTAAGCCAGAAAGCATAATAAATAAAATACAATTCAATAAAGTGTAGTATCATCATCGGTTTGGAAATTATATTTATTTGAAATAAAATTTTTTGCCAAGTGTCTTATCTAGTTGTCACTTTGCCGATCCGAGCATTTTTCTCGAGTCTCAAAATCGGCAATATTTTCAAATTCCCTTTCGGTCCGATCGGGAAATATGCCGCGCCGCAAAACGTCACACGTCGACACTCGTCGTAACGTATTAAACAGGCTTAGCATGGACAAATGCGAGGAAAACTTTTATGAACAATCACTAAGTTCCTTAGACAATTGTAGTTCTGTTATAACGCTATCGATCTTGTCTTTGCTACATAACGTGTCCGTGACACGAAGTAACAGAACTACTACGCTTTGTGTTCCGGACAACGTTAGTTCGCGGCAGGTTATTTGCTTGTTGTAAATGAATGAAATACAACGTGTGATCTTCCATAAAGAACGGTAGAAGTAATAAAATAAATTATAGCCTTTCATTGAACATGTTTAAATTCGTTACTAACGTTGATTAACTTCATTACTATCTTGCAATGTTTTTACACCAATGTTGCGTGTTGTTCGCGGGAAACAAGCGCCTCGAATCGAAAAAAGCCGGTAAATCGAGCTGCATTTTGCAAGATTTGCACCATAGACCATCTAATGAAAATATTACTCGATTGTTAACATTGCATATTAAGCCGCTTTACGCTTGTAAGTCAGAAAAAAACTGCAAACACAGTAAAAACTAGCCAACATTTTTATGATCGTTGTAAGAAACTAAAAGTCTCACTTACCGCGTGCGGTTAATTTCCATGGCTTGTAGTCTTTCATGTTCCTTCTTGAAACGTAAATACGAAGCTCAACAGCCTGCCTGATCGTTCCATAAGTTCAGATATTCACTTGATTTCATTCAACAGCGTAGGTACACAAAATATTCCACCAGTGTTCAGTGATATACAGCAAAATACAGCAGTTGTTTCCACGACTCCTTTTAGAGTTACTTCACATTCCAAAGCCTTGCAAGTGTAAATGTGTGGGCGAAATTCATTCAAACAATAAAACCGAATTGTTGACTGTTCTGGTTACTCAATTCTCCGCGGAATACTTCACTTATAATTGTCACCAAATGCTTTGTTGAAGAAAAATAACATTACCAGTTTAATATTTTTTCCACGGATACTCAAATGAATGCCCAAGCAAGAGAGATATTCATTACAATGCACGCTACGAAATGCAAATTCAGTTTTAGCTATCATATCCACTCTTGGTTTTTTGCCGGTATTAATATTCCACAAGACAAAAATATTTAGACGAGATTCAATTGATTGGTTTACTCAAGGATTAGACAGCGCGTTCGCGCCATCGCCGCTAATTACAACTACTGGGCCATAAGACTAAGCAATCATTAATCTTAATGCGAAAAATTTAGTCACTTGGTTCTACCAATGAATGAAATATCTTTGCGCATTAAGAAAATGATTAACAGTGTGAATTAAGAGGTAGCAAGTTTTAGGCACAAAAATGGCATACTCATTAAACATTTAATATTTTGTGGTTTAAACCTGTCTGAATTTCGGTGTTTGTCTGTTATTAGTGTCTTTTGCGGTTGAAACCTGCAAATTTGGCAAAAAATTATCGTCAAATAATACGTTCTCTAACAAAGATACACAGCAAGTTGAGAACGTAAGTAAAGCAGCCTCGTGAATTGGAGGGAAACAGTACAAAGTGCATTTCCCACGTTTCCATCGAACGGAACAATTTCTGCTAGGAAAATATTTATTTTTCTTAGTAAACAAACACGCAACAACTCAATACCTTGTCAACGGAAAATATCAGAGGAAATCGTTATTAACAAGCAGTTACGACCTATGGCTCACAAGCAAAGACTATAAGCAAGCTGATCTATGAATTAATATTTTTTCCAACACCTTTAAAAAATCGCTGCTCTTTTCTGCGAATTCGGGGTGCAAATTTTTAGAAAACTGCGTCACCTTTATAGAATAAGAATATTTACCAGTTTTAATATAGCATTCATCGAGCAGTGACGCATTTGTCATGTAAATATTTGACAGCTTTACATAATACGCCTACAGACTGAAAAAAAGAAGTGAATGAAAAGAGATAATTTTTTACTCACCCCGCGAAGACAAGTAACAGAATGACGTTGGAGAAGAGTAAAGCATGCCAAAAATTAAATTTTAAAACCTGCTCAAAAATTGCAATTTTAATATCGTGCTTTGCTTGAACGTCGTTAAATACGAAAACTGTAATCAAGCAACTGCAAACACAATAACCGGATGATAACTTACTTATCACCCGGCAACCCCAGATTGCATTTTCCATTTACTGCACGACTCCAATTAAATTGCAATTACACAGCGAAATTAGGTGAATCTCGATAAATCGAAGAATAAACGTTCTGGGAGTTCGGCGGAAAGTTCTTGAAGAAATTTTTTAACTCATAAGCGCATTTCAAAATTAAGGAGTATGGACAGCAAACAGACACAGCAAACAAAGTGACAAGAAATGAATTTCAGGGGGCAATATTGCGCGACAGATTATGACACTAAGAAAAAGTAAATTTGTAATGCACTTCAAGAGTAGGATTAGCTGGACATTTGCCTGATAACAATGGAAAAAACGCAGTTAAAACCATTTCTCAATAAAAAAAAAGGAGGGGGGGGGGTGCTTAAAAAAAAAAAAAAAAAAAAAAAATTTATAAAAAATTTTCACCAAAAAAAAAAAAAACCCAAAAAGCCCCCCCCAACCGCGCCCGCCCATAAAAACCCCCCTTAAAAAATTCCTCAAACAACACCCTTACAAAAACTCACTACGCGCCTGTTCTCTTACGTAAGATTGTTGAAGTTAAATGTGTTTCTGCCCTGCGATGACATAGCAGAATTTGTACAAACGGACTAATAAAGATTAAAAGATTACAGTTCGTAAAGAAACATTGAACACAACCGGTGTAATAAAATTATATTCTTTCTCAGGCATTCTCTCTTGCTGTTTTACAACAAAATTAAGTAAATTGAAGAACAAATGCACCGGGAGGTCGACGGAAAGTTCTTGAAGAAATTAGTTAACACATAAGCGCATTTCAAAATTAACGAATATGGACAGCAAACAAACACTGCAAACAAAGTGACAAGAAATGAATTTCAGGGCAATATTGCGCGACGGATTATGACACTTATAAAAAGTAAATTTGTAATACACTTCAAGAGTAGGATTAGCTGGACATTTGCCTGATTACAATGGAAAAAACGCAGTTAAAACCATTTCTCTTACGTATGATTGTTGAAGTTTAATGTGTTTTTGCCCTGCGATGACATAACAGAATTTATGAGTATCAACAAAGTGCATCAATATCAAACCAGACTGGCGAGTAAGATTTCATACTATCTGCCAAAAGCAAGGACCAATCACGGCAAATTTAACATTCGTTTTTTCGGTGCTAAAGATTGGAATTCCATTGATGACTCACTTAAATCTAAGAGAAGTGCTTGTTTCAAAAATCTCTTAAAAGAATTATCTCCAACTACTAACTGGTATCGGTTGATGTACTTTATTTTTCATTTTTTGTATGCACATCCGTTGTTTGTTTCTTTTTTGTCTCTCTTTTTCGTTCCTTGTGTGTGTGTGTGTGCGTGAATAGAAATCGTGTCTCGTTTTTTATACTTTGTAACTTTAATGCAACTTCATCATCATCATCATCATTACTTTTTTTTACCCTTTTCCGCTTGGCCCAGCCACTTAGCTCGATTAGCCTTTACTATTTCTAAGTGGCTGTGCTCTTATTTTTTTTCACTGTAATTTTTTTCACGTTGTATGTATTAATCTTCATTCTAATTTCTGGGCACGAAAATAAAGATTGTTAGTTGTTGTACAAACGGACTAATAAAGATTACAGTTCGTAAAGAAACATTGAACACAACCGGTGTAATAAAATTATATTCTTTCTCAGACATTCCCTCTTGCTGTTTTACAACAAAATTAAGTAAATTGAAGAACAAATGAACCGGGAGTTCGACGGAAAGTTCCTGAAGAAATTAGTTAACACATAAGCGCATTTCAAAATTGAACGAATATGAACCGCAAACAAACTCAGCAAACAAAGTGACAAGAAATGAATTTCAGGGGGCAATATTGCTTGACAATTATGACACTTATAAAAAATAAATTTGTAATACACTTCAAGAGTAGGATTAGCTGGACATTTGCCTGATTACAGTGGAAAAAACGCAGTTAAAACCATTTCTCTCACGTACGATTGTTGGAATTTTAACGGTGCGATTTCTAATGCCTGCGAAGACATAACAGAATTTGTACAGACGGACAAATAAAGATTAAAAGATTACAGTTCGTAGAGAAACACTAAACACAAAAGGTGTGATACTCTATCTCTCTCTTGCTTTTTGTTTTTATCTTCCACGGACCGATGTGCTGCTTTCTGATTGCGTCGTATGATCCTCGTAAGCTCGTAGTGTAATTTACAAAGACACGAACTGCCTGAAACACAGCGAAGCGTTCGTTCCGCCGAACCCGAACGAGTTAGTGAGCGCTGTTCTCGGCTCAGGTGCGTGGAACGGCTGTGACGTCAGAGGTACATAGTTCATGTTAAACTCCTCTTCTGAGTCGACGCTGTGTAGGTTCAATGTGGGTGGGACCACGCCCTTCGAGAAAACGGAAAACTCCTTCTGTATTAACACTAAAGAATGGTGAAGATAAGAAATTTAAGCAACAGCAAGAAAGCCTTAAAACATTCAGTCCCGGGGCGAATTTTTGTTCCAAACGGGACTTTTGGAAGGCCCACTTTGACCTGCACGTTCCTCGAAGTAATTTTTTTCGACGCTCTGCCGACTAAGCTATGAAACCACTGGGGTTATTTTGGAGGTCCCCGGTTCAAAACATACCGCCAAAAGCTCGTTTGTTTCTCGGTCGTCAAATAAACAGCGCATTCTCTGAGCGCATTGTATATCCAAAAAAGTTCAGCCTCCTGCCAGTTCGGGATTTAGTAACCTTATCAGGCTGGAGCTTATCCCGGTTTCCATAGCATAAAGAGCATTAAGAAAACTTTCTACTCCTCCCAGAGATGGCATGCTAAGTCCATCACCAGGGTTACCACCAACATTAATATTCGCCACTATCCAATTAACTACCTGTGCGGAGAGAGTTTGCACTGTGAAAAGTTAAGCTGTCTTGCCCAAGAACACATACTGCATGTAAGAACTATACTAGACGCTCGATCCGGAGGAAAGATGGCTAACCATAAAGCAACACCAAGTCCTCGTGCCACTACAATCCAAAGCAAGGTCCCAAAAAGTACTCAGTAGAAATTATATATCTTGTCTTTTAGAGCTCAATAATATCCCATAGCGTTACATTATCGCACTATCGGGAAAGGGGATTCATTTTAGTAGGGTATTTTTGCGCGTGTTTTTTTGAAGAAAGGAGGGGCATTTTTCTGGAGGGGGCTGTTATCACAACTTATAAACGGTATGTTGTACGGATGTTACATGTATTACAAACACAACTCACCTGGGAAACACTAAGTACAGTAAAGATAGCTTCTACGGCGCCCGCCGCTCCTAAAAGGTGACCAGTAGCCCCTAGAAAGATAATTAGTTCAACTTAATGTGAAATTAACGATTATATGAAAATAATTACTTAATATACTCGTCACGCAGCATGTAGAAGATGACCTATAATAACAAACACACTAAGACGTTTAGCCGCAAAACGCCCATAAGTTAATTTGTATGGCCAGTGAAGCTGCGAACTTCGAATCAAGAATCTCAAAAAGTTCTTACTAAACACTGATCGAGCGCAGACGTTAATTTACGTTTGTCAAATTCCCACAAGTCAAAGTCAACTATGAGCGAAAAATTACAGTGCTTTCGTTTTGGGACGACTAAGAACCTCACCTTTTGTGGAGGAAACTTGAACATTTTTGGAGTGGCTTTCAAGCAAAGTTTTGATGGCATTATTTTCACCAGCATCTCCTAAAAACAAAATCACGTTATTTTTTGAATGTTACCTTTAATATATAGTACCATCAACTTAGATTATGCTCCCGCTAAATCAATATTTTTACAACTATTTTTCAGTGAGACTGCAAAACAGTCGAGGATGAAGGTTCGCAAAAAAAATACGACTGTTTGTAGTCTAATTTTTCAGAACTATGAATACCGAGAGAGTGTTATATCACGTGCCGTAAAAGTGCTTGTGACAGTTTATTTCTTTCAAAACGTTCACAAAGAGGAAAGCGTTCTTTCAAGTAAATCTATTTCCTCTCGTTAATTTCACAAAGAAGGTCTATAAAAAGCCTTTGATTCTCAGACTATGAATTTTAACTGCTTGAGACAACCGGAAAATGAGACATTCTCATGAGGCACATACGAAATAATCTCCAATCCTCACTTGACTACCTGAAGAGTTTTTCGATATTTATTTTCCAACCACACACAATAATCACGCGCCCATAATAGATATGGTGACGTAAGCTGTACGTCGTAAGAACACGTTAAGTTACTAAGCAACATCAGTGCTGTAGACCGCGGGCTCAGAGAGAACTACTCTTAAGAAATAGAAAACATGTTCCTGTTTCTATCGAGTTAGAAACTAGCTGTGTTGTATTGGAAATCCGCGAATCTATTGTTTTCCCACTATTTCCCGATGAACTCGCGCCTCGCGGCTCTTTGCGGTTTTCTTGTTCTTCGTGCACATTGTGGTTTGGACTGCTCCTTTAGGTTTTGTTGCTCTGGCGTGTCCTCGGTCCCTCGTTGACTTCTCTGCTCGCGTTCGTTGTGGGGGGACGAGATGCTGTGGGAACACGGTCGATGACGAGTGTTCCTGTCTCCACTCACGGTGTTTCTCTCGATGCGGAATGTTTCTGCCACACGCACATCAGTATTTGCGCTTTAAACATACGTAGATTCTCCTCTGTTTGTCAGGATCACAATCATGACGGGAGTCGTGAGAATACTGTTCAATGCTCCGGGCAAACAAACAAAGAAAACAGGCCAAAACGAAGGAAGCGATGGATGATCAGCCTGAGGAGTCAAGAATTTGGTCCTTCGCGAATGGTGACGACCGACGATCGAGCGACTCGAACCTTGGAGGTGAAAGTGAATATTTTTCTGTTAGGTTGATCGGCTCTGGGAATTCTTGTCCAGTTGGGAGCTGTGAATAGTTCTGGTGCTGCAAAGCCTAGAATGGGTGAAGTTGCGCCAATTCATAACTTCTTTGAGGTCAGCCGCTTCGATATTTCTTTCACACTATTTTTAATGTGTTGCGGGCTCTGTAAACATCTTACTCGCTTGTTTTAAAAGTGCAATTGTTTGTCTCCTGTTTTGTCAGCGTGACATTAAATTTGGCACATTATTAGTGTTATTGCATTGCTTATTTTGCGCCGTGAATATTGATTGCCGTGTCTCGACAACTGTCTGTGTCTCCATCGAGTTATAGAAACACAATTTTTAACCAATCAGCGCACGTATTTACTTTGTGCTATTTTCTAATTCCCAATACTGGTAAATCACAAAGAAACAACAAAGTGTCCCTTACCCAGTGGAGTGGATGTTGCATGTGCATTGATGTAGTGTATATCATCTGGTTTAAGACCTGCATCTCTGAGAGCGTTTTTCATCGCTAAATATGCTCCGTACCCTCCCTCTGAAGGGGCTGTTATATGATAAGCATCTCCTAAAAAGAAAATCAGACTACAGTCAGGCAATAAAAAAAAAAAAAGGGGTTTTCGAACAAACTTCGCAAAAGGAGAGTTGACTATCGTTATTTTGCAATTAAAAAAAAGCTGAATATAATCTTGAAAGCTCGCATTTATAGGGATTCGTGAAGGTTTTTTTCAGCAACGCATTAACAAAGGTGGCGGAAATCGAGTAACCCTGCTATGCGCGGGAAAACGTGTAAGGTGGGGTAAAGCCTGCTGTCGAGCAAAGGGCTCATCAGGCCGGGGCTTTCCCAGCTTGCATCGCGGCTAGAGTTCTCTCCCCCCTGGATGGGATGCGTCCTCGCGGGACCCCACAGTTCGCGTCCCATTTTCACCTGGGGGGGGGCACTATGGGTGTGTCTTGCCTGACCCGCGTCCCCGGCCGGCCGCCCGGACTGCTCTCCGTGTCCGGCGCACAAACATTAGGCCACCGCGACTCCCACGGGAAAAATGTAACCGTTGAAAAGTGCGAGGAAATTCATCACTGGTGCTAAGCGCGGGAAATCTATGTAACCAGTGGAAAGCGCAGGAAAACGGGAGTAAGCCAAGTTACGAATGGCTTGGTCTTGCTCCTGATTGGTTGGAAAAATGTTAGTCTGCTTTGATTAGTCAGAGTACTGAGAGTAGGTCGTACCAAGGTCGCACCCACGAGTTTTGCTGCCAGTTGTAGAGCTTAGCAAATGCTAAACTAAGGTTAAGAACAAGTATGGTCATTGCAAAATGCACTGGTCAAAGCAATATACCTGAAAGACCGTAACCAAGAAGTTCAGCGTAAATCCTAGCACCCCGACTCACAGCGTGTTCGTATTCCTGAAAAGAAATAAAAAATGTTGCTGCACTAATCTCTTCTTTATATTCAAAGTAGAATTAAACAGCACCGCAACAGAATCGTTATGAATAGGACCGATAATTTAACTTTTAAGCACTAAGAGGGGACGATGTTTGTGTATTCTTACCTCTAATATCATGATACCTGCTCCCTCGCCCATCACAAAGCCAGATCTCTGACTGTCAAACGGCCGTGATGCCTCCTGGGGATAGTCATTAAATTTGGTGGTCAGCGCTCGCATTCTGGAATCAAGAAATAAAATATAACGCACAATCATGGACTGCTAGCCTGCGTTGCAGACAAACTTAACCTATACTATACCGGGATTTAGTTCGTCTGCAACGCATGCTATGGACTGCCTGCTATAAAAGCCTTCAGGAAATGGAGGTTATTTTTTAATGATTGACAGTAGAGAATAGAGCAAGCACTGACAAATTAAAGAGCGCTTCTTTTCTAAACAGTCCCCACCTGATCCACTATGACTCCTACAACCCGCGTTATATTGCTGCCCTTAATTTATAGGAAAAGAGAAGTATGCCATCGTATGCTTTCTGGCATTGCCTGATACAAACATGCCCTAAAAAATAAGTAGCCACCGAATGCAAGCTATAACAGTTAAGTTTCAAAACCAAGAATTGCTAAGCTTGAAAGCAGAAAGTGAGCTGGTAGGAGTCTTACTTGCAGAAGCCTGCCATAGCAACTGGAATAATGCAGGCCTCAACACCACCTGCAACCATCACATCAGCATCACCATAACGGATCATTCTAAAAGCATCGCCGATAGCATGTGCACTGGCTGCACAAGCAGTGCAGACAGCATGGTTTGGACCCTGAGGGAACAAAGAAGAATATGACGTTTACAAGGATACTGAATTTCTATTACTGCTGTTATTTCAGTGACACACAAAGCTCCTGTCCACCAGTGCCAGGAGCATTGCATGATGACACAAATCACAACTGGAAAGAAGACTTACATCAGCATGTACACATGAAAGATCTGCAAGTATGGGATTCACTGCTGTTCCCAAGTGGCGCTGTAGCTCAGATGCTAGAGAAGTGGACCTGTAGCCCGAAGGTCGTGTGTTAGAATCCCACCTGAGCTACTGAAGTTTTTCAGGGGTCGGGATTTACAAGCAAGGGATTAATAAATGAACTGAATGAAATCAAATAATTTGCCTACAATACTATTAACACTAAAGAGGGGGAGGGGGGGGGGGGGGGGGGGAGGGGGTGGGGGGGCGCGGGGGGAAGGGGGGGGGGGGGGGGGGGGGGGGAGGGGGGGGGGGGGGGGGGGGGGGGGGGGGGGGGGGGGGGGGGGGTGGGGGCGGGGGGGGGGGGGGGTAAGGTGGGGGAAGAGAGAGTAGAGGGGAGGGAAGGGACAAAGGGCCTATTCTCCCAGAGGAGACATAAGGAAGCAGATGATGACTATTAACACTATCCACAATTAATTATCATAAGTACAATCTGCAGGGCTCAGAACAAAATCTTTTTGTACTGAGACCAAATAAAGTGGCCCTCAATATGAGTTTCACTCAATCTTCACAATTACCAGTTTTTACTTGATTATGAGGCACTTTGTACAAACCTGAAGGCCAAAGGTCATGCTGACGACTCCTGCAGGTAAATTCAGAAGAACTCTAGGCACATAAAATGGACTAACTTTCCGGTATCCCTGAAAGAGTTAACACATGTTCCATAAATATTCATTTTGAAAAATAGTTCCTCCATGATTTTGGTAGGAAGAGTTTTAGTGAGGTGAAGACAATAGCCAGGAAGAGGCCAGACTGGAGATTATTGTCTGCACTCTGACATTTTGGCACTAAAAGGATAGATGATGATGGTGATTACAATGATGATAATGATGATGATGATGACAATAACTACGACAAAAATGCTGATGATGATGTTGATGATGATGCTAATGATGATGACAATGACGATGGCTACAACAAAAAAGAGGATGATGATGATGATAATGACAACAATGATGATGACATTTTTTTTTCATCAGATGACATAAACACTTTAATCTGACCTGCTTGTTAAGTGCTCCTCCATTCTCCAGTGTGTCTGTCAGTCCAGTGATTCCCATTCCAACAGACACACCCTAACACAAAAGAATAACAAAGTTCATGCCAGGATCCTGGGGACATGTTTACAAAGCTCTACCCACACCCAACCCTCTCCTTCTCGCCACCCCCACCCTCACAAAAAATTCTATTAGTACTTCCTTTTCTTGACTAACAAACCTCCTAACCCTATCTGCACTTAGTTTTTGGAATCTTTTTATCAGAAATCTTCATAAATCATCTTCAACAGTTTGGAAGTCCTCCCCCTCCCAAAAAAAGACAGGAGTAAAAGTGGGAAACCTAACAGACTTTTATTCATATTTTTACTTCCAAGCACTATACTGGGATATATCAGCCTTGTTCAGGCCAACATTCTTAAATAAAACTCCTTCGCTAGGTTTGTACAGTAGACTTCACAATGATATTGTAGAACCTAGTTATTGGACTTTTTGACAAATTATGCAAACCTTTTTTTTTAGTAAGTACGCTGCAGGCAACATTAGCATATCCCATCATAAGGTCATACAATACAAGTTAAGGAAAACAAAGTTTACATACTGTTCTTTCTTTCTGTTCCTGAGTAGTTGGTCTCCATTTACAATCTTCAAAAGCTTCATGTGTAGTCACAATGGCAAACAGCCCTTCTATTGTGGTGCTTCGTCTATCCTACCCAAGAGAAAAATCAACCAAGAATGTCCCATTTTAAGCAATAAACTATTTATGAGTTAAAGATTAAAATAGAATAATATTCTTAAATGATCACTCCACCCATGGCGCTTTGTTTTTATTTAGAACAAATAGATACAATATCTCTTACCACTTTAAGCTTCTTTTCCCAGTGACTTTCATCAAATTCTCCTGGATTTGTACCTCTTGGCACAAAGGCAGCTGAAACAAGAAAAAACAGCTTTCATATAAAATTACCAGAATATGCACCTATGGTAAGAAGGGAGCATTCTATTTCCAGAAGAAGGGTTGCTCTATGGAAATGTCAGTTAGTTGTATGATATTTAATTTTTTGTTCATGTAAATGTTGTGGTTCAATTTTACTTGACTTGGTGCAATTTGGTATTCTCCTTAGTTCTAGTGTGTGGTAATATATGATATTATGAATTCAAACAAAGGAAAATACCAGATTGTTCGAAGGATAAAATTGAACCACAACATAAATGACTTGTTTGTGGACTTATATGATGTTTTACAGTTATATATTACTATAAATAATAATGTGTTGCATTTACTGTTTCCAACATCTCTGTGTTTAGAATAGCTTAGAGACATCTTAGTTTAACAAAGAACACAGTGCTATTGTTAGTTTGTTGAAAACGTCCTTACCTATTTTTGCAGGAATTCCCTTAAAATCTATTTATAAAAAAAAAACAAAATAGTAATAATTTAAAACTTCAAACACACTACATTTCAAAATTGATGTTTACTTTGTCAGAAATTGCTGTCTCAATTGAAGTTTCAAAAATTATTAACACATGAAACAACAACAGCAACTTTTTAAGCAAATGAAAGATCATTGCAGTAATGTACTCAACTTAAAGCAGTTGAGAAAAGCAAGCCTGAAAAAAATTCAGGCTTGAACAGGAATCAAACCCATGACCTCTGCAATACTAGTGCAGTGCTGCACTAGTATTGCAGAGGTCATGGGTTTGATTCTCGTTCAAGCCTGAATTTTTTTTCAGGCTTGCTTTTCTCAACTGCTTAAGTTGAGTACATTACTGCGATAATCCTTCATTTGCTTAAAATGTATATCCGCAGTACATATATATGAATTTCATATATTCATTTCATAACAGCAACTTTATTTCTTTCTACTTATCCTGGTACACTACCGGTAATTATGCTACACATCAAAAAAGAGAAAAATGACTGAAGAAACAATTTACTAATAGTCACCTGAAAACAATCTGGGGGATGAGGCTAATCTTATTAAGGTTGTGCTATTTTATATACATGTAATGAAAAGAAATAGAGTCAGTTACAAAAGTACAACCAACAAATCAGTAGCCACAAAAAATAAAAAAAAATATTTGTACCTTGACTATGTATTTGTGTTATGCCACATTTTCCTTGCAGTAAATTCTCCCAAACTATATTGGTACCAATTCCAAGAGGGGTAATCAGACCTGTGGAAACCTCAACATTCAGTTAATTCTGCCTCATTGTCATATTCCTCAAGTATCTTTGACACTCGCACCTTTATTCAACAGAGAACATTGGGTCTCCATGAGCCCAGCTGGTTTTTACGAACGCGATCTTGCAGCAGCTTGTCCATGTGGCAATTTAGAATGATTTAGTTTAAATAGTGGCTCATTTTCTTTGAATTCTTGCAATTTTTAACATTTTTTATAGTCACTTGAGGTTTCAACAGAGATCCCCCAGTTTGTTTTGATCTGTTTTGAAAAAAAATCTGAAGACTTTTTTATTTCTGTATGTTAGTAGGTTTGGAACATAAACTTCTTTCCTCTCCCACCAATACATCAGATAAAACAATTTTACATTTTTCTAAATAAAAAGATTTTTTTCCTGATTGTTGATCCAAACAGAGGCACTGATATGCCATGACTAGACAGGGAAAGGTTTGATTATGCGCCCCCTCCCCCTTCCAAGGGGAGAGGGCATTGTGTCCCTGGGATGACTCCCCTATCAAAATGACGGGCGTGCTTGCCATAAAATTTTAAAAACACCATTGAAAGGTTAGATGACCCCCCCCCCCCCCGTCCCGCCATTATTATAGTGGAGTCCCCCTCGGGTTAACGGGTTTGCGTTGCTCTATTCAATGGCAATCAGCTGAACACATCGCGGAAGATCGCTCCAGCGGAGCCTTCTCCAAACTGGATCAGCCCCCGTCTAAATGATCCGTTTTACACACTTGCCTCAAATAAGTAAGCTTAAGATTAGTTTATATCGAATATTGAGATATCCAAGCTTACCCAGACCAGTGACAACAACGCGCCGATGTATTCCGCGAATCAGACTTCCGTATTGTCTTCTAAAAACACGTCTCCAATGCCTTGATCTCGTTAAGAAAAAACCTGGGTTTTGCAGGCTCATGGCTACAGCTCAACGCAGTCGAGTCTCAGTAACATGTAAACTTATCATCCCCGGCATCGCGAACACTCTTTTCCAATTTTCCGCCATGTTTTCATTTGTAACCACCCCTTCAAGAGAAGCCGCGACTCGGCTAGAATTTCGTTCAAACCACAGGCAGCCCAAGCACACGAATCAGAAATCAATCAATCAATCAAATGTCATTCATACACGTAGCCTGACGTAGCACCAAGGAGTACAAGAGTTCTAATGGCACTTATGGGGCCAAACTTCTGGTCAGTTAGACCTTGTAAGAGTTACTAGCCGACCGTGATTCGTCCAATCACACATTTCCAGTACCTCGCTTTGTATATTTCAAGTTTTAAAATCTTCCGCTCTTCGAAACCGTCACTTCTGAAGATACAGGCTGTAGCATGCAAAACGTCAGAATCGGCTAGGGAGGTATGTGGAATACCAATATACCTGAAATCATGTACCCAGTATACCCCAAACTGTCCCCTCAAAATACCAAAATACCAATGCAAAATACCAAAATTTTGAAGAACACAGTATAATTTATACCCATAAAGGAACAGTTTTTGCATAAAATACTTTATACCTCCATACAAAATCCCGCCAGTATACAGAATACCAAGAAAGCCTGGCTGACCCTAGTCTATGTCAGACGGTATCCAACCCAACCTTCCCTTAAAATATCGTTCGGAAGACGATTTGAGATCTAGAATTCTCGATGAACGTTATTGTAATTTTTTTTGCTTTCCTCCTTTCTATAGCATGTTCGAATATCTAAAAAATGGTATAATTGTTCATTTTTAGTGGATTTATACTCTAGAATAGGTCACCTAGTCATTTTCGTGAGCCTTTCTCTGGCTAGACATTCTTTCGAAAAGGCTAAGTGTTTATCCCTAGAACATTCGGATCACTAGACTTTCAGCTAGGATAATCCGAACAGATAAACAACTTTTAGGGGCATAAATAATATGCCTATATCTACCTTTTAAATACTAAAATACGTTCAACGATGCTATCTTTAAGTGGTTTTGAACTATATTCTCGATGGCTGCCCCTAGTCTATGTGTTATGTTTGTTCCCGCTGTTTGTATTTTATTTCTTTTTAATAAGCAAATTTTGCGTGGTCTGAACACGTGAACCACAACGGCAAATTTATCAAGTTTCTATTTGAAATTGAACGTTGTCTGTACATATCAGGCTGAGGATAGTTCTGATATTAAAAGAAAAATTTACTTGGTCTAGAAAATCACGAGATTCCTAAGTAACATAAAAACTTTTTTAATCGGCATTGTTGTCGCCGTCACCGTCGTGATTGCTGATTGTGCTCGGCAACTGTTGGGCAACTTTTGGCGTTTGGAGCAACTTTTTGCGGTTCTAGCAACTTTGAGCAAGTTTTGCCTTTCCGAGCAATTTTTGAGCAAAAAGAAGGTTTGAGCACATATCAAGCATGAAAAAGTCAACGATTTCATAGAAAACTTCAATTTATACGAATTTCTTGAATTGAATGTTCAAGCAACTCAACAAATCCCTTTGTTATAATGGATTTACAACGATTGATTTGATTGGCTAGATTTAAATTCACTTCGTTAAAAATTTAGCCAATCATATCATGTGTCTCCAGAAACACTTGTTCCTCATGCCCCAGGCTCTGCCGGCTAAGAGGAACAAGCCGCTCTGGGGACAAGAATCCGCCGCGAAAAAAAAAAACGCCTGATCGCAGGTTAGAATGATCGGTGAGCATTTTACTTCGGGTGTCAGTAAAAAAGAACTGAATATGCAATCTTCCAAAGCTAATTCATAATCATAATCATCGTTATCATCATCAATTCCTTCTTTCCGTATGGACAATAGGGCCAGACAACGGCTAATTATCATTCGTAATTATTTCTAAAAGCTTCCATTGTGCTTTGGCGGCCAAAAGGGAAGATAATGCCACTGACCTACCATAAAAGGCAGTTTGACGTGAATGAAGTGCAACATTATGACGTTATGACTATTTTTCAAAGAGCTTCCGATCGCCCTTGGCCGGACCAACAGTTACCTGAAAATTAGTTGTTTGTTTTTTTTCAAGCGACTCGCTCGTTTTGGTATAAGGTGCAGCACTCCATCGCATAAGTTTTTCAGTTTTGCTCCTTTGATTGTACTGTTCTTGTCACGGCTAATATAATGGAGCAAATTTCTGAGCCTGGACCAAGTCCTATTCATGTGGTTGAACTCCCATTTCAGATAAAGGAGGAAAAATTGTTTCAGGATGAAGGGAACTCTCCACCGGAGCCACACGACGAGCAAGGTTAGTTACATAATCAATGTTGGTTCAATTAATTTCAATTTTATGAAAAAAAAAAAAGAAGCGAAAGGGAAAGTAAAGTGAAGATGAGACGCCAAGATTTGTGCTTTGTTAGGTTTAAGTAATAAACTATACGATTTTGCTAGCCTCAAATTGTTAAAACTGGTCGTTATCGAAGGAAACGGCGAGAAAACGTCGAGTTAACAGAATATAGATCAAGACACATAATTTTTTTCCTCTCAATGTGCATGCACCAATCGCAAGCTAAAAGATTTGTTACATAACGAGCGGCTGATTTTCTAAACGCAGCGAAGTTCAAAAACTGTCCCTGAGGTCCGTAACCAGACTTATCGCATAGACGAGGCAAGATCGGTGATCCGATAGCGCGAGACGCAAATTTTGAAATCTAGATGCACTGACGCCATTTTCGGCATTTTTACAATGTATTTCTTATAAATAGTCAATCTTGTTCAACTGTGGATTTTTTTTGTCAACTAAACATTTTCTTTTTTGAATTTTTGGTGAAAATCTAGACAAAGCAAATGCCTTGAATTGCTAGTTACGGCCCCGTCCCGGCAGGGAATGTACTGCATCAAAACTTTTCTGTTTTGAAAAACTTGCGACTCAAAACACATTGAACCAATGACAAAAAATTGTTTTTAACCCTCGTTGTGATAAAATACTGATTGATTTCTCTTTGCACGATATATTAGAAGTAAAATATCAATAAAAAGACAATCAAGTTAGCCTCAATTGACAGCCAGCTTTAGTCCCATTCTGATCTTTTATTTTGCTGTGCATCTGAAAAGCTGTTTCCCAAAAGCTAGGTTTAAAATCAGTTCTCGAACAGAGATTTGTTTTTTAAGAATTAACCGGTTTTTTTTTTTATTGGAAACCTGTAAGAATGCCAGCCATCGATAATGTCACTTAATTGATCTGAATTTCGATAGCGGGTGCAAAGAAGCAAAATGAAAGGAGGTGCTCTTTTGTTGCAATATTCTTACAGTCGGCTAATTAACGTTTTATTATCCAAATCACGATCGTTCACCTTTTTTATTTCCCTTTTTGCGAGTTCAATTTTCAAGAACCTGATGTCCTTATTAAAAAATTATTAGTTTTACGAGCAAAAGTTTTGTATCGTCGAGTTTTACACTGAGGCTTTTTTGTTTTCAATGTGCGATAGATCATGAGATTTGCCGGAAAATAAAACATGAACTATACGGTAGAAATAACTGAAAATGGTAACTGAGTTCATCAATTAACTCAGTAACAACTTACAAAAGCGTTCATGTGATAAAATTCCATTTCATTTCAAAATACCTTTGCGACACAAATTTTTTTCTTCATTAAAAAAAAAATTGTTACTCGGGCGCACACAGATTTTATATGTCTATTATTCTAGTTATTAAGGTCGAATGGTCCTACTCTTTATTAAGCGGACAGGATTTCTCTTTCTCTTTGAGAATTTTTCTCTAAAGGGGTTTAAGCCGATGTAGACGCATTTAATTTTTAAAGGACATCATCGCTGTCGATCGCTCAAAAGCATTATGTGCGTTCTTCCAAAATAAATAGATGTAAAGAATTGGGACGCTTAGCTATTCACCTTCCAGAAAAAAAGCAGAGAAGGCAAGAAAGAAAACGCAGGCCCCGGTTGTTCAAAGGATGGTTAATGCTATCCACCGGATAAATCATTATCCAGTGGATAGCTTAGCTTGCTTTGTCAGCACTTATCGGTGGATAGCGTTATCCACTTTTGAACAACTGGGTGAACTGGGCCCAGTGTGTCCAAGATTTTGCTATTCCAAAGATTTAGTGTGCTTTCTTCACGTTTAACGAAAACATTTAGAAAAAACTTTATTATCGCATTGAATGAATTTTTCACAATAGTTTTTTATTTTGCGGATGGGAAATTATGGGTTTTTTGCAGGAAATACGTTTCGCGGCCTAGAAACAACAATATTTTCTGGAAGAAGTTAACTTTTACGCTTTCCAAAAACTCTAGGCTTGATTCCCAGCCTTTTTGTGAGTAATCTTGTTGCTTTCATAGACGAGATTCAACCCGAGCATGAGCAAGTTCCACTGAATGTCGTGGCCGAGAAGAAGCGTGGAGGACGTACCCGGTTTTCAATTTATCAGAAAGCGGAGTTGGAAGCGGCCTTTACAGCATCACCATACCTTTCAACTCAACGGCGCCTGACCCTGGCTGCACGACTGAGAGTTAAACCAGTCGCTGTTCAGGTAACTTGACAATCTACTGTTATAAAACCTTGTTGCATGTTCTTGAACTAAAGATCTGAAAATGTAATTTACTAACATGGCGCAACCAGGGATGATTGAAAGGCAATTGCTTTAAAAGCAAAGCAAAGTTTAACGGGGACGTAAAAGCGCCATTACTATGAATTTAGTACTATTCACGGACAAAGCAACGAACAGATTTGTTTTCGTATGATATCAAACTTTTAAAGCTTCGATATTTCTAAGACATGCTTACTCTGTTTTAGTCTGAATACTCTTTTAGAGGAACAAATATTTTATCACTATGTAAACCTGTTACCACTGACTTATGGCTTTAACTCTTTTCGTACTTTACATCTAAGACCTGGAACTCCCTACCTTATAATGTAAGATCTGAGACTACTGGTTTTAGAAGCCGAATCTCCTTTCAGACATAATGTTTATGTTTAACATTTTTCCTATGAATAGACGTAAATAGATTTTTAATGTAAATAGATCCACCTTTTTTTTCTTTTTTATACTAGTATTTATATTCTTGAAGATATTAGCCTTTTCAAGCTACTCTGTAATTCGAGTACAAAACTGAAAAACTTTACGTATCTATAGATTTATGTAACATCAGCCGAATTTTGATTATCACGACAAATGTCATCCTTTGTCATTCTTATTTTTCTGAATTTTTTTCTCAGTCGTGGTTCAAGAACAGACGTTTCAAATGGCGCAAAGAAGCACGGGAAGGATCTGGACAAAATACCCAAGGGCTCCCTGCTGCACCTTCCTTCCCCTTCATGTATCAGCCACCATATGTCTACAGTTCTGGCCCCATTCCTGTGTCTTCTCAGTGCCAAGGCTGTTTCAAAGGTCAACCAACCAGTGATTCCTGCCTTTACGCAGACTTCTCAGTTTATCCGTATTACCCCCGCTAACTTAGATATTGCTTTGGTGAAAGGGTAAAAGTGATGTTTCTTAACAAAAAAAAAACGCATGCTTTTGGTGATCCAAAGAATGAATTTTCGAAACTTTAATTTATAGTGTGAACCAGACCGGAACACTTTCCTCTTCTCCTCGGCCATCGAGCGACTCAATGGACAGGTGGAGCCAGCAGGCGTGGGTCACTTTCCTCCTTCCTTCGTGTCACGTGTGTTCTCGCGTAAATTCGCGAATATTTTTTTTTTCTAGTTTTAATAAAGTAGGCTTTTAAGGATTTAGCTTAAGGGTAAGTTTAATTGTTCTAGAATCGCGATATCGTCTCACAAACTTGTTTTTACTCAAGGTCAACACTTTTAAAAGCTTGTTTTCTTTATAAAAGGAATTTTGAACTACGAGCTTTTTACCTTGTCCAATTTGTGCTTGACAATTGCAACAATACGGACTTTATCAGTCTACTCTTTTGAAGTAAAATTCGTCCTCAAAAAGCATGCGAAAGTTAATTTATTATATTTTTTCATCTACTTTTTTCATTTGTTGCAAAAATCTAAGTACTCTTACAACAGTTACCTAGTTTCCACAAGTTTACTGACTTTCGCCAAAAATTTCTCCAGCAATTAAACTTCCATAGGAGTCAAGAATGTCAAACGCGGAAAAATAATTTTAATTATTTTTCCAAAATGGCGGATCGACAGGTCTTTCTTGTTCTTCCGCGTGTCCACCATCTTGGATTTGTAGTCCTGAGAGGTGACTCAAACGCGGCAGAATTATGTTCAATTTAACAGATTTGAACAGTGATCATGTGGAAATATCCCTAGAAATAATTAACGTTCCCTTTTATACTATTTAATTTTCTGTTTGAGGCGTGCCTACT
This sequence comes from Oculina patagonica, assembly GCF_052425735.1. Lineage (NCBI taxonomy): Eukaryota > Metazoa > Cnidaria > Anthozoa > Scleractinia > Oculinidae > Oculina > Oculina patagonica. The sequence continues at coordinate 31,698,698 of NC_135764.1, read as the reverse complement.
CGGGCTTTCAAGCTCAGTCGAGTCTGTAAAATATCGTTAATCTCTTTTTTCTAATACTGTGGATATTATATGAGTTAATATGGATACTCGAACCTCTATTATTATTATAAGATGTAACCTGGCAATGCAGGCAATGCACTCAAGCAATCAAATTTAAGAATTTCAGCACTGAAAAGCGTACTGTAATAGTTCAAGTGAGTACCTTATTAATGCCAGCAAATCTGATAGATCGTATTGCCCGAGCTGGTTTTCCTTGCCTAATTTATTCGTAGCGGAATTTAAATTGTTATATAAATGCTGCAGCCGGTCTGCATATTCATATATACCTGACTGAAGAAACGTTGACCCGTGAAAAGCCTAAACGATAAAGGATGTGACCCAAATGTTTACTGGGAAATCGGAAAAAAGTAATCGTCATCTGTGACAGAATGAACATTATCATACGACAGGTTGCATAAATCATGCTCTTAAACCTCTCAAAAAATATATTGCCTTGATTATGAATAAATAGAATATTACTCAGCTTAACAATGTTGTCTACCCATAATCTCATTCGGTCTTATCGTTCATGGTTTGAGCTTTTCATGGGTCAGTGTTTCTTCAATCAGGTATATATACCGCCCGTCGTATCGTCGTATCAGGAGCCTGTAAACCCGCTGTAAAATGACGCGTCCCTGTCACATACTACGTCATCTGTGGACCACTATACTCAGGCTCTCTCGGTATAGTTTTGAGAACCGGTGGAAAATTCTTAATTTGGTGGAACAGAGAGCTTTTGTTTTTGGGAAACATGGAGAACATACGTTTAGGCTTCGGGCTTAAGGAGACCAAAAATAGTAAAACATTCTCACTGAATACAATTGCCCTGACACGGGAAGCTAAGTTATGGGAGGATACCCGCGACTGCCAGGGCAATTGGCGTGTAGAATGTAGGATACAGCAGTGATCGACCGCCACCAGGGAGGTGGGAGGGGCGAAACTTTTACAGTCACTTCACCGAACTCCGTTAAACTGGCCACGAGGTGACTGAAACTGTGATATTTGAAGCGGAGGTCGCAATGCATCATGCTACTAGCGCGCAGGTACAACACACCGGAATTTAACGAACTTAAGCCATTCCCGCGTGACGGGCTAATTATGTATGCAGTGAGAATAGTATTCTGGACAAGAAACAAAGCGCTTTATCTTGCGGGAAAAGTGTTTTATTTAAGAGGAACAGGGGCACAAAAGGCTTTATTTTCAGGGATCAAAAAAACAAAGAGCTTTAATTTTAGGAATTATGGGACAAACAACGAGGAGAAGGAGATGTGAGCTACTTGAGCTTTCGAATAGTATTTTCTATAAAATTCTATAAAATAATAGTTTATTAAGTGTTCATGCAGGCATGTATAAGATAATAAATTTGCTTTAATCGTCTTGAGAAAAGTGTGGTCACTGTGGGAAAAAGGTTCTGAAAATGCATACAAAACTAGTATGAGAAATAATTCTTAACTTTAACTTTCAACAAATTGCGTTGTTTAGCCTCCACTGTGGATTTAAATATGCAGACGTATGCGTAGGATATCCTTTCCTTGATTTGCCATTTTTTCTCTAACAGACGTTTGATATTTCGATTTCGAAATATGATCTGTCCAATATCTGCAACCCCAGTAAATCGAGAACCAATAGAGAGTCATACAAACATACTGCACGATGCGAAGATCACAAACAAAGAATTTACAATCGATGTGTAAGTCCCATAAAATTTCGAGCAAGCTATACAAGACGTGTTTGACGTTCACAGGCTATCATAACCGCGCTCTATACCGAACAAAGAAGACATAAGCACCGTAAGGTACTTATACGCAAGAAGCCCGGGATAGTTGCAGGGGCAGTGGTGTCTGTCGCAGCGACATGTAGCAGGGGGAATAGATGGGACGCACGCTTCCATCAACAGGACTTTATGATTCCTTCTAGTATAATCTCTTCTTTATTGTTATTTAAAAGAGTATTTTATACAACCAAAACAGTAAAAGGAATTCTCAAAAAATAGTGTTTCCAGAGCAGAAAGTTCAAAACGCTTATAACAGCTTTAACTATCCACTTTAAACAGCGTACTTATCATAGAAGGGAATTCTTAGATAACAACTCGATGAAGAAGAGGACTATATTGATCGTTTATATACAAGTCTAAAACTAGGTGCAACATTTGCCCTAATGCAGATGCAGATGCAGAAGTTGTCGATGATATACTGGGCTTCGCTATACTATACCAGAAAACTTGATTATATACAGCAGTACAACATAAGATTGCGCTACAATTCTATATGAATATACAGATGGATTAATGATAAAACTCTCCCTACATTAATGTATGATATATGTATAGCTTTTCTTTTGCTTGCTAAAACTGCACTCGAAGCGTCAATTAACCCTCGATGAAACAATATAGTGCATGTTGAGCTTAGAGCAAAAGACTTCGAAAAGATTTCAGACGACTGTACGATAAAACTTGAGCCGAGCTTCCCACATCTGGGCCAATAACGGCAAATAGAAATTCGCAATGAGCCAATGGGATTTCGTATCAAAAACTGGCAAGAGAGGTGGCAAACACGAGAAAGCTTGTTTACAATAACATGGCTCATAAAATGCGAGATTCATAATAATCGTTGCAGGTCTTTACCTTTTCCCAAACAAGTGTTGTAAAAAAAAAAAGCTGTCTTTGTTTATTCTATTTCTAAGTCTCAGTCCTGTTAATGTTTTGCAAGAATAACACTTCGCGTAACAAAACAGAAACAAAGTCCTCAAGTACCACCAAGGGGCAATTCTCTTCTAACCACCACACTGTCGAAAGGACTATTCTTTCTGCCTTATCAAAATGATCTAAGAAAAACAATGGTAAACTCAGAGCTAATTAGCAAGGTAATATTAAAGAACTGTAAGCAACAAAAGTTAAAGTCATTTTGCTTAGCCATGCTAAGTTAAAGTCCACGCAGTGGCAAAAATGTCCCTCAAACCCATGTAGGAAACGTTTGTGTTAAAAAATGGCTTGTTCTGAGGTGACCAGTGTGTTGCTTTTTATGTTCAATTTGATGTACTTTGCTCACCTAGCAAAAAAGATTGAAAAATAGATTGAATACAGGAGATTTTGAAAACCTTCTCTGCATTCGGTTTGTCTAGTATATCTTAAGGCGTTCACTATTAAAAATACTCACCACTTTACTTTAGCTTGATTTGCTGTCAACAGCGGTTTCTAAAGACTCCTGCACGGGATCATCAAGCATGTCTCTTTGTACACCAGCTAAGTAGAAATAAAAAAATGTCTGTCATTGGCTGCTTTTGTACGTTTTATTCCCTTGTTTTGCGTATAACAATGGCGAACACGGTATTTTTGTTTGGATTTAGTTATTTTGATTTTACCTTGAATCTTTATTTTGGAGAAGAAGCCAGGGATAACCCCTCAAGCATTGCTCAAAACAAGAGAGTGCAATAAGAACCAGTTCCTCATATTTTTCATCTGTTACTCAGCATCTAGGTTTTTTTTCAGTAGCCGGGAAGTGGGAATTTTGGAAAAGGCGTTCATTTCCCTGTAACAATTTCTAAAAGATTTCTATTTAATTCATGGCAAATGTGCAAATCAAGCAGTGGTGGATCTAGGGAAGAATTCGAGGTCTCCTCCCCGCCAAGTACTTTTTAAGCCAGAAAGGCTACACCCTCACTCATCCCACTCCACTTCCCCCTTTCCAAATAAAAAAATGTCCATCATCGCTTCCTCACACCGTTGGATCTACCAGTGCGAAGTACTTTTACACTTCACGTTATAATTTATTTTCTCCAGTTGTTTATGAGGTCTTGTGAGCGTCATGTCTCTCAGTAACTTACCAGTTTGTGGAAGAGAACTGTAATCTCCTTGGGATGATTCACCTGTTGCAGGAAACGTGTCGTATCCTGCCTCGGACATGGATGATGAGTCTGAATATCCCGGTGACACATCTACTCCTGAGTCGATGAAATTCACCGACGAAGTCGTAACTGCAGACGTAGGCGTTGGCAAAGTACTGTCATCGCTTGCAAATGAATCATCGCCAACTGGCGAAGATAAAGTAAACACTGGGATCTCGTCTGGTGCGTCTTCAGGACCTGTCTCTTGGGCTGTGTCCTCGTGAAGATCGCTTACCTGAGAACCCTCTACGTTTACCACCTGTGGCTCCCCACCAATGGGTGAAGAAGGTTCTGTAAGTTCATCTAAGATGGCTGGAGTTTTAGGTCCTTCGAGCTCCGTTTGTGAGTCTTGATCTTGTGTTGTGTCATTGACTTCTATTGATTCTTGACCAGGACTACTTGCACCAGAGCCATTATCTATTTCATTAAGAGCCGGATGATCCTGTTGTTTTGACTGTTTTGAGTGGTTGTTTGTGGCATCCAGTTGAGTGACAGGCCGATCGTTCTGTGTCTGGAAAATTTTCTCAAGGTTTGTCGCTGGCTTTGATCTCTCGGGCTCATTGAAGAGAGGCTGCGCTGCTTGCGTATCGAGATTTTATCCAGATTTTGCATCTTTGCTTGAAGCTTTCTGATCAGGGCTTTCTACTGAAACTGTTTTATCCAAATCATTAGAATCAGGTTGGTCGATGTGTTTGTTTTCTTCCAAAGCAAGACTTCCCTTCTTTGGCTCGATACCCTCAGTTGAATCTGGTTGGAATGATTCTTCGCTTTGGTTTCCCATAATTTGATTCCCCTCAACGTTTACCACTGTCTGCTGATCAATGTCTCCTTCTGGAACTGGTTTCTTCGATTCATCTAAAGAATCGGCACTTTCCTTGATAAAGGGTTTTCTTTCATGTTCTCTCTCTTGAAGATCCTCGGTGCTTTCCCCTTCTTCCTGGTTGGGTTTGTCATATGGTTGTCCTGCACCGCTAGCTCCCTGAGATATTTTGTCATCAGCTGCTGTTTGTGCCTCAGTGTTATCTTTGTTTTCAGTGGAAGGCTCCTCTCCACTACCCGATACTTCATTTTTATCCTGCTCTTTCTCTTCTTCTACTGTGGTATTTTGAGCTGCACTTTCTCCAGTGACTGATTTTTGTGATTCCTCTGCACTAGATTTAGATACTTCTCTGCTCATCCTGGCTTTCTTCATCTTCCAGTGTTGAATTCATCATATCTGAGCTCTTGGGCTCTTCCGATAGAGATTGCGGTGTGAGGCTTGATAACTCAGACTGAGTACCATTTTCATGTATGTTCTCGTGTTGGTCTGCGGTATTATTTACGACAACATCTGTTGAAACGTTTGTCTCAGATTTGATATTCTTCCTTTGCTCATCATGGATGCGTGACGTCTCTCCTTGCCCAGCGTCAGAACGATCATTCTTGGTCTGATCTTTTTGTTCAGTGTTTTCAGTTTGGAATGATTGCGCAGCGATTTCCTCGAGAGTGCCATTTGACTCTCTTCGTTTCTCTGATGCATCATATTCTTGGCTCTCTAACGGTCCATATATCTCAGGCTCTGGAAACGTCTCATTTCGTCTGTCCGCTGTTGTTGCCTCGTCTGTCTTGGCAATTACGTTTGGCATGTTTGTTGTTTCGGCATCGGCCTGCAAGGCAAGGTACATTCAAAGATAAACTACACTGAGGTTTATTAATTATAGTTGTATATGTAACAGGACTACGAACTATCGAATCTGAGACGGAAATAATCGAATGATAAGAATTGGAAAGGACTGCCAAATTGTTTGAAGCATTAGGCCGAGTCTGGGACTTTTTAAATGCCATATTTTCCCAATCAGTATACAAAGTGGTATTACGCGTTTACCATAATGTGGAAGACCATGTGCCGTCCAAGTTGGGAAATTATTGGCAAGTTGCCTTAATGGGATCAAGTACCAGGTTACCTCTTCCCGTCCTCGTTTGGGAAGAAAGTGCGTTATAACGAATCCTTACAAACGTCGGCGTATTAAAGGGACAGCTTGTAATATCGCACCGCTTCAACTGCCACAAACAACACAAAGCCAAACCACAAAGCTTAATAATGTCTACTGTGACTAATGAATATTTCATAAAGAAGATATTTACTGGTTCTCCTGCACCATTTCCAGAGGATGCACTTCCCATCTCATCACCACTCGCGGCATCAAGATCAAGGGCATGGTGTAAGAGAGCTTCAACTTCATTCAACGAAACATTCTTTTTTTGAGAATCTGTTGAAGAGGTCGCAGGTGACGAATCTTGAGTGACAGGACTGTCAACGGTAGAAGATTTAGGTTCAGGGACTTCATTTCTAATGTCTCCTTCTTTGTCAGCGTTGCCTGTAGCAAATAAAGGAACAAAACAATTATTTTTGTGTGGGCTATCATAGTGTAAGTACCGATGACCATTTTCTTTGTTGTTACTTACCGGTCGGCGTCAAACTGCTTCCCAGCTTCATGAGATGCTGGCCAAGGTTGGCCAACAAATCGGGAAGGGATTGTCTCTTTGTCGCTTGGGAATCTTTAATCTGCACGTGCAGTTTGAGCTTGTTGGGTAAGTTGACAGGGACATGGGTGATATGGCTTCGTTTGTTGCTATGGTGATGAACCACGTCTTTGTGATGATGTTGAATCTGTTGCTTGTGCAGATGGTGATGTTGATGGAGGGGTTGTTTATGAGGATGAGGATGAAAATGCTTCTTATGGGGATGGTGGTGTCGATGGAGATTATGTTTGAACGGATTGTGATAATGATGATGATGATGGTGGTGATGAGGATGGTGCTTATGTTTGTCGTCATGGTGATGGTGATGGTGTGGATGATGATGATGATGGTGGTGATGACGATGATGATGAGGGTGGTGGTGTTGGTGGTGATGGTGGTGATGATGGAAGATCTTTTGATGAAACTTTTTCTTGAGTTCAACCTCCTTTGCTTTAGCACCTGGGAGAAACAATGACGCATCAAGGTCTATGAGCGAAGATCCACGTGGAAAAGGTTCACAGGCCAAGTTTCTTTAAAGATTGTAATTTGAATGTCTCTATATTTAATATCTTCAAACTATCCCAAGGATCATTTTCATCACCTTTAATCAACTTAGCCAAAAACGCTCTGAACCTTTCTGTAGTATTTTCTATTTTGGACAGGGTATGCATAAAATATGGCAAATTATAAACGCAGCGAGCGTAAAGACAACAATGTTGGCACGGCAACTGATTCTTGTGTCGATTAAATTGCAGTTACTGTCAGGATGTTCTACAAGGTAATTTGTCAAACGTCTTCTTTATCTTATAAGCTGCAGTAGTATTAAAATATTCTTTAAAGATGAGCTTTGTGTTCGACGCTGGCAAGTACTACCAGCCAACATGGGATTAATCGCCTTGAATTGGTTAGGATAAATTTAGGATTAAAAAGATGAATTAACTTTACAATTATTTAAGTTATCAATAAAGCTAATAATATCTAGATCCTTTTTAGCGGCAGCAAAGCCGGCCAAGTTAGATGTTAAATGGTTTGTTTAACATGAGGTCACTAATAAACAGACACCGTCGCTGACATAAATCGATGATTTCACGTCAAACACCGTACCTTTTCCACCGCCACTACTGAAGGAAATTACAGTGCAAAGCACCAGCAAAAAAGCGACAGCCACTTTCATTTTACCGGCGCTTCAAGCCTTTTTTCAATTTGACTGTTCCACCGTCAGTCGTTAGAATTGATCGCCTATTCGCTTATCACGTTGGCATTTCTTGTATTGCTTTAGAAATGCATTCAAAACATAGGATTTATTTTTATCGTTGACTGGTGAAAATTGCAAAACAACAACAGGTAAGACGAGCTATATCCAAAACAAGAGCAAAACTTCAGGGTTTTTGAACTGGTAACCACGTTTTATAATGAACTGTGCATAATTTAATCAGAGATATATCTTCAGTGCTTAGATTTGATGAAAGATGCCTTTTTATGGTTACTAAACGACTCTGACAAACTAGTCAAAGATCACTGTCTAGGCGTTAAGCTTGGAATAAAAATGAGCTAACTCCGATTGAGAGTAAATTAGCCAAATCGACATTGCAGTTCTGATCCTGAGTGAGGCCAATAGGTTTTGTTTCTCGATCGGCAAATCTTCGTTGGGGCACCCGATGAGTTTCCGAATTTACTGTCCAATCAGAAAGATACCTCGCCCGCCAGTTTACCGTCGGTTATACGTCACATTACCAATCTCATTACTTGACAACACCACTGGCGAAAACCCGCGGGCTCAGTGTCGCGAAGAAAGAAATTCCACTTTTTCCCTCTTTTTCCGTAGGTGTTCAAGTGTAAAAGCATTTCAAATTGGTTAAAAGTCAAATGTAGTTGGGCACATAAGAGGCTTTTTGAATTTGTTAGGGGAAACGAAACATGCCCTGCCTACTCCCGCAATAAATTAAATTGAGATTGCATCCACGATTACGTTAGCCAGGACAATTATCTACGAAATCTACGTAAAAAAAACCCTGATATGTATTTCTTATCTTGTCAAGAGCCTCTTATAGTTATCGTTCACAACAAAAAACCCGGCAAACCTCTGTCTTTTAGTCCAATATAATACCGCAAAGGAGTAACATTTATGTAACGGTAATTCCGTGATAAGCAGTGTTCATTTTTCATCAATATTTGCTAACCTCGTTTATCCTCTCTTAAGGATTTCTTATTTTTCAAGAGCCTCCTCCCGGAGCCTCCTACAGTTATTGTTCAATCTTTTACTCCAATATTTTACCCCACACGAGTAACATTTACGTTATTGTATTTCATTGACAAGCAGTGTTCGTTTTTCATCAATATTCGCTAATCCTGCGTGCATTTGGACGTCAACTGCTTGCAAAAAAAATGTTGGATGGTTTATAATGTAAAGAACCTGCTTGCTGGGGTAGTAAAAATATTTTTATACCAAGATAGGCAGCAAGGATAAACAAATGCTGAGTCTGAAATAAGATACAGTATATAGAATGAATGCACACCGAGTTCTCCTGCGAAGCGGCACGCACGAATGACGCGAAACAGTGAATGAACTGGGAACTGGTCACGTGCCGCATCAAGCACTATACTGGACGAGAGAACTCCAGTTTTCTTGTCAAACCTTCCATCCAGATTCCTCTGGCAATTTATTTTTGATACACATTTCCAGAACTTCTTTTATTTATTCAATCTTTTGCTGGTCGTGCTGTTTCCCTATTTTCATTGATAAATCTGAGTGGAAACCAACTGTAAATATAAACAACTGATATGAGTTAAATGCCGCGATATCGGGATCAAGTCGTTTCCTTTGTTTTCGTTGAGGTAATACATTTCACGTGAGCTGATATCACGAAATTCATTTTGTTTAATTACAGTATGTCAGTACATTCCGAATTCCTTGAGTACATCTCGTATATTGTTTCCCTAAACTCAAGTTCGAGTATCGGTTGCGCATTTTTTTTGACATACATGAGTTGTCACGTACAAACACAAGAGGTTCTTAAAATATAAGTCTCTCTGTTTAATAATAAAAATAGTTCTATGGCCAGTGGTGGTAAGAAATATATACGGAGGGGCTTAAGCGGTCATAGCTCACAAGAAGTTGTCAGTTCTCACACAGGCACATAATTAATGGCGCGAATTCGAAAGGTGCGGCGCTAATGGGGTCAAGGACTGGTCTCCAGCCAAGCGGGCGCCCAGACAACTCGACGGCAAAATCTGCAAAATATAGGGATTTGTAAGGAACCTTATCGCTAGCATAGATAGCTGACGAAAAACTAATAAACAACCATTTTAGTTTACATACCAATATTTTGAAAATGTTGTCCATATGGTTTTTCCTTGACAGTGCTGCATTGCTGCGAGTTTATAATTTGCAATTCACCGTTTTCATTTCTTCCGTTTTCTTTTGGTAAAAGCGAAATGAATAGAAAAAAGAGAACGCACGAAATGTTTCAAGACAGTCGAGTCATTAGAAACAACGAAAACAACCAGCAACATTAGATCACGGTAAAAGAGGCGTTGTTTGTTTATACATACATACACATACATACATAAACTTTCTTAACTTTCTCATCAGTTATCTATGCTTGCGATGGCATTTCTTATATAATCCTTGTATTTCAGCTAACCGTCAGCACTTGCTGGGCCCCCCATGGTCTGTTTTCCAAGTTGATCAAAGTGCAGATAAAAATCGACTAGGGAATAATCCCTCTCCAGTGAGCAAACGTTATCAGGCGAGGTTGAAAATGGCAAAACCCCCAACAAATAGTGCCGGCTGGCATTTAAGCCTCTGTTTTCTTTGCTTGTTTGCGTTCGAAGTTCATCAACTTCATCATAGCTAGCCAATAAAGCGGCCGAAAAAATAAAAATAAACATGTGAAAACTAGTCTCTTAAGGAATATTGGATATCAAATAGTTTGTCCATCATACATCACAAGTTAGCGATATGAGCTGTTAGCCTTTGTTCTTATCGGTCCAACATTTATAAGACTTACAACGAATATAAAGTGTTGACGCCAGTATTTCGTCTATGTTCTGAGAGTTTCAAGACTAAAAATATTTTATACCCGATGACCCCAGATCGAATAATTATAAGTTCATTTCATTGTTTCTCAGCTGGCTCACGGACGACCGACGTATTTGAAACGATACACGGTTAAGCTACCCCCCCCCCAAAAAAAAAAAAACCTACGAGGTTAGGTTGAACTAGACTGAAGTGCTAGAAAAACAGTCTCCCATTTAAAACGAGGCCACACTTTAATCTCACGTGATAATTTTTCGCTTCATGCCACAATCACGTCAAAAAACAAAAAAACAAAACACTTCTCTCTATAGTTCTCTGAGAAATCCCTCTCATGGCCTCCCTTACGGACCTTACGGTCAAATATACTTTTCAAGAGCGAACTGCAAAGAGAAATTTAAACTACAAGATGTTTTGGTAACTTAGTTTTCCATGTAATGCTGTATTATAGTCAACTGAATTTGTTTCTCTTGGCTTTTGCGAGAGCAGGAGCACATAAACTTGAACTTTAGGCAAGAGTCATTTTAAGTTAGGCTACTTATCCGTGAAAGACTTTAGATCACCGTTTTGTTCAATAAAGCTGTGTCTACATACATCAATGAAATGAAGGGCGAGGTGATAGACATTTCAGGCTATCAACTAAATTAAATGAAGCCATAATTATTTCCCTGTCAGTTTAGAACAGTGTTTGAACTAGCTTCTTGACAACAATACAGTGTTATAATTATACGCTCAATGCAAACTTGAGTAAACATTGAACACGGCAGAAACTGCGAAATCGTAAATAACATTCCCGCGAAGTTAATCAATAAAGGAGACATTACTTTCAGAACATAAGCGAAAAAAACCGTACTCTAGTTTGCTAAAATTCTGTAAAAGTATTTTTCTTCATGCAAGCGTCGCGCAGTGTAGTTTATTATAAATAGATCATCTACTGACGGACAAATCGTCAGTCCAGAAAAACAAAGTTGACGGGTACAAGGCCGCCCACGGTTTGCAAAGCCGATTCCACTTTGTAAAGAGAGGTCTTTGCCTTTGACTTGCTTTTCCTAATCTAAATATTTATTTATATATTCTGCTTAGCACCCAAAGTTCTCTGACTCCTCTCCCACACGACAACAACAACAACCTGAAGCGAGTTTGGACTCTTAATTAACTTCACCAAAAATGTGCTCATTAGCGAAACAAAAAAATTTCCAGTCATCATCTCGTGAGCTGTGATATTGGACTCAATATAAAAACACGTAGACACACGTGCTGTGTGGATACGTAAGTTCCGTACAGTAGAAACAAGGGGTACAATTACATCCGTGGGTCGTGCCGGGAGTGAGAACTTCGGCTCACGTATGTTTTGCGATATTAGGTCAGCAACAAGAAAGGATGAATGCAAGTAACGGGTATTGAAGGCTTGCCAGCAATATCCCAGGAGATTCAATGACAAGTACAAAAGTAATAAAAAAAAAACACTAAAAAAACACTATTAAAAAATCTTTTGTCCAGGATAGACTCTCCGGAGATTGTGACGTAACAGTCAAATCAAGAACAGAACGTAACAGAACAGAACGTACGAGTTAACTTTTGAAACAACCCAGAGTAAAGGGCATTAGATGATGGCTCTTTCCAGAACTGAATAAAAATTTGTTTTTATGCAGAGAACGCCAAGTTCTATCACTTCGCCCCCGCACATTTTTTTTTTACCCCTGTGACATTGTTCAGTGTAAAATCATAAAACTCTCATTACGTAAATCATTTCGTAATAAGTAAGAGTATAATAAGTAAGAGTAATAAGGGATTAATCTTGTTTATGTTGCTGCGTATGTTTTTTTTGCAGTTTTTGGCAGCTGGTGAATTGTAGTTTCTTACAAGTATCATAACTTCGATCGTTTTGAACGAAACAACAACAAGATCATCAAAACTGCGCTATTTCAGTTTTTATCAGATGTTTTGAACTTGAGAACAACTTTATTTATAAATTTTATGTCAACCATGTCAGATGCGGGGTTACACAAATCACATTCCAATCTCGAGAACTGAATTCAAAAGAATAGTTGACATTTCTCAATCAGCAAACTATTTATAGCCAGACTTGTAATTTAATTAACGTAGATGGCGCTAAAGTAAGTGCCGAGAAAAGGTCAGAAAAAGCGAGAACCTTTCTTTAGTCAAAAGATCGTGTTTGGTTAGAAGAAAAGCGCTTTCAGGATGTTGCTATACAACTTATGAATCAGAAAAATGTTTTGAGCCAAGGAATTTTCATGTAGTAGAATATGTCATTGAACTGTGGAATAGTTGTAACTACGGTATCTCAATTTAGACTCCTCTCTCCCCTCCCTTCTCACAGAGCATGGCAGCAGGACAATCAATTTAACGAGTCCTCTTGTAAATCAAAGAAGAATGGTTAGAGAGAAAGATTGATAAGAGAATTCGAACATGTTGTTTTGTCCCTCAAACGTGACATAATTATAAAGTTAGTTGTCTTATGCCTGGTTATGCCTGGTTGGTTGTCACAACTTTATGAAATATTCTATTCCCGAACAAAGCCCGGGACGTTAGCCAATCAGCGTTCGAGCCCAGTGGTCATGGCCGAACACACATGTACAAAACATTTCGGCTACAACGCTAGCTACAAAAGTTATAAAGCACTTTGCTGAAGAGAAGCGTCGGTTTGATGTGAAAATTCTTCCTTTTTTACACCATTACAGAAATGCGTTGCCGGAAACTCATTTTACTTCTGTGTTTGAATTTCTTTTTCTGCCGTTTTGCACTTTCGCATGAACTTCCGAAACAGGGCCACGATCACTATAGTTTTAAAACGCTACAAGAAGAAGTAAATGGCGACTCGCTCATGTCTGATGATGTTGAGCGACTTCTTTCCAAGCTTCATTTCTGGAACTGTTCCGACGGAAATAAAAGGATAGATTATCGAAAGGTAGGGCTCCATTTTCCCGTAGAATTATTTTTAACCTTGCGGTTCGCGAGTGATATATATGGCGCATTGAAATATAAGTTATATTGATCTTCATCTTCTGTACAGAAACGAACAAACGTTTACAAACCATCGCTAGAAAAAAATGCTTTGCTCCAAAATGCTAGCTATTGAAACAAAACATACAGATAAAAAACCTGGCGGGATAAGCTCTATTCTGGAAGATCACTGGGTTCGAATTTACTGTTTTGAACAGTCAGAACAGTGTATACGAGAAAATCGAAGACGAAGACTCCACTCACTCAGTCTTCGAGAAACACGCGGTTTCTTTTGTGTTGATTTTTGTTCTCTCTTTCAGTGCCTTTCGCCGTCCGATCTCTACCGTTTTGCTGGATCGTCGTCATCAAAGCTTCTGAATTCCACAGAATTCGCGCAAGTGAGTCCATTGATTGTTTACTGCCTGTTGCCAGCGCCTGAAAAGAACCCTGGTCGTTGTGATTATTCTCCCAAGAACCACAGCGAACTTTTTAGCTCGTTCGCAAGGAATTTCAGTCAACATGGCGATCAGGGAAATATCACACTTGAAGCCCTGGATCACATCCTGGAAGAGGTCAACAAAACCATTGGCAAATTTTTAACACGAAAGAAGGTAAGAGAAATGACGAGATTTCAGGGTAATCTTTCTTATCAAGTACACGTACGCACTTAGCTCCCTTGTGGAAATTAAAATTTGTTTGATCTCGTCTATAGCTGCCATTCATCGTGAATTTTTTAATACAGTATGTTTTTTATCAATACATGGATCACATGATCTTATAGATATAGGAAATGTTTCATTTTTACGGCCTTCTATGAGCATAAAAGGAGGGAAGCTGTTCACGAAATAATTTCCAACTTTTATATGACGTGTTTTAATTCTGGTCGGTCGGTCTGGTCTCTGGTATTCAATTTGCATTTTACAGTCGTTCCTTCGTAGTTTGTTGCGCCTACAATAACAAAAACAGGCTTGAAATGCACAACACTTCATTGAAAGTCATCTGAACAACACGAGGCCGTTCTCCTGGGGTGATGTACAAAAGATAAAATTAATTATTTGCGCTGTTTTGTCTGGGGAGTACATGCCAGCATGCATGCATACAGTTGCCTCTAAAAATAAACAGTGATATTGCCTGAGTTATCTGTAGTTCAAGTCATGATTGTTGAGCATAAACAACAGGTTTCAACAAGAAAAAACAGTTTATATCTTAGAAAGGCAATGAAATACATGTAGTTTTGATAATTGTAGATATCTTGGCAAGAAGGTCAGGGGGGGGAGGGGGAGGTGAAGGGGGGGGGAGTAGGGGCAGAAGGGCACAGGAGCTGAAAGAACCTGAGAGTAAATGGGCAGCAAGTCAAAAGGAGGCATGACAGCCGTCAGTTAAGAGTCTCCTACAATGAAGATCCAACAGAGAGGCCCGGTAAAGGTAAAATCCCAACAAGTGACAAATCATTAAAACAGTTGATGTGGAGGATGATGAATGACAAGACTTTTGATGAAATCCTACAGCAAAGTGCAGATCTTTCAAATTTTGTAATATTATATGAAAACGGTAAAAAATTGCGATGGGGTTTAACATGCTCCCCCCCTTCCCCGCCCATTCACTATTCCTATGTTCTAATTCTTGCCTTGTATCTATATATTGGCATACATGCTATAAATTAAAATATTATTATAAATAAACATTAATAACTTTTAAATGCAATATGAAAGGTTATAAACTGATGTGAAAATGGTAATGTTTTATACCAGACACAGAAATATATCATTGATTTACACAGCTTTTACAAGATGTGCTTTTTGAATGACAATTCATTATCCAGAAAGTAAGCTTGTAAATTGCCTTTTGTTCAACCTTGCAAGTTGTATGATAAATCTGTACAGCTGATTACACTTGTTTAACAAGTTTGTATGACCACCTGTCGTGATACAATGCCTTGGCCTTGAGGGGCTTTCAATAACTCATTAGAAGGGTGTCAGGTACTGGTAGTTATTTAAGCCAAGTTTTTTCTTATGAGCATTTGACTGAATATCAAAGCAAGTTGTCAAGATAGATAGTTACCAGAACCCAAAAACCAGTAACACCCCAGTGACCATTAGTTACCCAAAAGTTAAGAATAAATTATCAAAACAGCTTCCTTTAGTAGGCAACTGTAAATATTCATTTGTTACAAGCATGGGACAAAAAAAACTCCAAGAACCTGATTGGAGTTGAAGTGAGTTGAAGGTGGGAGGGGGAGAATTAGCCATGGGTTTTAAGTAGTTGTGGTACCACTTGCAACCTTTGAAAATACCTGGTTTACTCTACAGGCAGCGAACATTTTCTTGCTACAGGAGAGACACCTAAGATTTGACTAAGAAAATTCATACACATACATGTATTGCTGTACAACTATGTCTTCTATATTACATTTTTCAAGTCAAATCCAAGAATTGAGCATGAATGAACCATTCAAAACCTCTACATTGTCAGGGATGTAGCTAAGGAAACACTAGGCCGGCTCATTAACAAGCCCAGCTGGCTTGTTGACCTAAGTCTTTGTTTTCATGTGAAATTTCAGCCGGATTTAAGTTCTCTTTCAGCCGGCGAAATTAGCCAGACGCCATACCTTAGCGACATCCCTGCATTGTGGATCGAAAATCAAATATATTTTGTGATCTTTTTGTAGTGTTTTTCTGCTGAAAGCATTTTTGAGGAAATTGAAGAACAAGAAGAAGAACATCACGAGGAAGAAGGCGAACATCACGAGGAAGAAGGCGAACACCATGGAGAAGAGGGAAAAGCTCTCCATCAAGAAGACTTTGAAAAGGCCTGTGCTAGCATTGTACTACATCTGGTACAAGGATTCTGTATTGAAGAAGCACATGGGGACAATGAGACAGATGAATCTCATCTACCTTCAAAAGAATTCTTCATCAATGACCTTTTCAAGAAAAAGGAACATTTGTCTGAAGATGACCTGAAGGAGATTGCGGAAGTTCTTGGCATCGGCAAAGCGGCTGATGAATCATCGCATAATCACAGGCGTAGAAGATCAGCTGGGTCAGTCTTGTTGCCACAGCAAGGATTAGGGGCACCTCATGCTGTTCATCGACGTGCAACTGATGATCATGATCACGCTCAAACCAATGGTGCAAGCGGCAGTGTAAGTTACACCTGTGATGTTTTAATGACAAATAGATATCATTTATAGTGGTTTATCTTTGGTTTAAAATGTTTTTAAACCAGTTTCAATTGATTTTTGACTTTCATTGTCTTATATTGATTATCATAGTCTGAAACAAAGGGAAATAAAAATCAAACTGGTTTGAAAATTTTAAATCAAGGAAAAATTTATTTAAACCACAACATATACATTACTGAGGTTTTTTACACCAATCACTCAGACTCAATTGCTGTCTTGTGGACATCAATACGTGTCTGTATGCTGCACCTTGTTGTACCACAAGAGAGAGGCAGTCAAGTGCTCTATTAGTCAAGTATGTCTGTGATTTATTTATGACTTGATAGTAAGGATACAGATGAGAGAATAATTATGTTTGTGCAGTCAACCAAGCAAATTTCTTCTTTCTTAGAGCCACACTTTCCTCATATTGGAAATGAATTTTGGACAGAATAATTTAACATCAATCTTGATTTTAAAACCTGTTTATGCTGAAATAGCATCCGAAGAGTTCATCTCTTATCAAAAGCTGCAGTAACGCGTAAATATACTAAAGTAGTATAGAGGGTAGGCCACAAATACCACCTCGAATTAGACGCTTTTATCGCAGCTGGAGTGCGTTTTTTGGCAAGTGTTAATGAGTCACGGTAAATTCCCCGACTTTGTTTACCCACGCGGAAAAAAACAAAATTTGCATACCATGTTCAGGCAAGCCCTTGACATGTTCAAACAAGCCCGTGACTGTCACGCTCTTAACGTAATTCGACAAATACCACACTGAATTAGACGGCAAGGGGTCATAATTGATATCACGTGCATTAAATCAAAAGAACAATAGTTGTGCACGTGTAAAACAATAGATTTTTCATTCCAGAGTGCTTAGAACTCAGATTTTAAGCACACAGGAATGAAAACAACTTACAAAAGTCTAAAAATATCATTCGGGTAAACCCCGACACCCACGCACAAATTTGCATGCCGCTCGCGGCTTCATGTCAATTGAACATTTGTGCTTTTTAGTTACATGGCTTTCAGCAAGACCTTGTTGACCGCGAACAAAGCAAGTCAATTTGACAAGTTTGTTGAGCAACAAATTGAGCGAATGCCTCAAATGTCGGGCCCACTTCGTGGAGTTGTCCGTAATATACTGGATGAACCGATCCCTCTTGAAGTGCAAAAGCGTTTGCTAAAACCGTTGCTTGCACAAAAGTATCACCCAAAACCCCCTCAGCAACTTCGTCACAAAGAAAAGAAGGAGCAAAAAATGAAGAACATTCAAAATGAATTTGATCCTTTTGTACCACACGAAAATTGGGTGGAAACAAATTATCAGAATGAGATTTTAAACCTTTTTGATGTCGCGGAAGACGAGGGGGATGAAAATAGTGGCCGGCGTTTTATTCGATGGCGCTTCATTAGAGGTCTGGAAAAAGACCTTACACCAAACTTTATGGAAAAAATTCGAGAAAAGGTAAACACAGCGTTTTATATCAGGCATACTTACTCGTATCGGTTGCGCAACATTGATGATGATACGGTCATTGTTTACTACATTAACAAAGGCTCACCTTGGATTAATAAGCTTTCTGCAGCGGAAAAATGGTTGACCGAACAGGAGACAAAACGCCTGGCCGCTGACAATATTAAAAGACCTTCTACAAAGTGGAAGTTTGAAAGCTTTTTTAATGTTGATGTAAAGGTTGTGCTTGACCGTCAACCGCTGTTAGGCACTGGCCCCTTACCAGACTGGCTGCGCAACCTTGCTCATGGCCGGTCGATGGTGGCGCTAGATACCTATCAAGATAATTTGTGTCTATGGCGTTGTATTGCTGTGCACCGAGGAGCGCGTATTGATCGAAGCACAGCAGCAGCCCGAGGTCTCGCAAAGAGTTTTTTCAAACTCGAAACTGTGCCGACTGACTGTCCAAAAACATCTCTTGATGAATTAGATAAAGTTGAAAGGCATCTGAATCAGGGTGCCGCTTTCTCTGATTGGCTCGGCATCCGAGTTTATGAGCCTGTGAGGGTAAAAGATGAGGAAGTCGTATGGCATCTAAAAAGAAACCCTCCAGCTGTGCTGAAGAACATTCTGACAATCGGCACTTTCGAAGGGCACGCGTTTGTCATTAAGGATATTAAAAGGTTAGCCAAGACGTATGCATGCGCCCATTGCAACGCGAGATTTACACAAGCTTGCAGCCTTAAACGCCATTATCAAACTTGCAGCCAAGGAAAAACAATAATTGATTGCCCGGGCAAAAAGGTTGAAGAACCGCAGACAAGCTTTGAGAAGGCTTTCTATCCAAACCATCAAGCTTCCAAAGAATCGCTTCGGTGGCTTGACCAAGAAGCCAAGCGGCGGAAAATTCACATTCACCACGCAATGTGCGGACATGGTGGCGAGCGTTGGGTTGAGCGCGCACCTGTCGACGGGTACGACCCTATTTCCAAAACTGTATTTCAATACCACGGCTGCCACTGGCACGGGTGTCGAAAATGTTACCCGCAAGATCGTAACAAAATCATTGACCGCAACGACCAAACACGCGAAGACAGGTTCAAAGCCACAATGAAACGTACAAGATTGCTACGAAGGGCCGGCTACCGCGTGATCGAGGCTTGGGCGTGCGAAGTAAGGAAAATCGTTGTTGATACACCGCGGGCGCAAACAAAAAGCTACCCGCACGCGATTTTGTACGATTTCGAGGCGTATGGCGACAATAATCAGAGAAAGGAACCAACGCCAACACTCACGATCGAAAACGCACACGTGCCAATCTCGGTAAGCATCGGTGACACCCTTGAAAGAGAGCCCACCCACATCTGTGAAAGAGACCCCGCGGAGCTGGTCCGCAAGTTTATGGAAGAGCTGGAGAGACGCGGAAAAAACATCCGGGCTCAAGTAAGAGCGAAATTCATGCCAAAAGACGTTGGCCTGCTTCCAAAAGCGCAGCGACAAAAAATTGAGGAATGGTGCAACCAGGTACCTGTTGTTGGGTTCAACTCTGGCAGTTACGATCTGAATCTGATCAAAAATAACTTTGCAGACCGCCTTGCTGACACAACGGGCAAAGTCAGAGTGGCAAAAAACTGTAACAAAATCATGTTCTTGCTCACTCAGGGCTTCCGTTTCCTTGACATTATCAACTACCTTGGGCCAGGAACAAGCTATGAAAAGTGGGTTAAGGCATACGGATGTGAGGCTACGAAATCGTGGTTTCCTTATGAGTGGTTTGACTCCCCCGAGAAGCTTGACTACCCAGGGTTGCCAGATTATCTTGCTTGGTATTCAAAGTTGAAAAACTCTTTTGTGCTAAAACTTTCAGAATGGAAAGCTTGTAAAAAACTGTTTCGAGAAAAGGGAATGCGAACTTTTGCAGATTGGCTTCGCTATTACAATAACCTTGATGTGGCTCCCGGCCTAGAAGCTCTAGAAAAAATGAAAGCTTTTTACACTGAAAAGGGTGTTGACATCCTAAAAGACGCCGTCAGCATTCCAGGCGTGAGTTTGCATTACTTGCTTCGTGGGTCGGTTGAGAGGGGAGCAGAAATGTACAGCCCGAGCAAACAAGCGTATTATATGCTGAAAGGGGCTGTTGTTGGAGGACCGAGCATAGTATTCACAAGGTACCACGAAGTTGACGTCACAAAGATAAGAGACCACCAGTTCGAAAAAGCAAAATTGTGCAAAAACATCGTTGGCTACGACGCAAATGCCCTCTATTTGTCAACAATGTTAGAAGACATGCCATGCGGAAAAGAACAACTTCGGTACTATACAGGAATGGAAACCTTTGCTGCCTATGCCCTTATGCAAAACTTGAAAGGAGAAAACCCTTCTCATATACCCAAATGGTTTGGATTTGCGGAAGTTGACATAGAAATTCCAAAAAATTTGTGGAAAAAGTTTGAAGAGATGCCGCCATTCTTTTACAACAAAGAGGTGCCAGCCGAAGCCGTTCCACAACACATGTATGAATACTTGAAAAAAACAAAAAGAAATCGTGGAGATGGTAAAAAGCTCGTTGGGGCCCTATCAGCCAAAAAAATTCTTTTGTATGCTCCACTGCTGCGCTGGTATGTGGAACACGGGGCAGAGATAACGGCGGTTTACCGAACGATTGACTATCAACCGAAAAAGATCTTCGCCTGGTTTGTAGAACAAGTGACAGAGGCGCGGAGAACAGGTGATGTTGATAAGAGCAAGGCCTTGCTGGCTGACGTGTTTAAGCTGTTTGGAAACACTCCATACGGGAAGCTGATCGAGGCACTAGAACGGCAAATGAATGTGATATACACCAAAGATGAGAAAGTGGTTGACAGAGCCCTGCGAAGTGCGTATTTTAGTGACTTAGATGAAATCGGGCAAGCGTACGAGTTGGAAAGCCGCAAGCCAAGAATAACAATCAGCAGGCCTTTTCAAGTTGGGATCGCTGTTTACCAGTTGGCAAAGCTGCGCATTTTGGAATTTTACTACGACTTTTTGGATAAGTATGTTGATAGAAAGGACTTTGAGCTAATTCAGATGGACACAGACAGTTGTTACATGGCCATTTCTGCTTCGAAGCTCGAGGACATCGTTAAACCTGAGCTAACACAAGAATTTGAGGCCCAAAAAAAACAATGGCTGGCTTGGGATAAGTGGAGCGGCCGCACACCAGGGCTCTTTAAGCTAGAGTGTACGGGCAGCCGGATGATTGCGCTCTGCTCAAAGTGTTATTTTATTGAGGAACCAGAAGGTGAAAAAAAGAAGTTCAGCACAAAGGGGATGTCCAAGACGCAAAACGAAATAAGATGGCAAGGATTTAAGGCCGCTCTGAATGGTCATAAGGACATGGCAACAAACAGAGGCTTCCGTATGAAGGAAGGAAAAATGGTAACTTACGAGCAGGAAAAACTGGGTTTGAGCGCCTATTACGACAAACGTTGGGTGCTTGAAGATGGAATACATACCGAACCGATTGAATATCACGTTTAGCTGGCATTGACTGGTGGAAGGGCGGTATCAGGAGGTACTACGAGCAGCTCCTCGCGCACAAAGCCACGCTTAGGGCCGTCTTGCAAGTAATACAAAACAGGTTCGTTCGGTTTCATTACAGCTCTTTCAAGCGAAAAGACTTTTAAAGACCAGATTGGATCGGTGGCACGTTTTACGCCACCTTCTAACTCACCCGGCTGGTACAAATATCTAACATTCACGGAGGAGGGGAGCTTTTTTTCGCTTTTACCAACAGGCCTCAAATAAGGAGTCGACGGCTTGGCGGCAACGGCTTTTAATTTAATAGCTTCTGAGGGTTTTTTGCCCGTCAGCCGTGTAACTTCGTTGTTCAGAGCGGCAATTACTTCGGGTAGCCTTTTAACCCACGCTGTCGACCGCTGGCCAGATGGCAGGGTCAACTCGACACTGTACTGATAACCAAACAGGCGCTCTGCCAGTGTGCGGTTGAAACGTTCAACAATGGCCTGATCTCTGTGAATGTTAACACGCCCGCGTCGAATAGCTGTTTTTTGATTTTCCATTTCTTTGGTAACAGCGCCCATAAATTCGCGCCCGGGGTCAACTTGCAGCATTTGTGGCCATTTCAGTGCACTACGCCTGTAAATTGCCCGAAAACCTTTTGCAACCTCAGTTGAATCTTTTGAGGTCAAAGGCTCGGCCTCTTTGTAACGGCTGGCAACGTCAACAACAGTCAACGCGTATTTGTAAACTTTTCGCCCTCGCGGCAATCTGTCATGAGGAAGAAAAAGAAGGTCCGCCTGGTGGACCGCGTTGGGAGAAGATACATCAAACTTTGGACGAGGAACGTATCGTGGTGCGGGAAGGTAGATTTGCCAAGAAGCTTGTTTTCCGAGCCACCTTTTTGCAGTATCTTCGGAAACCTTTGCGGCTTGGGCTAATTTTTTTATTGCAGAAATTCCTTTCCAGTATCCTTGAGGGCTGTAGTAACGTGCCTCCAATTTATTATTTTCCATTTGAACTTAAAAGACTTAATATAACATGGAAGAAAAAAAAAAATTCGTTGATTGCACTTGTACCCTTGCAGGCTTTAGTGATAATATGACTACGATTTATTATAACTTTGTCAAATCTTTAAGCCTCAAGTGGCTAAAAGACAAAAAACCATTTGTTGATGACCCTTATGGTGTGCTTTACGGGGCAAAACCATTGACAAAAAAAGATATCCAAAATTTCTGTTTGGTTCTTGTTGCGAAAAAGAAAACTTTTGAACCAATCGTTTTTCAAGAACCCCACGGTTTCGAATACCTGGAAGAGACAGAAAAAAGGTCGGTTGCGCCGACAGCGAACTTGTCATATTTGAAAACAGTTTTAACAAAAAACGGTATTGTTTGGCAAGATTTTGATCCATCAAGGCTGCGATTTTTGGCAAACGTGGTGAAAGACTGCCAAAAAAAAAAACATATTAACTACACATGTTTTTTGTATTTTTATTTTAAAAAGCTACCAGATTCTTGGCCAAAAAAAGAAGAAATGATCAAAAAGCTGGAGGAAAATTTGACGAAAAATGAAAAAACGAAAAAAACTGCCGAAAAACATTTTCAAGATTGGTGGGAGCGAGCGCTGTCAGTGTGATTTGAGTAACGCAGTTTTGTTTTTTTCGAAGAGAAGGCACTGTACTTTTTGACGATTTCTTGGTATTCTTCGTCAGAAATTTGTCCGTCTTCAAGGGCCGCAGAAGTGAGAGAGTTGATTGCAAACAGAGTTTCTTCCGCAAGTGAAAGTATTTTTTTGTGTTTTTTTGCTTTTTGCAAGAAAAACTTGACAGTGACGCCCAAAGAAGTTGAAGTGAGAGAAAAAACTGTTGCTATTCCAATCAAAGGCCCGCCAACGACAATGCCGACAGCGGAAAGCGAAGCTGCGAGACCTGAGCCGGTAAGAATCGTCGCGGCACCGCCCGTTAAAGCGCAAGCTGTTTGACAGCGAGTATGCCAGCGCTTGAATTTGGCGGAAGTCTTTTCGTAGTGGGCCTGCTGATTTTCCAAGGTCAGTTTCATTGCCTTGATTTCGGCTCGTCTGTATTGGGTAGCGGGGGCCATTATACTTGAAGACAAAAAAATTTTTTTTTGATTTAATCACAATAATGATTAACCCATTTTCCTGTTTTTTTGTTATAAACTGTGGCTGAGCAAGAAGGGTCTTGGTTTTCTGAAGGGTGAGTCCAAAACTTTTTGCTGAAAAACCCCGTTTTGGTGTTGAAAGCGCCCTTTGCTATGTCTCCTGACCAATATTTTTCAAGAAGCTTTTTATCTCCACCGAGAGCTCCTGTTAACAACATGCCGAGATCTTGAGCCTGCTTAAAACCAGGAATTTTCTCACCGACCTTTTTGTTGATCGTTTCACCGACACCCAAGCCGACCTTCTGCTTTGACGCGATAGTGTTTCTTGCCAAAGTGTGCCCCCACTGGCGCTTGTTTTTGGGAATTGCATCAAGCGCCTTCACCATTTTTCTGTCTGCAGCATGTTTGCAACCTTTCACGTCTTTTTTTCCTTCGCACACGGAATAATCAACGTCGTGTTGCATCGCGACTGCGTCTGTCGCCCCGGTAGGCTTCTGCATGATTTTCAATATCTTTCCGGTCTTCGGATCGTATGTAAGCTGCTTTTCAAGAGGATTGTAGGGACCAGTGTAGTTGTGACCTGGTAGAGTCCAACCTTTTTTTGGTTTTGGTAGCTTGCCGATGGCTTTGTGAATGTCAACGCCTGCCCCCGTTTTGTTTGAAACGAATCTTGTTTTCGTTATTCCGCAACTGGCGCATTTCACTTTTAACATTTTTCGGCCATTTTTTGTCATCTCGATTTTTTCGCTTCCCTCCACATTGGGAGTGAACTGTCTTTCTTTTACGCAATAGACTTTCATTTATATACCTGTAGAAAAAATTTCTGTTTTTTGCTTGGCTTTCCAAGCGCCTTTAGGAGTCCAAAAACCTTTTACCGGGTCATAACGAACAACCTTTTTTATGCCGCAACTGATGCATTTTGCTTCAAGAATTTATTGACCTTCGATGTTTATCGCAGTTCTTTTGGTATAAGGCTCGTTGTAAGTGCAACGCCTTTCTTTCACGCAGTAAACTTTTTGAATTTCCATTTATTTTTTTTTGTCTTTTTTTGTTTAATTTATGTTCTTCGAAAATATTTGACATTGTCGCTCACTCCTTTGAATGCTTGCCCCGCAAGTTTCGCAGCTGCCGTTGCAAACGAGGGGAGGGGCCAGACAAAAACATGCTTGCTCCCTCGGCGATTTTGTCAACCAAGCGTGTCTTGTGCCTTGCTAAAGCGCCTCCTTGGCTCTGGCTTTTCGAAAGGAACCTTGTTTTTGTGATGCCGCAGCTTTCGCACTTGGCTTTCAACATTTTTCGGGCATTTTTGGTTATTACCACTTTTTCACTGCCGGGCACGTTGGGAGTAAACTTTCTTTCTTTAACGCAATACACCTTCATTTTATACTTGATGCAAAAAATACTTTTTGACCACAGCTTCGTTTTTCAACAAATCGCCAGAAAACATTTCAAGAATTTTCTTAAACGACCGCCCTTTGTTTCGTTCGTTCAAAAAAAGCAAACAGTAGTAACCGCACCGCACGCTTTTTTCCCACTGAATCTGGTTGTCGTTTCGCAAAAAGCTCTTTTTTCCTTCAAGAACAAGCTCATTTTCCCATTCTGCGGGTGGGGGCAAACCGAAAGAGTCGAAGTACTCATAGCTTTCTTTTTCTCTTTTTCGAAAGCAACAAACCCAATGAGTACCAAGGCCGCCCAAGTCGTCCATGTTGATTATGCAGGGAGAGTGATTTTTTGGCAAAAATTCGTTTCTTGAAAAAACACCTTTTATCGGGATTTTGAGTTGATCACACCACGCAAACAGGTCAAAATCAGTTAAAGGAACGTCCTTAAAATTCATTTTTTTTCTCCCCAAGTTCCAATGAATGGAGGCGGCCGCCGCATCACATTTGCAAGCGCAGGCGCAGGCTGGACCCTCATACCATTGCCACCTTTTGGTTTTACCTGCAACCCTTTGCCAAGAACTGCGGTTTTGATGATTTTAACTGTGTTTTTAATCTGCGTTTTGCTCATTTTCAGATCGACCCCTCTTTTTTCGCTGATTGCTTTTTTAATTTTTTTAATTTGCCGCGAGGTCAGATGCAAAGAGTCTCCATTTTTTCCCGTAATGTCTTCGTACTTCAGTCTTAGAGTGATTGATGTTTTGTTTGAAAATGCCTTTGTAAGACTGTGTTTTTGTCCCTCAGAAAGCGCGACCTTGTGTGGGTAGTAAGAAGACATCGTATATATATTTTGTAAAAAATTTAGACAATAACCAGTTCGTTGCCCACCTGCTTCAGAACCATTTCGCTTTCATACATAATAGCAGCAAATATCGTGTAATCCTGGGCATTTGCCGCTTCATTCAGCCTGTAGTGAAAAATCAGCTGCTTTGGGTCGTTTGTAAGGTTATCTTTGTTTTCTCGAAGGTCGAAGTAAAGCAAAGGGTAAAGTGTGTTATAGTTGGTTGGCTGTAGCTGGACTCCTGTATTGTAATCATTTGTTCGGTAACGGTAATTCATCACATCGTTGAGGATTCGCAGCTTGAAATTTTCGTCATACTCCAGCTCAGGATAAAACTTGGAAGTACCGTACTGCAGCCTGCAAGTAGCGAGCTTTGCTGAGTTATCTCCGTCAATGTTGAAAGTGTCAAAAAAGTACGGGTTTTGGGTAATAGTGTTTACTCTTCGGGTCTGTTGAATAAAGATAAAGACATGCTTTGCGTTTTTAATTCCGGGACTTATTTGCCAAGTTCCAAAAGCAGTGCGTTGGCTGGTGCTGGGCTCCACCATTTCACTCATGTAAGTCCACTTTCTTGGTTTTAAAAAGTCTTCATTAGCAAGCATTTGTCCTTCACTCGTAAACCGAAGCAATGGAACCCACAGCTCAAGAGTTCTTACAACAATTCGCCTGTTCGTACCGTCGTTTTGCCAAATCAGTTCTGCGTCAGACTGAAGTTGTATTTCAAGCTCAAGCGGCATTGGAGGCAAAAGCTTGTCACTGAGCTCTTCGAAAAAAGAGTACCTGTTCAGAGGAATGATAGTGTTGACTGTTAAACCCGCGTGGGCTAACGCCCCTCTTGCTTTAGCTCCCTCGTTTGTTGAGGCTTCTTCTGTTTCGTTACTATTGGCCGTGTCAAGATACCAAAACTGGCTTTTTGCCACACTTCTGGAATAGTCATCTGAAAAATCTAACAAGTTTTTGATAAATATCAGCTTGTGAGCGTTGTCAACGTTATAAAGGGGTTTTCCCGCAGATTTTACCACAAGTTTATTTATCAAAGAAAAAGATCCATTAACCGGCGCTGAAGGGGTGTCTCCTGCAACAGCAGCCCCATCTGCGGTTGCTTCGAATTTGAAATCTGCACGGATGTAAGCATTGTACCAGTCGAACCAGTTGTCTCTGTCTGTCATAGAAAATTTGTAGCCACTTTTTGCCTGTAGCTGATTGTTTCCAGGAATTGTTATGGGCTTGTCTAACCCAAATCTCATGAACTCAGTTTTTTCCAAAAACTTTCCGCTTCTGAACATCGCTTCCAAAACCAGGTGTATATATTATCCACAAAAAAATTAATTTTCTGAAATGATTCGGTTCACCTTCATCTCTGCTTTTCTTTTCAAGATATTTTCAAGCTTTTGTCTCGACGTTTGGTTGAGTCCTTTCTCCATAGTTGCTTCTTTTTTTTTCAAAATATTTTCAAGCTTTTGTCTCGAAGTTTGGTTAAGTCCTTTCTTCAGAGTTGATTTTTTTCGAGAATCAGGTGGAAGAGTTTTTTTCTTTTCAAAACTTGCTGAATTTTTTCCGCGCCGCGCTCTGCAACTTTTTTGGTAGTTTCAACTGCTTTTTCAGCAGCTTTTTCAGCGACTTTTTCAGCAGCTTTTTTGGCTGCCTCTTCAGCCTTTTTTTTCCCACTTTTTGCAAATCGTTTACCGATAGACAATAAAGTATCTCTTACGACTCCGGTTCCTTTGTGCCGATATCTGTAGTGACCTCTGTCGTAAAACCTCGTCCATTCGCTTGGGTGGTTCATCCTATACTTTTCTCAAAAAATCATTTTTCCTCTTCAATAAAAATGCTCAAAGCGACAGGTTGATCGTTCAAAAAAAGGTCATTTCCAAGTCCGTCACTGATTCTGATTCTTATCGAGTTAATTCGGTATTTGTTAACTGGATGCCACAAGAGTCGACGGGGCTCTTTCGAAAATGGATAAGATATTTGAAGAGTCGATGTTGACAACGTGTACAAAACATCGTCTTCAATGTTGTCAACAGCTCTTGAAACAAGGTCGCAATGAACATAAATCCAGTCTACCCCTCTCGTCAAGTTCGGAACATGATCGCCAACGTTGTTTGCATCGTTCAAGATTTTTTTTTCAAAACCAATAAGATCTGAAAAATCACCTTCTCTTAAATCAAGCTCGTAATCATTTGCAATCAAAATTGTGACTCTGTATGTCGTGGTATAAAAATAAAGTTCAAAAATGTCTTTTGAATCATCAGTTTTTCCTGTAAGAGTTTGAAAAGCGTCGTTCAAGTCTTTGTAATCATACATTCCATCAGGAATGGTAACATCAATCCAGTCTGAGTCACTTTTTTTCTTCCATTTAAATTTGTTATTGTTATATTTTTCTGAAACATTGTACCAAGAATAGCTCATTGTTACAAGCTCGTTCATTGCCGCTTTGTACCTCTTTGAAGGGTCCAAAACAATTGGGGGTGTAAAGTGAATTTTAAAGTCATGAGGTTCATTTCTTGCATCATTTTTTTTTGCAATCGAAGAGTTAAGCAAAAGGTTAAGATGTTTCATCCTATATACTTATCAAAAATTTTTTTTGCTTCTTTTGTTGTCAGCGCTTTTTGTTTTGTTAACATTTGCAGCAATAAAACTATTTGTCTGCGCAACTTTTTTGAAGTGTTTCCTGCATCAATTGACCCGAGGCTTATATGAAGTCTGTCAACAAGGTCGTTAACATCAACAACACCGCTCCCCTCTTGATCCGGGGGTTCTTTTTCAGAAAATAAAGAAGATTTTGCTTTCTTTTCTCCCCTTCTTTCTAAAATTTCGTCTCGGGCTTTTTGTATGTCTGGAATAGTGTAACCGTGATATTTTGATTTCGGGCTTTTCACGACATAGTCGGGGTTGTCTTTATTTTTCGTTAACATGCTGTTCAGCACCTGCAAATCAGTTGATTCTGATCCCTGAATTCCTGGATTTTGTGGTGTCCCCCATTTGGCGCGTTCAACTGACTGAGACAAGTCTTGTGGCGGCGTTGCGGCATCGCCCTCTTTTGCATCATCATCACCTTTTGTTGCATCATCATCAACACCACCTTTCGTTGCATCATCATCATCATCATCCTCCCCTTCTGCAAGAGTGGGAACCGGTGATGATGTTGGTGTTGGTGGTGGTGTTGATTCGGGGGTGTCGTCTTCGAAATCTTGGTCAGATTCAGCTATTGAATAGTCAGGTACGGGTAACTGCAAAAAAGTTTCTGCATCTGGTGTCAAAGGAGGAGTTACAGGGGGTGTTTCTTCATCTGGCCTGAAATCTCCATCAAATGGGTTGATTGCATCAAAAGCATCTAAGGCATAGTCTGGCACTTCTTCAGTATCTTTTTGCGCTGTAAAGGCGCGGTCAAACCTTCGTGTCAGCGGTTTAAATACCTCCTCACCTGAAAGCTGTCCAAATTTTTTTTCAATCGCTTTGTTTTTCATTGCAGTAAGTATTTTTTCATTTTGCTGCTCAACAGCGGCCTTTTTTTCAGCAAGTGTTCGCCATTTTTTCATCGACATCTTTTCGCGTATATATATAACGACTAAAAAATGAAGATTCCGAATTACGATCCTGAGTTTTATTCGCAAAGTGCTTTCAAACAGGGGCATACAAGCATGCCATCTGACACTTTTCGCATGCTTATTTGTGGTCCAAGCAACTCTGGAAAAACAAACACTCTTTTACACATGCTTTATGAGCTTTTGGTTTACGACAAAATTTATCTTTGCGCAAAAAATCTTCATCAAGAAAAGTACCAGTTGATTCTTGACGATTTTGAAAAAAGAGTCAATCCTGAAACTGGTTATGAAGTTATTGAGGCAACCAACACCGTTATTCCTCTTGAAGAACTCACAGATGACAACCAAAAAATAGTCATATTTGACGACATGGTTTGTGAAAGCAATCAAAACGAAATCATCAATTACTTTATAAACGGAAGACATCGTCAATGCAGCGTCATTTATCTTTCTCAATGTTTTTTCAAAGTTCCAAAAAATATCCGTGACAACTGCAGCCATTTTTGCATTTTTTCCTTTCTTCCAAGAGAAAATAATCGTATTGCTGATGAGCTCGGCATAGACAGAAGTCTGCTTGATCTTGCAACAGAAAAAAAAATTCTCTTTTTTGTATCACGACAGGCCAAAAAAAACAACGAAAAAAAATTTTGACGAATATATATAATGGGTGCTTTCAACGGAGACACAGGTCATCCTTCAGACAGCTCTTCAACAACTGGCCCTCCCGGCCCCCCTGGCCCAAGAGGTTCGATTGGCCCTGCTGGGCATAAAGGCGACACTGGCCCCCAAGGCCCCCAAGGTCCTACTGGTCCTGCTGGTCCACAAGGTTCTCGCGGTCCTACTGGCCCCGCTGGCCCGAAAGGCGACACTGGTCCACAAGGTCCCCAAGGCCCAACTGGCTCAAGAGGTTTCGTTGGTCAAAAAGGCGATAAAGGTGACAGCGGCCCAACTGGCTCTACTGGTCCTGCTGGTCCACAAGGGCCCCAAGGTGCAACTGGCTCTGCTGGCCCCGTCGGTGCAACTGGTCCTGCTGGCCCTGCGGGTCCAAAAGGTGAAACAGGTCCAACGGGGCCCGCTGGTGCCACAGGGCCTGCTGGACATACTGGGCCTGCTGGAACAAAAGGGCCAAAAGGAGATGCCGGCCCAACTGGTCCTACTGGTCCACAAGGTCCCGCTGGCATAAAAGGTGACCCTGGAAAAATGGGTGTTGTTAATCAAAATTTGGTAATGAACGACCATTCAATCAAACAGCTTGCTAATCCCGTCGGTGACCAAGACGCTGTAAACTTAGTTTCAATGCAAAAGTATGTTTCAACTCACTCAATTTCTTCAGGAGTAAACGAAAATTTGTTTTCACATTTGTTTTTTTCTGCATCTTCTTTTCAAGGTGTTACAAATGTTAACTCATTAACAGTTGTTGAGAATTTTACCTCTGGTGTTCACTTACTCAAAGAAAGCGCTTTTCGTTTTAATTTAGTAAAATCTGGAAACAGTTTCAATTCAAGACTTAAAATCGGCCTAACCGGGTTGCCCTCTGGTGATTACACTCTTTGTGTTGAGTTTTTCTTCCCAGAAAGTGATCTTAACTGGAGTTTAAGTGCTTCGTCACCTTTTGGAAGTAACACTGTCAATTATCATACAAAAAGATTCAACAATCACACGCCAAAATATACGAGAACAATCATTCACTCACAAAAAAATGCGTCAAACAGTGACGATAAACTTTTTATTGACATAACCAATCCTGGTTACTCGGGGTCACAAGCAAGTGAGCAAGCTTATTTGATTGCTTATGGTGTAAAGGGTTATCAAGCGGACGTGCCAAGCGATGTTTTTGAAAAGCCTTTCATTATTTCAAGTGGAGACATGGTGCTTGAAACGAATATTGATATGAATGGGTTTGAGTTAAAAAACTATTTTCCAAAAATAACAAATTTTGTCATAAACGGTTTTTATGATGGAACCGATGGTACAATTACTCTTGGGGGCCATTTTCACCCAAGTTCTGTTGTTTTTTATTTGGTTAAATTTAATTTTAATTTAAATTACTTTATTATGCCCGTTGATGGAAGAATTGAAGAATGGCAGTTTCTTATTTTAAGTAAAAAAGATGATAATGTTGTAAATGATGAAGTACAGGTGGCGATCAAGGTTCAAACAGAAAATGGTGCAAGGGGGTCAGCCACACTCAGTCCAACCGTTTCTAATTTCCAAAAACAGGACCTTGTTTCATTAGAAGCATCAAAAGGAGACAAAATTTTGGTCGCAATTTCAAATAAAAACGGAGCAATAAATACAAAAACAGGTTTGTTAAATTTAATAATTACCGGTAAATATTAAGACGTACAAAAAAAAACAGTTTTAAAAGAGTCAATTTCCTGTCAAGAGGTTTGCGACAAGCTCTTTGTCAAAAGTTTTCAACTGTGCGATCGCCTCTTCTGACAATAAAATCACTGTTTGATTGTTTTCTTTAGCAATTTTATTATGTTGAAAAGTTTGTAAAGGGGGTCCAATAAACCTTTTAACTTTTTTTTTCCCACTTGTTATCAAAACTCCTTTTCTTCCTCGGCCCATCTTTGTGTATATTCCAATGTCTGCAAATGTTCAATTGACATGAAGCCGCGAGCGGCATGCAAATTTGTGCGTGGGTGTCGGGGTTTACCCGAATGATATTTTTAGACTTTTGTAAGTTGTTTTCATTCCTGTGTGCTTAAAATCTGAGTTCTAAGCACTCTGGAATGAAAAATCTATTGTTTTACACGTGCACAACTATTGTTCTTTTGATTTAATGCACGTGATATCAATTATGACCCCTTGCCGTCTAATTCAGTGTGGTATTTGTCGAATTACGTTAAGAGCGTGACAGTCACGGGCTTGTTTGAACATGTCAAGGGCTTGCCTGAACATGGTATGCAAATTTTGTTTTTTTCCGCGTGGGTAAACAAAGTCGGGGAATTTACCGTGACTCATTAACACTTGCCAAAAAACGCACTCCAGCTGCGATAAAAGCGTCTAATTCGAGGTGGTATTTGTGGCCTACCCTCTATACTACTACTAAAACTGTAACATTTGTCCTTATATTTTCAGTGTTACTCAGTGGATGACATGTTGACAGTTTTTGGGATTGAACACTCAGTTGGTGCAGACATGTATGACTTCAAGGAACTTTGCCCTGCATTCATTCAACAATCCAAAAGTGGAGCTTGCAAAGAATCAAATGAAAAAAATAATACCACAGACAAGAACATGGGAAAAAGTAAGTTGTTGATAAAGAGTCTAAAATACTGTTTTCAGTTTAGCCCAAACTTGGAATGGACATGTTCAATGTACAACCTGAGCAAAATGAGAATTACCTGCCTGAGAGAGTCAGCATTTCAAGGTGTGGCTTAGCTCTGGTTTGTAGCATGAGCTGACTTGGAAGCTTTCTACTCTCCCTTGGATTTGATGCTAGTCCATTGCCAGGTTAACCCCTAGCATTTCAGAGGGGCCGTAAGGGGGTTTCTCGTGAAACGTGATTGTACATTTTTATTTTCCGTGATCCGTGATTATAAAATAATATTGTCCGTGAACTGTGAATGACATACTTGTTGTGACACGTGAAAGCAAAAAATAAGGTTGTGTAATCATAATATTTGACTAGAATTCAGCACTTTCTCCGTAAAAACCAACCTGCTGTGCAAGGAAGATTACTTTTGGACACAATTTGCGTGATGGCTAAATATTTAAGAACAGGTAGTCAGTCATTTTTGCAAAATCGTCCTTGCAAGACTAAAAACACTTCGATATGGAGGCTTAAATGCACAAGACTTCCTCGTCTATGTTATTTTCCGTGAAACGTGATTTACCATTTTTAATAGTCGTGAACTGTGCGCATGACCCCCCCTTACCGCCCCTCATTTCATTCACTGGTACTCATTTATAAACCTGGGTGGAAAGAGGCACTGAGGTTAGTGTCTTGCCCAAGAGAAATGACTGTGGGCAGGGTTCCAACTTCCACTGAGCACTCAATCTGGAGTCCAGCACTCTAACCATTAGGCCACTGTGCTTTTCACTGCCTAGCAACTCGTTTTCACTGGTAATATAATGACTCTGTCACTAGCGGCAGAGTCAGAGGCGTAATCTTGCACAGAGTGTTATGATCTAGTGAAAATCAAACCAACAGAGTCATACTAAGCAGTGTTTAGATTCCACTTGTGACTCTGTTGCTCATGATCTATCATCATCATCATCATCATCATCATCATCATCATCATCATCATCATCTAGTGAAAACTAGATGGTCAGAGTCACAAGCAGAAAGGAAGTACTCGAGGGGAAGAGAACTAGTATTGTTGTGATTGGTTTGTTCTGCCACTTCTGCTTGCTACTCTGAAAATCTAGTTTTTGAGCTTATGATTTCGCTTAGGACTGCGATTTTCAATTTTCACTAGGTGGTTAGTGCTCTGACGGCTCCGATTATGACTCAGACTCTTAGTTTGTGAAAACCAGCCTTAAAGGACTAGTGAATGCTTGTCTAATGATTATTTTGTTTGTTGTTGTATCAACAGTTTGGGGTTATGGTTTCATTGCTGTAACCATCATTAGCGTCACTTCTCTTGTGGGTGTTGCCACTATTCCATTTGTTGGAAAGAGAATGTACAAGAAAATCCTGGCCACCTTGGTTGCACTTGCTGTTGGAACACTTGCTGGAGACAGTTTACTTCATCTCTTACCTCATGTAAGGAAAATTTTGCTGAATGTGTTAGGAGTTACAGTAAAAACCCGCGTGTAAGAACCTACTTTTTTCAGTTTGGCAAAACAGGTTCTTGTATTATGCGGTACTTATTGACAGTTTAGGCTAAGTAGGTTCTTAATTAGGTTCTTAATTTCTACATAGTAGACGTTGTTGTTGATTATCAGAAAATAGTATAAAATCTGGTCTGTTCTTCATTATAAATATTTATTAATGTACCCATGTTGCCAAAAGTCCAACAACATTAATTGATCAATGATACATTACTGTAACATTGGTTTTTGGTAAAAAAAATATAATATTATAAATTAAATAGTTAAACACCACATATAAGAACCTGTTGGAATTTGTTTGGCTAAACAGGTTCTTATATTTTGGGGTATTAGAAATAGTCCGGTGGATAAGTGAAAGTATTGTGCACTTTATGATAAAAGCATGAAACTTGGCACACTAATACTATAAATCATGGGGAACATTTCAAAGATTATAGGCATTCTGGATGCGACCTTTGTCAGGGGGAGGGGACCTTTTCAAAATGGCCGCCAGCCAGTTTCTTTGTTAGGACAACATGGAATAAAACGACTTGGTACAACGTCAAATTGTCATTTTTATGATATTTTCTTATTGATCTAAGGCCAAAGATAAGAAATATGGCATCAAAATTTCTTTTAAAGAGTCTTACAGAATTTTAGTGGTCATTTCGAAGCTAAAATTATATATGCAAATTATGATTTCACTCTTAAAGAAACCCCCGATATACTTAATTAATGACTGTTCTGACGTAAGCTACATACATACATGCATACATACACAGATATATTTTTTTTGTTGAGGCAGGTCTTCTATGGCAACCATAAGGCTAGTGTGAACCTGCCATTAAATATTATTTAAACTTATAACTTATAAAAACAAAGGAAAACTAAAAAGGAGAATTTGAAATATATAAAGTTTGGGTCCTTTGAGGAGATTAAGCAAGCCTCTTTTTCAAATTGAATTAAGTCAAGAGTTCTGGAGGCACGTTTAAGTCTAGCTTTTAAAAGCTGCAAGGATAAAATGATTTCAACCCAACAAGTGTCCCTGTCATTTGCGGCGCTCAAACAATAACAATAACAATGCACAGCGCAGATTTTCTTTCACACATCTACACCGTCCTCGTTTACTACATCCACTCATTGAGGGTGGCGAAGACTGGTTTTCATGTTGGAAAAAACTTTTCAAGGTCAGCATCACGCACTTGACTGTCGATTTATAATGTTGGAAACAAATGCCGGTCCCGTTTCATTGACAGTAGCTTCTCCTGTGTGCGGGTTTTTGCTTTATCAGGACGCCACCTGAATAAACTCAAATTGTTCTTTGGTATCATATCACTGAGCAGAGTTGTGCATTCTACTATTCGGCTAATAAAGAACTCGTTTGCTCTGATGTTCGCTAAGCTCTTTCAAATTGCGGACAGAATCGATGGCTACTGCATCCAAGAATTGGTATCAGAGAATGGGTTGTCCATATTGTCCCATGGTTTCGACTTAAGCCCTCAGATTCTTGATTGAGGAACAATGCTTGTCTTGCTAAAAATAAATGCAAAATATGATGTCATCGTTGTGGAATAATCATATTCTTGTCATTAAAAAACTGTTATACCAACTGTCTTTAGTTCCTTGTATTTCAGCGGTAAGGACAAGTACAGACTGCGGGGTTCACAAAAGGGTGAAAATAACAGAAAAAATACAATTTGATAAGTCATGTCACCTGACTGGTCCTCGTGGTGATGAAGCTGTGAATGTCCAAAACAATGCGAAATTCGCCAATGATCCTGACCAACTCTGGTCCAAACACCATCCATCTCAGTAGTGCGGATGCAGCAAACCCCACCTCCCCTCCATTTCTTTTCACGAAGGCATTTTTCTGTTCATGGTTTTTATCTAAAGCCATCGAAAAGGAAGGCGGCTGGGTCTTGTTAACGGCGAACTTCCCCTTCCATAATGCTTTCAATATTCTGGAGTGATTCTCGGGAAGCATTGCCATGTCACGCAGGTGAATAGCAATGGCACATGCGAAGTTCTAGTGGTCAAGAGAATGTTACAGCCACTGAAGTCTTGTTAAAGCCTCTACATACAAAAGGAAATTGCCTTCATGGATTGATCTGTCCGAGGCCAATACGTCCAACTCGATACACAGCACAAGCTGCCAGAAATGGAACTGTGGACTTTGCAGGGCTCTTTGGTCGCACCATTCTTTAAACGATGCACCGCTACATTCTGGCTGACGATGCCTGTCAAGCTTAAACAGAGCACAAGCTGCATATCTGGTGTGCACGGGCGGTTTTCTTGACATGCACCGCTTTCAGGAAAGAATTTTAAGTTCCTGCTGTCGCTATTTCAGCTTCTACTAGTCCTGACGTCCAGCCACTGCCATCCAAAAGATCTCCAAGTGCTTTAATTTTAGAAAGTGCTTTTAGCAATGCCATCCTGATGTGTTTGCCACCCATCATTTCTTTAAATGACTCCTTCCGATATGTTTCTGGCCGCATCCACTAGATTTGCTTTGCAATCTTGAACAGTGGTTGATCAAATGAGATCACAGGAATTTTTCCAGGATTAAGAACTGCCACAGCCTTTTTCACCACATTCACGGAATGACGAATCATCGCCACTGACTTCGAGTCATCCGGGAAAAGAGGAACAAGTGCGTTGACTGCTGCAGGGCCATGAACTGGGGTCTGCTGGTTGTTGTCTTCTTGAGTGGTATGCAGGCCCAAGATACATGCAAGTCCTTACCACTGGCACTGTCATAACTACCATTGATAATCTTGGTGAGGTGATCGGACCTGTCATTACCTTCTGCTACAGCCTTATTTATCAGACTGCACCTAGATTGATTCAGTCCACAAACTTCTGGAACAGGAGGTAGGTTCGTTCTTTGTGGCAGTGGCTGCCGGTACAAGTGTGTAGCTGTCCGGTCTTGCCAGACCTGGAAATAGAAACACATGACTGTTCTGTGCCAAGATTTTCAGTGTCGGGATACTGAAACAGTGTAAGTTATGTCTGTCCCATGGAAGGATCCATGTGCACTAGTTGCTGTCGGATCATGGTCAATATTATCGACTGCTGCTGTCATGAAGACACCAAAGTTTACTGTAGACAGGCAAACTGTTCCAACTCTCTCGAAGTGGCTAATGACAGAGTTACCAAGGTCTGCAGAGAATCCTAGGACACGTTCATATGAAACAGATAATCCCAGCCTGTAAAGTGTATCCACTAGATCTTTTGATCTTGTTCTTGAGTGTACTAATGCACCTAGAAATAATGGCAGTTCCGTCTCTCGTTGATCGAAATGCCTGGTGTTCGAAGAGTGTTTTTGACGCCGGTGCACACAAGACAACTGTTATACATTATAAATAATGCGAAAGAAACAGAGCAAGTTGTGACAAGTAGCTAGCTTTGTTCTTAATGTTTGTCCCACGCATGAAAATTGTAATAAGCATCAGCTTCGATTGAGGCACCGAATCCTCCTGACAATCGTCTGTGAATGAACCAGTGGTACGCATTTGTTTCTTAACATGTCCTCGCGAACAATGTTTGCAGCACGATATAGGAGCACAGCTTCACTCTCATCGTCGAGATGGCACGATCTTGGAGATTTTCCGACGTTTTCTTTGGTCAGAAACAGCACATTTCGACCCTCATTGTGTCCTTCCGATTGAAGAAAATTGCTGAGAATTTTTTTTTCAATCTAGTAGAATGATCTACTGAGGAGTCCCGTCCAAGCTGATCCATTCTATAAGCGTATACTGCTTGTATATATAAAATGAGTTCAGCAAAAACAGTATTAAAGCAAGTTTAAATACTTTTTTCAAGAATTCCAAAAGAAGGGAACAAGATACTATTATAAAATCAGTGTCAATGAATTCTTTTGAAAATCTAATTTGCATAAACCCCGAAATGACAACATTTTTCCCAAAACATTTCAAAATTTCAATTTCTGAACAATTTTCTAAAATCTGGACTTTCTTTAATAAATGAACATCCTTAAAAATATTAATCAAACCTTCCAGTAAGTAATTTTGCATTGTGCTGTCACAATAAAAATTCTGGCTGGCGGCCATTTTGAAAGATGCCTCTGTCCCCCCGGAAAAGGTCATATCCAGATTGCCTATAATCTTCAAAATATTCCTCATGATTTATAATATTAGTGTGCCAAGTTTTATGCTTTTATCATAAAATGCACGATTAGTTCCTAAAATGACACTTATCCCCTGGACTAAAAAGCAAATTTCTGCCAGGAGGTTCTTAAATCACTAGGTTCTTACACGCGGGTTTTTACTGTATTAGGTAATTGTGAAGAACAGCTCCCTGTT
Source organism: Oculina patagonica (assembly GCF_052425735.1). Lineage (NCBI taxonomy): Eukaryota > Metazoa > Cnidaria > Anthozoa > Scleractinia > Oculinidae > Oculina > Oculina patagonica. The sequence continues at coordinate 31,660,181 of NC_135764.1, read as the reverse complement.
AGCGACTGTCAGCCAAATGGCGGACAGATGAAATCGTTGCAGGTGTAGTTATGGCATTGATATTTTTGCTGTTCCTGGTGGTGCTTATGGTAGGTCTGGCATTTATGACAGCACTGTAGACACTACGGTTTCCCACATGCTGCACAGTGGGCCTTTTAGATGTGGTTTTGTTGATAGATAGCAGGATGCTTACAAAACATTGTAACCAACAGCTTAACGACACTTCACAGACAGGTCGCCAACAGTTTGCTGACAGTCGGCTGTTTGTTGGCCGACACTTTTGCCTAAATCTGCTGGCCAAGTGTCTGCCAACTGTCAGCTGTTTGTTGGTCATCTGTCATCTGTCATTTTAACATGAAAAAATTGAACATCTTAAGAAGGGAAAAATCTGATCTCTCAAAACTTATAACTGATACTTTGCATTACTGGTAACTATAGCATATTGTACCCATCTCAAAGATTTTTATTTGTTTTTCTTACAGGCATTTGGTCTTCATGGACACGAAGAAGAAGGTGCAGCACATGATTCTCATGAAGAAGAGAATGGTTTCATTTGGAAAGCGTTGGTAGTGTTGGCTTCTGTTTATGCATTCTTCCTGTTTGAAACTTTGATGCATTTGGGTTTAAAGAGCAAGATTGGTGACCATGGTGGACACAGTCACATTGATGTTGAGGTTAGTACACTATACCGTAACTCCTAATCAATTTACACTAAACCCAGGGTTTTCAAAACAAGCCAGTGTCTGCTGGAGTTTCTCCGGCTACTTGGTTACATGTCGTTGGTTACTCTGGTCATAGCAATCAGCTTGTGACAAACAGGCTCAGTGTCACAGCCGCCTACTCTTCTAGTTGCTGACGCCTACTTCAAAACATTTTGAAACCCCTGTTATACTGTCAGTGCTGTAACCAAACGTGACACAAACATGATGCCTGTGTCTTATAACCTTTGCAATGTCTGCCAGGTTTCACTCGATTTTTTTCAAAAGAGGTTTTATTGGGAGTTAAGCCAGTTGCACTCATTCCCACAAATGCACCATGGTGTTCACCATAACTGCACACTTTACTACACAGATCGAATTTTAAGTTTTGTGACTGGTGACTGTTTTTGCAAGTGGTTGTGATGTCAATTGAAAAAACATTACCTTGGCATTCATAAGGACAAAAAAATTTCCACCATTTTAGGCATTTGTCAAGGTTCACCCATAACAACTCAACAATAATATTGTGTTGTTAACATCATTATTTTGTTTAACATTAACAAAAGAAATCCATTTACATCCTTTTAGTGTTTCACAATAATGAATAAAAGTGAATGACGCAGTGATAAATGGCCCTAATTACTTGATACAATACAATGTTTCATTTTATTTATAGACAGATATTTTTTAACAGAGGCAATGATTCGCTTTCTGAGCTTGCAAAAGTGGTAAGAAATAACATAAACATGAGGGTCTCGCACAGAAAAAGGGTGGGGAATAAGTAGGGTGGGCATGAGACCAAGCTGGTATTGAATTTCACACTAGGTTTTGTGACCTAGTTTCCTTTTTTTGCCAATACATACAATCGACAGCTTTTTCCTCCCAGCCAATCCTCTGCTAGTCTCCAAGCTTATGATGTGTGGTGGTTTTCTTTGATTTCTGAGTTCTAGTTTAGTTATCAGTCAGGGTATTTAGTCTGACTGTGTAATCAGTATCTGTGAAATACAGACAAAGGGCCTTCAGTTTGTGAGAATATTAGCTCTCAAGGTGTTCTTTCTTTTTTTCTTTTGTACCTGCACTGGTCAGCAAGAGATGCTGTGAGCTAAGTCTTTATTAGTTTTTGTATGATAATTTTGCCAACAAATCAAAATTCACTGTTGATATAATTTATGGTTGTACACTTCACTAAACAAACGGAATGTCTCATCTTAAGAGGCAATTGATTGTTTCATTTCTTAAAAGAATCGGAAACATGTCATTGCATGGGTCAATAATTTACTTAATTAGCCTAATGAAATTGAAGTGCAACATAATTTATTGTCAAAACTGGTCAAGTGAAACTTGCTCCAAAGAATAAATAAGTATTGTATTTATTAATAAAATTTGATGTCATTCTTTTTTTAGACTTCTACTCTTAAACAAAAAATTAATTTAACTCAAAAATATGAGACTTGATCCAGAGTCTGAGGGTTTCATCTTTGTTGTCCTTCATTGCTCTTCAGGTCCTTTGCTCAAATACAAAATTCTTTAAGGCAGGATATTTATCTCTCTGGCCAAAGTTTAGATTAAAGAAGTTTTTCTCCTTAACATATATAGTTGAATTAACCGCCTATACTTTTGAGCCTCTCTATGGGTACCCACGGTCTTCGTTTTCTTTGCAATTTTTTTGCAAATCTTCGTTTTTTTAAAGCAGATCTTTGTTTTATCTTCGTTCGTTTTGTTTTTGTGAAATGTGGTCAAATGCCAACATTCAGAAATTATAAAAATTTACTTACTGTTTACAAATTTTTACAGTTTGATATCGGAGTGTTCAATTTGATCACACAAATTTCGGTCAATTTCAGATCTTCGCTTCAATCTTGAGATCTTCGTTTTTTCCGCGGCAATCTTCGCGTCTTCGATTTCTTCAATAGAGAGGCACACTTTTTGACTGCCTATACTTTTTGACTGTTGCTATGTGAGAGACACTTTTCTTCCAAGCCCTGTATATGGTTGCAAATATTTTTTGCTTTAACTTTAAAGTCTGATCAAGGCTGTGCTCTAAGGAAATTTTCTGGGAGCCCTTCGGGCTCCCAACCCTGCCAGGTAGGGTGCCCAGCCCTTCAGGTTGGTCGCCCAAACTAATTAATTATTCAAATTATTAATTATTCAATTAATTAATTTATTAATATTATCATGGTTTAATAAGTTAATAACTAATTAACCAATGAATTTAAATCATAAAACCAATTAAGATTTCTTGTTGATTATATTTAACAGCACACACTATTAAATATTATTTGTTGCTTCTTGTCAATGAACAACTTTGACTTTGTCAGTAACACAACATTACATCAATGTTAATACAGAGAGTTTGTAAGAGAAGGTTGTTTTAAAGCCACAATAAGTTTTATTTCCAACGATCACATTATGGTATAACCCTAAACAAGTGACCGGTTAATGCATTACTGCCCTCTTATCTTGCTTAGTCTCTCTTGCAAAAAATAAACACAACATTTCGGATTCATAGAATAATTATTCCTCTCAGCAAATATAGCAGCTTTGTGAGTCGAAAAAGTGCGAATTCCTGTATGCTGTCATACGGAAACCCATTGAAAATTTTCGCGCCAAAATGGGAAAATTTCGTCCTTTTCGCAAAAATTCCTTACTTTATCTAGTTTCATAAAAGGACGCCAGAGAGGTTAAGGCTTAAACAATTAATTGCAAGCTTTTCTTGTTTCAGCGGTTAATTTGTCGAGAGTTCAAAAAAATTAAGAACGTCACAAGAATTTAAGAAAGAACATTTAATTAGGTTGAGTTTCGACTTTCGACGGTCAGGCTGAGAGAACCACCGTTTGAATGATAATCTATACTAATCCATTCGATTTGATTAAGAAACGGATTGATTTAAACTTGCAGAAATTCATGAAACTGCAAACAATCTTATATTTATTTATTTTTTGCAATTCACCAAAGGTAATAATTTCACACACGGCAGAGTTGTTTGTTACTATTTTTAGCGGCCACTGCATTTTGACAAACTTGTGATACATCCGACGAAAATCCTTTAATAGTAACGTAAATATCTCCTAAATCCTAACGTCGTTAAGAATTTTCGTTTGAGATTACCACAACGAGTCTAAAAACAATTACGAGTCTAAAAACAATTTTAATTACATTTTATCAAGATTTAAGGCGCATTTACACGGCAGAGAAATTTGGGTACGGACCCGTCACAAAAACAGTCCGGACCTCACCACTTTTGTAGAGAAACAGTCAAATCAAAACGGGGCCATAGCCGCCTATGGCCCCGTTTTGATTTGACTGTTTCTCTACAAAAGTGGTGAGGTCCGGACTTATTTTTTGACGGGTCCGTACCCAATTTTCTCTGTCGTGTAAACGCGCCTTTAGAGTGCAACAAGTTGTCACTATTCCTATGTATGTAAACATCTGCAGACGAAGCCGAAGAGGCAGAAATTTGCATATACAAAGAATTTCATTTTATGTTAACACCAACGCACTGCACTAACGAAAACTATTAATATACCAAAATAAATGAAAACTAAATCATCTCAAGGAAAAAAATCAAGATTTCAACACATATTTTTTTAATGTTCGTGCATTTTGTCACGTGCAAAGTCAAGCTTGTGTTAAATCATGTGGAACGAACTTGACAGCGCTGGCAAGCGTAAACATTTGACTTCGTAATGTGCGGAAGCCTATTTTCCCACAAATAACATTATCAATCAGCCAAAAACATAATTTTACAATCAATCTCCTGCTATACTACAGTGTGGAACGGCGAACAAGAGGGCCGGGTGCTGGGCCGGGCGAGCAGTTTTATTTTTTGGTCGCCCGAGACCAAATGTTAGTCGCCTGAGGCGACCGGGCACCGCTAGAGCACAGCCTTGCTGATGGCAAATTGCTTTTTCTTTTTCTGCGACAGCTTCCTGGTCCATCTAGTCGACATATGAGCTTCAAGAAGAAAAGAAGTTGTTCTAAGTTAGAACACCATGAAGGTTCCCCTCCCATTGCAAATGGTGAAGAAAAACCACCCATGGAAAATGGTGACATTGTTCTCACAAATGTGGTAAGTAAAAATCCTTTCTCAGTTTTTAGCTGCATTCAGTGAGATTGATCACGGCATTTTTATGGGGTTTGGGGAATGGGGGCAGACCCAATATTTGCTTCTTCTGTGGATACTGTTAATCTGTTAATTTATTGCTGCATTAGTTATAAGGAAATAAGGCATGGTCTTACACCTTTCACATTTTTGGGGGAGGTGGGGTGGGGGGGGGGGGGTGGTTTACTGGCCCCTGAAAATATAAGTAGGCAAAATATATATGTTTGGAAAGACATTAAAAGTATTACATTAAAACTATTGTGTCCTTCTTTTGAGAAAAGAAACAATTCGGCACATATATTTAATAATTAATTTATGTTAATAAAATAATCTTATTTTCTGTCAATAATTCAACTGATGGGGAAAATGATTAAATGCTGTGAGGTTGGTCCTTTGAGGACCAGAAACTTCACAAGTTAAACTGAATTATAGACTCTGACAGATATTATATAAACATTATAAAACCTGTGAACTATGATAATTTTATTAAACTTTCATGTTTTATCACTATAAAGGAAGGTCCCATGGGAAATTATAACTCCAGTCCTTCCTGTACATTTCATTCACACTGTGTCTATGAGCATGTTTCCAGTACAGATACTGACGAGGTAATGTAACATGAAATAACCTTCTTAATAAATATAATTTTAACAAAGATCAACCGTGACAGTAATTTAAATCAAAATTCTTTCCTGAGCCAGCTTCTAAATGTTATGAGTTTTCTGTACGTGTACACTAATTTAATTGGTGAATTTCTTATTAAAGATGAATTGTTGCTGCTCAATAAAAATCGTTTGCGGTTATGGCCTGCTTTTTTTGTTGAGTACTTTATTATTTATTATAAAATGAACAAAATAAAATTAGTGATTGTAGTGCTTGATGTTTATACTGACTATGGCATAAATTATCTGCAAATAAATGAAAACAGACAGAACGTTATAAAGTCAATGAAAAAGTGAATTATATTTATTATTAAATATTAATTATACTAATAAAACTCAATTGTTTGATCATCTTTCAACTGAAGATAGATAGCTGTCAACCAATAAAAATGTTGTTTTAGTGCTTAGGAAAGTTAACTCACTTTAACCAAGGGAAGTACAAAAGGTCCTGGTCTCCTGAGTGTGTAAAATGGGAAAAAAAAGAGGATTTAATATGTGTGCATCCAGTACATGCCTGCCTCACTGTACAAATCTATTTTGTCTCTGTTTTGACCAGAATGCCAAAAGTGACTTTGAAGATGGTCATGCTGTAGTTCCTCATGATTCAACGGTCAAACCAAAGAAAACTCTTAAACAGAGCTTGTCACGTCGCTCAGTCTTCAGTGACGAGGAAAGACCAAAGAAACCCCTAAACAAGATATCAACTGTGGCCTGGATGATCATAATAGGCGACACTCTTCATAACATAAGTGACGGCTTAGCCATTGGTGCTGCCTTCTCAGAAGGCGGATCTTCTGGTGTATCTGGAGGAATTAGTACATCTATTGCTGTGTTCTGCCATGAGTTGCCTCATGAACTTGGTAAGAAGTTCTACTATTTCATGCTGCATGTACAACCTGTTTCTCGGGACTCCAGAATGCATAGTGGAAGTCCTTAAATTCAGTAAAGCCTAAGTTCTTGAAAGGTGAATTTGCCGCTTGCAATATTTCAGTATTGGTCGTGATGCATAATACTGGATTGGTGCGATGGACTCCTCATTAAGAGTCCCGGGTTTGAGTACTGACTGTGTCCTTACACAAGACCTAACTCTTGCAGTGCCCTTTACCCAGGGATTTCAATTTGTAGTGACGATCTGTTACAAAAACCTGACAAAATGCTTAATGCTGACCAGCGATGGATCCCGGCCAGGGGATTAGTAGTGATACCATCTAGACCCTTAATAATGTGACGGAAACTGGGATAAACTGAGCTCTAGCAGTGTGGGCCATGTGGCTCAGTTATGACTTAAATAATATTTTAGCATATGAATTTAAGCGTATGTTTTGTCTTTGCAGGAGATTTTGCTGTCTTACTTACAGCCGGCATGACAGTGAAGATGGCACTGCTTGCAAACTTACTGTCAGCCATGTCTTGTTACATTGGCTTAGCCATCGGTATTCTTGTTGGTCAACATGCTGATGTTCGGTTCTGGATATTTGCTATCGCTGCTGGGATGTTCCTTTATGTAGCACTGGTTGACATGGTAAGCAACCTTTTGAACTGTTGTAGTCCCAAGCCTAAAATGTGTTGTTCCATTAATTATCCATACCTCCCCCACGGAAGAGATTTTTCCTAAGAACCCCCCACCCCCACCCCTCTGGAAATTTCAATAAAGCAATCCCTTCTGTGGGGGGAGTATGGACATTTTCTGGAACCTTACAATATGATAAATTTGCCTAACGTCAAAATTATGCAAATATTGGGAACCTTTCATATCTTAAAAATCAACATTTGAGATTTGAACAATTTTCATGTTTATTTATCAAAATCTTGATCTGAAGGGTGGAAGTGTAAATTCCCCAATTATTGTTCAAGTAAAAGGGCTCTGTTATGAGCCACTACCTGTCACAATGATAAACAGCATGCTTAAGGTTTATTGTATTATTGTTTGTTTGTCCAGTGACATCTTTAGAGTCACTTATTATTGAATACAGTCAACTGTCTCTAAAATGGACACCATTGGGGCCGGCTCCATCTGTCCATCTTATAGGGAGTTAAGTTACAGTGAAATGAAAGAAAAACGGCAGGGACGGGAACAACAACAGGTGTCCGTCCTATAGAGGTGTCCATTAAGAGAGAGTTGACTGTATCACTTACTATGAGCTCCAGTTACAAAATGTTACCATACATGTAAGCCACGCCCCAATGTTGAACCCAAGTTGTGAGCAAAAAGGTGCAGCTTTTACATGAAGCATTACCTAGGGTATCACATTATTATTTCAGGTTTAACTGTACGCCACTGGTATTAAATTATGTCATGTTTATTTTCCCCAAGCTGCCTGATCTGATGCACAGCGAGACTTTGCAGACTGAACCAGTGACAACATTTCTGTGCCAAAACTTTGGTTTGCTGCTAGGTATCTGCATCATGTTGGTTATAGCTTTGTTTGAAGAGGATTTAATGGATGTCAACTGGGGAACCTCCTAGCATGGACGGAAATCTTGTGCTTAAAGTGAACAAAAGTTGAGTGCTGTTTGAGCTTTGTTTGATGGGCTTTGGCAGCACAGCATTTATCTTCTTGCAAAAATAGAAATGTATCTTTTGTTCCAAAAGAACTGAACAATAGTTGAGTTTTAATGAGCTCTTTAACAATGTGATTTTGTAGTTTTATTCGTGAGGATTTATTGTGGTGTGCAAAAAGTATGCATATAATTTAATACATGTAGAACAAGCTTTATCGCCATCTGGTTGTGTGGTTTGGAGCTTTTATCATTCCCTTTAGGGTTGTGAGGTCTCTGTTTTGTTTAGTTTTTTTTTCAGAAGTATTATTTTTTTTCCTTTAGTGAAAAATACTGTAAGGACATTGTTTTTTGTACTGTACTGTTCTTGCAAGAGAAAGCATGTTTTCATGCCTGCAAGTCAGAGCAACTGTTTAGTTTTCCTACCATCACAAAGAACTTTTTAAAGGTCTAAACCACACAAACAGACAGGTGTGCTTTCTTGTGTTCAGAGGTTTTATAAACTTTAAAGAGTTGACCAGTTTGTATGTAACAAACATGACCTGGTCCTTTTAAGGTATTCACTGAAGTTTAGTTATAGGACCTTGTGTCTGCCTTTGTTATCAGTAGTGTAGCAGCTCTAGTAAGCTTGTAATTCTACTTGTCCTGTGTTGTTTTGGGGCCTAGGGGCATTGTTCCTGTTGTTTGTTCTTTTTCTCTCTCGAAGGGTTACAACCCATTTATGTAAGACCTCGCGAGAGCTGATATCAATAATTAATTATGTAAAATTGATGATGAGAATGTTGTAGTGATCAAAATAATGAGGCTGTTTGATTGTGAACGTTTGAGGTTTGTAAAGGGTAGTAAAGAGAAGAAAATTGTAATTATAGTTCTTTAGGAGCATCTGTGTGGATTTAATTTGGATACACAGCTTATTTCAAAGTGTGTAGTATGATGGACAGATACAATACTTGTTTTCAATGACTAGTAAATATATTATGTTCATAAACAGCACATTTTAATGGGGAGCTTGTTGATTACATACTTGTTAAGAGCTGTGTTCTTTTCCAAGAATTTCCAACTTCAAAACTGACAATTAAATACCAACTGAAATTTCACTTGAAAAAATTGAAAAACAAACCACACTACATTAAAGTACTGCTCAATAGCTTTCATTTGAGTGGTCACACATGTTTTATTCACAAACTTAAAGTTGGAACCACTTTGTACACTATAACAATTAAACATTCATTTAATCAAGACATGTGATTACATGTACATGTTAAAGTTTTAATAAATTGATGGTTCTCTCCAGGAATAAAGGGCTTAAGGGTATTTAAGACGCTCAGTCAAGCAACTGTACTTGATCACGATTTGGTACTCATGTTTTTATTTACATCAAATTGAAATTATTCTTAGTACTGTATTTTAATAGGGCAATTTAAAGTATTTAATAACACTACCTAGATGATCGTGATCATTGTATTTAAGAATAAAATAAAAAATCGTAATGTTTGGCGTGATGTTTACTTGGACAACAGTTTCTACTTCTGGAGGTGTGGTGGCCTAATGGTTAGTATGTTCAACTCCTAATCAAGGTTTAGGTCATTGCATTCTGTTTTTGGGCAAGACCCTTTACCCACAGAGCAATCTGAAAAGGGCTAGCATTCCATTCGGTGGAAGTAGCAAAACTCATAAATATATCACTTCATGCGGGAGTGCTTTGATCCAAACTAACAAACTGCTCCCCTCTATTACATCATTTTACCCTGCTCACGCCTAGATGACAACTAGGCACGAGAATGGCCAGGCCAGGCCCCTTCATACCAGAACATCCTATTTACCAAGTGATGGCTAAATTCTTGTGTGTGTTTGAATCAGTAGCAGACCAGTTGAAAGAATTAGAGCGAGTCACAACCTCCATGTCTTGTAACCAGTTACCAAGGTGGCAAAATACCTTTAGAGTGCAGTCACAAATGCACATACTATTTCCTAATTCAACTCGTGAATTACTTTGACTACTTCAACACCAACTACATGGAGGCAGATTCAATTAGCTAGCATCATAGGCATGCAATGTCTGCAGAGAGCAAGGTAGTTGTAGTCCTCTGCACACATTGCAGACCTATCATACTAGCATTATAGGCATGCAATGTTTGCAGAGGGCAAGGTAGCTGTCGCCCTTTGCACACATTACAGGCCTATCACACTAGCATAATAGGTATGCAATGTGTGCAGAGAGCAAGGTAGCTGTAGCCCTATACATACATTACAGGCCTATCATACTAGCATTATAGGCATGCAATGTGTGCAGAGAGCAAGGTAGCTGTAGCCCTATACATACATTACAGGCCTATCATGCTAGCATTATAGGCATGCAATGTGTGCAGAGAGCAAGGTAGCTGTAGCCCTCTGCACACACTGCAAACCTATCATACTAGTATTATAGGCATGCAATGTCTGCAGAGAGCAAGGTAGCTGTGGTCCTTCTCATGCATTGCTGTCCTATGTTGTTAGCCAATAATAATTTCCTATAATTATTATATTCTCTTCCTGTTTTGGCTCCAGTGGCCTGTCAAGTTTCTGGGAAGAGACCCGGGAACCAGTACAATCTTTCACTGGGTGCTTGGTCATCTACCCAGGCCATTTCCTCATGAACCATGTGATCCTACAAAAAAAAACAACACCTACATGAGACTTATATTAGTAAGGAGGCGGCATGGTCTAGTGGTTAGGGTGATGGACTTGTTTTATGGAGGTCCCAGGTTGAAATTCTCCTCACACTATTCACCACTGGCTGGATTTGTTTTTGGTAATCCCAATCTCAACTCCTCCAGGATTTGTAAATAGCCAACTGGTCAGACTCCTGTCAGTTGGGATTCTTAAGATGTCATGTTAAATTTTTTGAAATTTAATCATAATCACATAAAATTTGCATGATATTATTGTTAATTATCCATATACACACAGTCCAACAGTAGTATGTGCAGTGATTCTGAGGTGTCTGATTGGTTTTTGCTACATTGTACCAATCAGAACACATCTCTGTAATTCTTTGTTATCAGTATGGAAATTTTATTTGATTTAACACTGCGGGGAATTAAATTAGAGCCTGGAAAGGGACACTGGACAAGTGTTTGTTTTGTATTGGCCATGTTCTAAACGAGCAGGGGACTGGGTACGAACATATTTTTTTCTTGGTACGAATATTCAATATCGATTCAATTGAAAATGGGGCACGTCATCTGAAAGAGCATCCAAAAATTAGTAAATTTACCGAATTTGATGGTTATTGGTTTAAACGCAAAGGCATGGTACACTTTTAAAATAAGAAAGCTTAGTATGGATTGGAGGATGCCTGTCCCTCCAATCCATACTAAGTATACCATGCCTTTGGGTTTAAACCAATAACCGTCAAATTTGGTGAATTTACTAATTTTTGGATGCTCTTTCAGATGACATGCCCCATTTTTCAATTCAATCGATATTGAATGTTTGTACCGAAGAGAAAATATGTTCGTGCCCAGTCCCCTGCTCGTTTAGAACATGGCTAATTGATGTTTAAACTATGATTACTGGGGTAATAAGAAATGTTTGTAGCTCACCAAGACTCGCATTGTACGATCCACTTCCCATCCTAAATCCTTCATGATGACTGAAACTGATGTATACCCATTACCCTGGAAAAGATTTAAAATTTGTTCTCATGTGAAAGCTGTAACCATCTCTGATCATTGCAAAATTATGAATAAATAAAAGAACAACAAGAGGGGAAGCCCTGGAGAGCCCACTAAACTGCAGAAAACATGGTCTGCTTTCCACTGTTCCTCGCTTTAGGCGGAGTGAATCTGGAGTATGGATTGTACTCTTCAGGGAAGTTTAAAAAAACTCACCTGAGCCAGCTGAAGTGCTGCAGCATGATCCATGTTCAGCTCTCCTGGCACTGACTGAACCAGCCGCTTATTACCAACTGGTAGAATTTGGAAACCACTGCCCATCACGTGGAGCTTTTTTATTGCACGTGCCAAGTCATCCCTGAAATAAACAAGATTGGCAAGCAGATATTTCACTAATTTCTTGGACACAACAACTACAGTCAGAGTCTACAGCGGACATGCTCGGGGTTCGTATTAGCAGGAATCATTTTCAGTCAAACCTCTTCCTCCGGGATCTGGATTTTGTCTGTAATAGCGAGTATCCACAATAGCAGGGTGTCTACAAGGTGAGAGTTGACTGTATCATAGGCCCTCAATTTAAATACTGAATACTCACTCAGACACATCTTGTCTGGATTTGCTAGTCTTTAGGATTTTCTTGTGTAATTCATCCAGTGCCATCAAGCCTAAGAGGTAAAAAAAACTTTACATTAAACTAACTAAGAAGTAACATTCTGAACTCCAACAGGTGAGTGAGATGGCATCGCTTTCAGGTTCTTGGTAATAGCTCAAACAAAGCGGAAACTTTCATTAACTGTAAAGTACCTTGAAAGGGTCATCACTACGACAAATAAACAGGGTTCGTACACTTTTTCAGGCCAAATATTCAAGGACTTTTCGAGGACTTTCCAGGACCCTTCTTGGAAATTTCAAGGACTTTTTCTCATGAAATCAACGGTTGATGTGCTTGCTGAAGAACTAAAAAAATCGCTTATTTTGGCGGTCTTCTCATTGCCTTGAAGCCTTTTGATGTTCAATAAAAAAATCAAGGACTTTCAATTTGTCCAACCACAATGTCCCTTTTTCAAGGGAGACAAGTCTCAGAATGGCAGAATTATCAAGTTCAAAATATCTCACTGAATACACAAACCTCCATTCCGTGGTCTTGTTGCCATGCAGATTTCAACAATCTGAACACCAAGCTGTTACAGGTGACAAAGAACAAGTATTAGCCATAATCATCAAGTACCATAGGCCTGACAGTGAAAACCCTTTGAGATGACCTGACCATATTAGAAGTGAAGTTGATAACAGATAGATATTTGATAGCCAATCCATACCTCATAGTAGAAATCCCCAACACCAAGTAGCTCTGCCCAAAAACCTTTGCTTGCTGAAAAACAGTAAGAAGGATTTTGTATGAGAACTGACAAATTAAAGTGTTCCAGACCTCCATTCCACTGTTTTTCTTTTTTGCTGGTGAAGGACCCGAGTGACGTAAGGCTGCAAGACAGTGTTTCCTACCAGAGTGTTAATGACCTTTATGATCCTGTTGGGGACTGAGAATTTTATGTTTTTAATTTGCTTTTTAATTTTTTTTTTCATCAGTACAATGGCAGTATCTTACCATTTGATTGTTCAAACTCTTAAAGTGTATATGACATGAAAAATATTTTCTGCTTATTTGAAAGGCCTTTCGAACTACAGAAGAATGGCGTTTTTCTTTTCGAAATATCTTTTTTGGTTTCAGAGATATTGACGTTTTTGTATTATGCAAATTAGATCAGTGATGACGTCATAAGATTTGACTCTAAAAAATGGTAAAATACTGAGGAGATAGGAGAAAATATTTTTCATGTCATATACACTTTAATGTCAAGAACTGTAACTGTAGCCTGAATTTCAGACATCCCTCTGTGCTCGCCTGCTTGCCAGAAGGAACGTCTGAACACATTCAGGCCTAATGCCGTCCGGTGACGTCACTACGCTTTGGTGTTAATTCATGCGGAAAAGTTTCTGTCGAGGCCATGAAATTGTGAAAGAAAAATCGCTTAACAATAAAGGATTACAGGGTATAAAATTGTTTTAATAGTAAACTATTAAAAACTTGAGACAAATGAATGATATTTTAATCGACTGCAGGCTATATTCTTTTAAGGAAGCGATTTAATCTAAACTGATTTGCTTTATCTAGTGATCAAAATATAATATGTTACGCAACGGACAAATACAACCCACTCGTGAGTACTTTAATAAATAAATCAATTTCGACGGTTTCAGAGGCATCAAGAAACAGAATTCAATACAAAAATATCCTACTTGACCGTGGGCACTGAGTTCAGAAATCACTGGCTCATCGAGGTTGCAGGACATAAGCGTCGAGCGGCTTTGTTGACAAAACAAGATTACATATAAATTTGGCAAAACACTGCACTGCATGTCGAAGCGACGAATGCCGCCAAATTAAAACCTACCGATTTCCATTACTATTCTTCATCCGTAGGTAAACTAATAAAGTAATAAACTCAAGGTAAATGACTAATCAATTCATTTCTGGGAAGGTGAACTCTTTCGAACTCTTTCCAAACGTTTTCAAATTACAATCCTCGCGCGGTAAAATTCAGTCATAATTTCACATAATTATGCAAATAATTTTTAAATCAACCAATCAAAATCACTACCCCGTTTTCGGGTAGTGACGTCACCGGACGGCATTAAGCCCAAATGTGTTCAGACGTTCCTTCTGGCAAGCAGGCGAGCACAGAGGGATGTCTGAAATTCAGGCTACTGTAACTGTAGCTTAGCAAAATTATAATTGTCAACAACTCAAATTTAAATGTGACATACATGCCAGCGGGTCAACACCAATGCGAGCACACATCTGTTGAAAGTGACCTCTGAACTCTGGGTTTTTTCTAATCTCCTGTTTGTATTTTCCAGCAAAGTCTTCAAGAGATGATTTGAAGGAATCTAGCTGTTTTCCCATCTAGAAAAATAGAGAAAAACAGAGTCAAGTCTGTTTCAAAGTCAAGTCATTCAACACGTCAATGGTTCTAACTAAACATATTGAGACATTCCAAAACTTTTTTTGAACCCCCTGTGGAAGGAAACCCCTGTTTATGCACCTATCAATGTTAAGCCCGAGGGGGGGGGTCGGGCTAACCACGGGAATTTGATCGTGAGGTAGGTCCCCAGGGTAGGGATTTTGATCGTACGTGATGGCCCCAGGGTAGAGTTTTTGGTCATTTATAGAAGGTTTGAAGGACATCTGACCACCTTTCATGGGGATTTTGACCAATTATTTTGTCCCGGGGGTGGGGAATTGGATTCTATTTTTTTATAGAAAATGTCAAAATCCCCACCCCTTGCCCGACCCTCCCCCCCCCTCGGGCTTGACATTGATAGGTGCATTACAGGCCAGTCTGCAGAGTATGGCAAGTGCATGAAGGAGCCGTTTTTCTAAATGTTCATAATTTTGTGCACATTAGAATTGCAGTATTGCACGCATGCGACAGCTAACCACAGCATGACCATGCATGTGTGAGTTCCTGACTTTTGATCGTATATTTGTGCACGGTGCACACGGCTAAAAATGGCTCAGCATGCGTGAGATCTCATTGAGTTCTGCAATACTCTGCAGACTGGGTTACAGGGACTGTTGGGATATTTTTTCAAAGAAGCTGGCAAAATTTTGAACCACTTGGACGCAAACTTCAAAGGGTGTCTCAATCTGTCCCCCACATGTCCCGTCGGTTCAAAGACTGTTACAAAACAGGGCCACTTTAGAAGTGGTATGTTGCTTGGTATGAAAAAAAAAAATATAAATAAATATAAATAAATTGCAGGAACCGAATACATTACTTGTGATAGCTGGATGTCTGCTATTTCTGTTCCCTTTGAAGCATACTTTTCCTGAAAAAAAAAAAAAATAATACAAAGAGCTAGCTTAAAGGAAAGAGGGGAAAAACAATATTAAGCTTAGGTTGAATCTAGAAAATGTTCTTAGAAACATTTGCTGTACACATAAGCGAATTTACCCTCGCAAGACGCTGCCTGTTTATTGCACCAACTCCTCCTGGCCCTCGACGCATTTTGAAGCTGATTTTTCTTCCTGAGACGACTAAAATTCAAATATCATTTGACATGTCAAGGATTGCTCTTTCTCCTCCATTTTCAGCGGAAATCCGAATAAGTGTAGTCTGCCCATAATGCATATGGGGCAGACAACACGTGCGCAGTGACGCTCAACAAGTCAAGATGGCGGACGCAACAGCAGTTATTAGCGTGAAGAAACTCAAGGTAATTTGGCTTTATTTCGTGCTTTAATTGTGTGCTATTCACAGCGAATAAATGCAATAGCTGTTTCTTTTTAAATATATATTTTAGATGATACACGACAACGTGTTGCATGCATATTTACTACGCCAAGGTCGTCGAATTCCCGGGTAGCTTTGATTGCTTTCTGTTATGTTCTGTTTAATATTCCGGCTCAGTTTAAAGCTACATCCACACGCTAATAAAACCTTTTTCCTTCCTACTGAATCTATATTAAAATCCATTCTCTTAGCGGACCGTTTCACCTATAAAATGGAACCATTAAGACTTAAAATTATTTTGTATACTTATTTTCGTACAAAGTTTGGGTCAGTTCAGCAAAAGATGAACCCTGTTACTTATTAATTCTCTTGCAATTTCAAAGGTAGCAGAGTTAAAGAAAGAGCTTGCAGATCGTGGTCTTCCTACCAAGGGCAACAAAAGTGATTTACAAGCAAGATTAGAACAATGTCTTTCAGAACAAGGTAAATAATATTACTAATAATAATAACAACCCGGGTAATAATAATCTTAAGACAGGATGCTCTGCTCACCAAAGTGGTTTTCAGGGAGGTCCTGAAATAAAATTAATAGAATCGAAAATAAATGACTAAAAAAAAAATGGTGGTTTAAGTTCCTAAAACAATGCAACAAAAAGCCTATACCCTAGTTGGATCTATCATGCAGTGTTTAGATGTTAAGTCTAATGTGCTCAAAGATCACTTTCCAGGGTCCCAAGGGTTTCCATCGGCGTTTAAATTAGGACTTCAGGGCTGTGGGTCCAAAAAAGCCAGGCTCCAGGGAGGTCCTGAAATAAAATTAATAGAATCGAAAATAAATTTAAAAAAATGGTGGGTTAAGTTCCTAAAATAATGCATCAAAAAGCCTATACCCTAGACTGTCAGATCTATAATGCAGTGTTTAGATGTTGAGTCTAATGTGCTCAAACATCACTTTTCAGGGTCCCAAGGGTTCCAATCGGCGTTTATATTAGGACTTCAGGGCTGTGAGATCAAAAAAGCCAAACTCCAGGGCTCTGGACCCCCCAAAAAACAGGGCTCAAGGCTTTGTGGAAATGTCTTCAGGGCTCCGTGCTCTGCAGCAAAATAATGTCACGGCTCCCGTCAGCAAAATTTTTAGGGCCCTTGAAAACCCCCTCCCTTCTTTAGAGCAATGGCTTTCCACAATAGTACATTTAAATAATTTTTATTGTCAGGTATGGTAGTTAGCCAAGACGAAAGTGAAGAGATCGCTGATGAACATGATGCTGAGGATGACTTGGATAATGATGACTTGGATGACGTCGATGTTGGAGAAGATGCAGCAGAGCATTTGGGTACAGAGGACTTGGACATACCAACAAAAGAGAAAGAAATCATCGAGGTGACTTTTTCAGCTATCGAGCTCTGGGGGAGATTCGTATGCGAAAGGGGCGGGGATGCTCACTGTCTCGCTTAGAGGTGTAAATTTCGGATTTTTGGTCTCCCTTTATAGGGTGTTCCAGGCAAAACGCCAATATTTTTAGCTATAATGCTCTCGTGTAGGGCTGCCCATGAAAAAATATATATGAAAAATTTACAAATAGAAATTCTATTCATAGTTTTTTGGTATCTTTTAGGGGTCAAGAAAAGCTTGAGCAACACCCAGATTGGTCTCTTTTAGTGGTTATTTTCAAAATTTCCAATGAACATCCCTGCCCCTTTCATATAGAAGTCCTTCCTGCAGCTCTGGTATATTCTTGAAAGATGTCTTCTTAATTCTTTAGAAATTTTGCAGATACCGTATTTACTCGAATAGGCGCCGCCCCCGAATAAGCGCCGCATTTGGGATAAAAAAGTTAATAAGCGCCGCCCCCGAATAAGCGCCGCAGTACCGATGCTTAGCACTTTACAGTGATCGTTTAACTGCTCGCCTATTAGTTTTCTATCCAACATTCTTACAATACGTAGCTCTGTAAATGTTGTGAAGGCCGTGAACCTTGCCAGGACAGCCAGCGCTACTTCTCTCTTCAGCAAGAGACGAATACTGACAATCAGAAGACGCTATTTTCGATAACTGCAAAATATTTGATTCTTTGTGGCGTCCAATTTTTAAATAAGCGCCGCCCTCGAATAAGTGCCGCACTTGAGGCGCGAAAAATTTAATAAGCGCCGCGGCGCTTATTCGAGTAATTACACAAGTCAGTGTCATAAGCAAAATACCGTAGTTATTCGGTTATAAGGCGCACTCGGTTATAAGACGCACCCCAAACTTGGCAACATTGTTATGCTAAGTTTACAAACTGAAAATTCTCCAAAAATACTCGGTTATAAGACGCACCATGAGTTGGAGAGTTGAAAAGATGTAGCTTGATGTAATTTAAGACAGTTTTTTCTTACAAAATTGAATGTTTGAATGTTGTTCATACTCCTTGGCACAATCTTCGAGTAAAAAGCTAACATTTCCTGCTAAAAAAGACGTAAATCCACTTGAGCAAAACATCTTTCCATCGTTCATGCTTCGAACTTAGCTGCTGAGTAACCTGGCAGATGTGTAGTTACCAGTGACCACTGAGTTTGTAGCTTGGTTACCAAGTTCTCAAGCATGCTTCGTATCGCTACGAACTTTGTTTATCGAGTGTTTTTCAAAGATTCTCAAGCTTTTTTGGTGTTTTCCTTGTCTTCTAAAGTCATTTTCCACTTTCCACGCTTAGAAAGGTTTGTTTCAAATGAGTATGTTTGGTTTTCTTTGTCTAAATTCAACAAAATGCTAGCATATACAGGTGTTACTTAAAATAAACTTGTTTTATATCCGCGATAATAAACTTTGCGTTTAAACTCAATGTTTCTTATATCTTCTGTAAAAGTCAATAAACAACATTAAGTGTTTTCATTTCTCTTGTTTTAACTGTAAGTTCCGGTAAAATGGCGGTCATAAGATTTTGTTGGGCGAAAATACTCGGCTATAAGACGCACCCCAATTTTGGCATGAACTTCCCACAGAAAAATAGATTTTTCTCGAAAAAACCGTGCGCCTTATAACCGAATAACTACGGTAATCACATTTGAACATTCAGTTCCATTATTCATTAGGGGACAAGGAAATGATCTGCGAATTTATTGGCAATTGTTAAGAGAAATTCCATGGACTCCTTTACCCTGACGGATAATCAGTCATGACATTAAATTTTGTGACCATTATTCAGGGTTCGAACACGTCTTCAAAACCCTTAAATTTCAGGAAGTTGATTTCAAGGCCTTTCATTTCGGTCCTTTAAAGTCCTTGATTTTTTAATTGAACATCAAAAGGCTTCAAGGCAATGAGAAGACTGCCAAAATAAGGATTTTTTGGTTCTTCAACAAGCACATCAACGGCACAACAGACTGGAAATCGTTGATTTGGGGTAAATTTCATGAAAAATTTCCTTGAAATTTCCAAGGGTCCTGGAAAGTCCTTGAATTTTTGGCCTGAAAAAGTGTACGAACCCTGAA
The DNA here is from genome assembly GCF_052425735.1 of Oculina patagonica. Lineage (NCBI taxonomy): Eukaryota > Metazoa > Cnidaria > Anthozoa > Scleractinia > Oculinidae > Oculina > Oculina patagonica. The sequence continues at coordinate 31,640,801 of NC_135764.1, read as the reverse complement.
TTTATTGTTTAATATTAATAAATGATTTTTTTTATCCAGGATGCAGTAGCAGACGAAAAAGAAAAACAAACAACAGTCAGCCCTGTGTAAGTGCAAACTTTGTAGACATGTAGCTGAATGTATTTGAACTAACATCGGTTAGTCTTAGTTGTTATATTCAATTTTGTATTACACACTAATATTACAGTTGAATCCTGATAACTCAAACCTTCAAGGGAAATCAAAATGGTTCCAGTCATTGGAAGTTCGAGTTATCGGGGGAATAATTAGTAAAAGAATGACCTAGAGGAAAATAGAAAAAGGTTTCTTAAGTGGGAGGTTTGAGTTACTGAGGGCTGTATTATCGGGATTCAACTGTACTGGCCTTTGCACCAAACTGTTGTCATTTGAAGGCATTTTTTAAAGCGTACATAATCTCTATTTTCTATATTTGTTCTTTTTAGTAAAAGGGTTCCCATCACACCTCCAGGAAAAACTCCTGGTCAAGTTACCGTGACAGATGAACAGGTAAAAATATTATAAATGTCGCAAGTTGCCATGTAAAATTACGGTCTAGCATCTTGCTTTAACTTAACAGTACTTACCAGTGAGAGCAAAGTGGAATCAGAACTCTAACATTTCTTCTTTGATGATGAATAATTATCATTATTTTAATGGTTAATTGTTAAATTTGTTTTTACTGAGTTTACTTTGTGTTTTTCAACCTTCCAATACTCTTGTCCAATCCAGCACTGCTGGGAAGATGAGTGAGGCTTCGTTGGAAGGCATTCATTATATTCCTTTGCGTGTTGCAGGCCTTAGGTCTTAGCTGTTTGTGGCAAAGGTTGCAGCTCGTGGTGCAGCTTGACTAGGCACGTTGCTGCTGTGCACGCCATAGTGCCATGAGAAGAGAAGCTTTTAATGTCAAGCAATGCAAGCCGCTTGTCACGCCAATCACTGAGCAGTACCCCCCCCTCCCCCGGCCCCTTATTATACTAAATGTGTCTGGTGTCCTTTATTGTACTTACTGTTGAATAAATTTCGCAGAACTAAGGCATTGAGAACAGCAGACACGTAAAGATTTTAAGATATTTTAGATCACGCCTCTACCAGCTTTCAACTTAAGATAAAGGAGGCTATCCATATTCAAAAGGAACTACCTTGCTTCAATCAGCAATTACACCATGTGAATCTAAAATTATCCTTCTAATTCACACATTTTCATGTTCTGTTGTTACTACTTGTCTTAATTAGCATTTTTTTTTCTACTTATTATTCAACTCACTGTGCTTTGTAAACCATTCAACTGAAGATGACAGATGCTTAGTTAAAAAAAACTAAGGAATTGATTTTTAACTGTTTAATTATTTGTTGTTCTAACAGAAAAAGGCGAAAAGATTAGAAAGATTTGGCCAGTCTCCACCGGAGACAGATACTGACAAGAAGCAAGCTCGAGCACAGAGGTTAGTTCTTGACACTCCACTTTAAACCTTAAAGTTCTTATTACCACTATAGCCTTACAGTGCAACCTTAAAGGTACAGCTGCGGGCAAAACGTGTGATTTAAACTGCAAAGATGAGGTATTATACTGGCAATGTCAATGCAATTTAAAAAGCATGCAAGTTTGAAAAAAACTTGTGAAGTATAATGTACTTTTAAAGGTTGACTACCATATTATAGGGAATTAACCCTTCATGAAATTAACGCGAATTTCAAAAATTTGCGTTAATTTAAGTCGCGTTAATTTTTGTTAATGTTAATTTCCGCGCCATTTTTTAAGTAGAGCGTTAATTTCCATGACCTTAATTTCCATTATTTTGGCCCCAATTTCCTCGATACAGTCCAGATGTTCTTGACTCCCAGGAAAAGGCATTTTTTCATCAGGGTGGAAATCTACCGGTATCAGTAAAACTGTGAAGAACGTTAGAGGTGGTCAGATTCCTTCGCTTTACCCCTAGGTTTAGGATTATACTCCTCGTGTTGGCATAAACTTGTTCCTGTTGTCTCAACAAGTTTTTTCTTTGTGTTCGTCGCTTTAATTCCCTTCATTTTGAAATGTTACACTCTCTTTCGCATTAATTTCCTTTGTTGGGAAGTAATTTTTCCTTCAATTCATGTTAATTTAAGTCGCGTTAATTTCAAATACCTTAATTAACTGTCAAGCATTAATTTCCTATAATAAGGTATGTTAGCCTCAATTTGGTACACTTGACAGCTATAAAGCATGGCCAGGATTTCATGGAGGTCTCATGTTGTCATTTATTATCACAGGCGGCCCAAGCGCACTATGTGAATTATTCATAAAGTTTTAGCGAACGTGACCCTTGCCTTTGAGCGGTGTTGTGTTACAAAGATGCGATTTATAAGGGTTTGTATGGGAACTCAACGATTTTCTTTCAAAAAGAATAATATGTAATGTTTCGCTAATAAAATCGACTAACCTTATTGCCTTGTTGTATTCTTTGTTGTTTGTCCGCTTCTCAGGCCATTTTGAAGCGTTTTCGGTGAGTTAGCGCTGGCTGGTGGTGTTCCACTATAAACGAAGTGAAGGCTGGAGACCTCTGAGCGAACCCTCGCCACGCGAAAGCTAATAAATTCTAAACAAGTCAACGCAAAATCCCCGAATTGCCACCATTTAGACCGCAGGTTAATGTTCTAACGGTACGATTCGCGCTAGCTTCCAAATTCCCTTGCACGGGCTCTCGAAGAGCTCCGTTTTGCATTGATTCTGCCCATCTTCACTTCGCCATTCTCCGAAATCCGAACGGCTGCGCTACGAGATTCAAACACTAAAGCTTAGCGACCGCGTCATAGCGACAAAATGACATTCGCCCGACGGGAGGGTCGCTACTTTTGCCGCTCGCAAAATGACACCGTCGGGGTAGCTGGTGCGTGTAATTACAAATACAGGTCTACAGTAGACGAAATGTAGCTCTTAAAAGAACTGTTATGATTCTATCTATAAAAAAAATCTTACTGAAATCCAACGGCTAACGGACTTGATTGTTTGCGAAAAAAAAAATTCTGGTAAGTGTTTGAACCGTTGGAAACGAGCTGTCTGGTTTTGAAATCAGTGTCAGATCAATTGAAACCCTTTGCGGTTTCAAGTGCAGTTTCAAATGACAGGTCACGCGCGTGGTTTCAGTTCGAATTACACGCACCGGCTCCCCCGACGGTGTCATTTTGCGAGCGGCAAAAGTAGCGACCCTCCCGTCGGGCGAATGTCATTTTTTCGCTATGACGCGGTCGCTAAGCTTTAGTGTTTGAATCTCGTAGCGCAGCCGTTCGGATTTCGGAGAATGGCGAAGTGAAGATGGGCAGAATCAATGCAAAACGGAGCTCTTCGAGAGCCCGTGCAAGGGAATTTGGAAGCTAGCGCGAATCGTACCGTTAGAACATTAACCTGCGGTCTAAATGGTGGCAATTCGGGGATTTTGCGTTGACTTGTTTAGAATTTATTAGCTTTCGCGTGGCGAGGGTTCGCTCAGATGTCTCCAGCCTTCACTTCGTTTATAGTGGAACACCACCAGCCAGCGCTAACTCACCGAAAACGCTTCAAAATGGCCTGAGAAGCGGACAAACAACAAAGAATACAACAAGGCAATAAGGTTAGTCGATTTTATTAGCGAAACATTACATATTATTCTTTTTGAAAGAAAATCGTTGAGTTCCCATACAAACCCTTATAAATCGCATCTTTGTAACACAACACCGCTCAAAGGCAAGGGTCACGTTCGCTAAAACTTTATGAATAATTCACATAGTGCGCTTGGGCCGCCTGTGTTATTATCAGCTGTATAATTTCCAACTAAATTGGGCATGAAATATTTATTTGTGCATTTATGTGAGCAATACAATGAGGGTATCCGGTCACCTCGCCACCAAGCAATCTCGCCACTAACCAACTCGCCAGCAAAACTGGTGTATTCCTCGTTCTTTTATCCATGAGCCGAGGTGACATAGCTTGGTGGCGAGTTGGTTGGTGGCGAGGTGACCGGCATTCCAATATAGGCTGTTTTAAGTAAAATGTAAGTTTTTTAAACAATTTTTTTTACCTCTGTTTATTTATAGATTTGGTTTATCAAGTCCTGCCAGTAATGGAAGTACAAAGAGCTCTCCGATTGTTGGACCAAAGGTAAATTTTGTTATAACTGTGTTCCAAGGTGTGGGAGGTGCATTGGCCTAATGTTTAGTGGACTGGACTCTGGATTGAGGGGTCCGGATTCGAGCCCTGGCCAGGGCCACTGTTTTGTTCTTGGGCAAGACACTTCACTCTCACAGTGCCTCTCTCCACTCAGGAATAAAAAAAATAAATGGGTACTGGCTTTTTTTTGCTTCATGCTTCTGAAACCGAGATAAGGTCCAGCCTGATGGTTCACTAGGCTCAAACACAGTATTAACCTTTTTACTTTTGCCTGAGTTCCAAGCTACAGCTTACATTGTATGTTCACACATACATACATTTACAGAAGGTTATTATTACGAAGCCAAACTTAGCAACGCTAAATAAGCGTAATAAACTGGTGTCGACGTGCAGACACCGACGGAAGTTTATTTTGAAGCACAGCTTAAAATAGTGAAGTGTCTACACAGCGCGTGCAAGTTTGTTTAGAAAAATTTTATTGCTCAGCACAAAGTAACCAAGTGCGCGCATTTATGACGATTATTTAACGGTTTTTTCTACGCTTCGAAGTCGCGTATAACAACATTGATGTGTAACGTAGTTAACGTAACTCCAGATAATGGCTATTAACTGATAAGTGGGCCAACTTATGTTGGCCTACGAAACTAAACTGTATTATCATCCATGACCTCAAGTTCTGAGTAGAGCAACAAGAAATTATACATTTACAGAAGATGTATGATAAACATTAATGTGAATTAACATATTGAGATCTTCCTTCTAACCTCAGGATATCGACTTAGAGAAGCTTAAGCAAAGAGCTCAAAGATTTGGTGCAGTTTCTCCTGCGATTGCCAAGGTGAGCAAACTAGGGGGCTAAATATTTGAATTGTCAATCCTTTAAAAACAAATAATAATAAAAAAAACATACATTGTGCTACTTGGTTTTCTAAGTCTTGATACTTTATTCACAGCTTGAAGAGAAAGATAGATTACTAAAGAGAAAAGAGCGGTTTGGTGTTGCTGTCACAGCATCTCCTGGAGATATGTCAGAGGTAAGATCGAAAAAAAAAATAGACTGTACAATTTAATTGTTTCGCTGAATTGATATAGAAAGATCATTTTGCCAGTGGTAAACAATGTAGATCTGTAAAGTACATGCATAGCAATTGATGGTCTGTATACATGTAATCTCTGAGATAAACACTGTGGGTTTCTTTGACTTGAATGCAAGTTCATTTTGTTTGTGTCCTTTCTCAGGCTAAAAAGAAGAGAGCTGAAAGGTTTGGGCTTTGAATGAGTTCTCAAACAGTTGCCAGCCACAGAGAACAAGAAGCACATCAAGGGCGATATTGTATAATAATCATGACTATTACATCCAGCGGGTTTATTCAGAGAACTGCTTTTGTATCAAAAGCAACACCAAAGGAACTTAAAAACAAGCCTACCTGAACACTAGAAATAACAGGCTGAATGTTAACGCTATGTGTTTACTGATGACACTTGGAAGCGCATTTTTTTCAAATTTCAAGTACTCTTTCACTTTCTAAGCTTTGATCTGCTTCCTCGACTGTGGAATATTTTTAAATGTCACTGATGTTGTTGACATATGATACTTTGGATGTGGCTGCTTTCTATCGCTGCATGGAGGCTTCTTGCGTGGATTGCAACCGTAGGGCTGAGGTGCACGTGAATGGCTGTTTAATTTTACCATAACATGAGGTAATATGCAAATGACGAAACATTTTAATTTACATGATAATCCAATATTTGTGTTTGTTTTACAACTTGACAACATTCTAGTGGTTTTCCACATGAAACACATTTTTAACGTCTCAAACACAGTAGGAAAACCAGTTTTAAGACGTTGATAGTACGTAAAAAACACCCCACAAACTATATTCATTGATCCTCCATGCTGCACTACGTTTTACTGTAACAGAACATCAGTTGATCTCATCCCTTAGTACGGATTTCACTAAGTCGAATTGCAGGGAGATCATGCAGGTAGCTTTAACCCATTACAAACTCTAGTTACCTCTCATTTGTGCAGCAGTTCAAATCTAAAACACTCTTATAAATGGACTTTTACTTCTGACAGATAACCCTTACTAAGGAACTCCTGTTTGAATACATGTAGTAGGGGTTACTCCTGTTTGTTTGTGTTTCTGACCACACACAAAATAATTGTGTATCTTTGACCTCCCCTAAAAAGACTTCCAAGGGACACTCGCTCTGCGGCAACAGCTTCCACTTACAGAAGTTAAAACTCAAGTCATCTTCTCCTTGTCTTTCTTGTATTCTGTTTGTGCACGAGTTAGACTTTTCAAACATAAAGTTTACATTCTTCACTAATGCTTCTCACACATACTGCACATGTATGAAACTAAGCTGATAACAATGGAGTGTTTTTACAAAGAAATGTAATATGTATAGAATTCAGTAAGCAATACCTTACTTGCATTTGTCTTACCTATCAAACAAAAGTTGATCATTAGGACTATCGCTTTGAAACATGTTTTTTTAGAATGACAAAACAATGTCATTGCTTTAATTGCTACACGTTTCAGATGACTCACATGATCAACAAATGCTGAGCACTACAGTGTACATTTGAGTAGAATGCATCATAAAGAAACGAAGTCACTTCGAACAAGGCTGGATTAGTACAGATGCCAGTTATTTTTTTTTCAACATCAGTTATGTTTCAATTTGATGGAGGAACATGCGTCTTACAGACAGGTTCTATCGTAAGAAAGAAACTGTAAACCTCAAATACAGTATCTTAGTTAGAAAATATTGTCTTGATGAGCAACCAAATTCTCAAAACTTATTTGTTGCTGTTGTTGTTCTGCTATACAGTAAAAACCCGCGTATAAGAACACCTATTTTGGCGGTTCAGGCTGATTTGGTTCTTATATAAAGGGTTATAATCTGCAAAATCAGCCTGTAAGTGTTCTTAAAAAACGTTTCTTAAAATAAGGAACATACTAGGCTACCAATAGATGAAATCAATATATATGCACACAATTGTATTTTAATTTTAATAAAATTGATAAATCAAGGCAATACTGTACTGTAATTGGGGTGGAACTATTATGTGTGCAATGAAAAGTAGTGTTGATCTTTGATATTTTTCCATATAAGAACAACTTTCATTTTTCAGGCTGAATGTGTTCTTATATAAATGGTACTTTATTTCCTAAAATCAGGCCTGGGTGTTCTTAATCCACTTGTTCTTATACGCGGGTTTTTACTATAGCTAGGAAGACATTAACACTACATGTTCAAAATTCTTGAAGAACACTATCACCGTTTTATAGCATGATTTATTTCCAAATGCCCAATCATACTGATAGGAAAAGCCAAAATAGACCAGTAAGCTGCACCTCATAAGGAAATGGTAACAGCAGACAGTGGAGAGGATGGAAATGGATACAGTACTATGGTCAAACTAAAAACTGCAATAGTCCATTTTACAGTTGCCTGCCAAGTGACCTGGCCTTTGAATGGCAGTGAGGCTGAGGGTGACCTTGCATTGATACAAACCTCTCTGCTTTATCATGTAAATGCAAACTAGTTTGCATCAAAACAACATGATTTACACAACAAAAGCAGTGAGGTCTGTATCAAAACAAGGTCACCTCCAGCCTCACTTCCATTCAAAGGCCAGGTCACTGAGCAGACAACTGTAAAATGGTCTATTGCTTCAACCTCGTTCCCAGGGAGAGAGAGACCCTGGGAACGCGGTTGCAATTGCTCGAAGTTTTCTATTGATCTGATTACCAAACTGGTGGGATTTTCACCTAAAGCTTGTTTTTGTTTGAAGCACTGATGAGATGACAGTATCTTGGGGTCTTTTAGCCAACTTCTACTCTAATTTAACAGATAACTAGAAACAAGAGAAACTCAGTGTTTGGCAATTGTCTTTATTTCATTTCTTATTATGTTTACAAAGTTAATTTCGTAACGTCCTTAGATACTTGTATTGCATTTCTTTCGATCACCACCACACAACGTTCATTGTCGCGCGACAACCCGAGAAAAGACGTTACTGCGGCTTTAGAACTAATTTGGAGATCATATTAGATAAGTTTCATTTTTATTGTGTTCATGTTCTATTCTATAGAATAAAAAAACTTTTTCACATGGTGCGAATGTCATTGTGTTTTTCAATATATTGCTTGATTTGATTCAGAGTAGGTGCCATAATTGTCACCTTGCCCCTTGGCAATTTCTTCCTCGAGAAACAATTTCTTTGAACGACCGTACACACATAGTATACCTCTTAAGTCGCGACTCGCTCTTTACAAAGATTTAACCAAAACAACGTGCGGTACTTCAGTTGTGACTGCCCTATCATTTAACAGGCTTGTACAACTGCGCCAAAGCATGGGCCTTTATGATTGTGTTCACTCCGGGATACATGTTAGGGTCATTGGGTGACGTCATATTCAAAATGTCGCGCCAAATCCACTACAACCAACTAGAGAGGGATCGCTTGTACATGTACTAGGCTGTCGTTCTCGGCAAATCTTCGTTGAAGCACCCAAAGAACCTCCGATTCTATTGTCCAATGAGAGGCGTACACGATAGCCTGGCGTCATCAGCATGTCTTTGTTGCCTAGCAACATCCCTGCCAAAACCCGCCTGCTCGGGACTGGAATTCTGACCAGTCACCTAACGAGGTTCTCGTTACGCAACTTTATCCATTTCTGTGTAACTGCTCTTTCAGCAGCTCCCTTGAGTCCATCTAGAGTTCCGTCTGCCATTATTGTCCAACTCTTTTCACTTCCAAAGAAGTCTTTATATTCATCCCTGCCAACTCAGCCACAAGATAACGGAACACGTAAGGGAAAGCTAACAGTTGAATGTGCTCGCTGCTTTCACATGTTTTGCAAGTCCACTTCCGCTCCCTGTGCGCAGCCGCAGCTGCCACCTCAACGGCAGGTTTGTCCAGGAGAGGGGAGAGTATGCTGCCACACTTGGTACACACCTGACCCTAGAGGGGAGGGAAAGCACAGTTAACAGTCGCTACACTACTGTAACAGTCAGCTTTGCGCCATCGAAATAATTCTGAAAACTGCGGGACTTGAACAGTTATTAAGATACAATGTTACGTATTTCTTACCACTGTTCTGTCTGAGCAGTTCATGAGCCGATCTTGCAACAGAAAAGACGTGCCATGGGCCAGAAGTGCGTCTCTTTCCATTTCACCAAACCGAATGCCTCCTTGTTTTTTTCGACCCTGCAAGACAGACGCAAACTGAGAACCAGCTAGAAGACAGAGACACTACGGACCTTTTGCGTTGTAGGTTATCTCCTTTTAACTAAACGGTTCAAGGATACGAGCAGTGCCTTCTTTTCCTCTGATAATTTTGAGCAAAAAGCAGAAAAGCTAGCGGGAAAAACAGTCTTTCCCTCGCGCCCCGCTCCTTGTTTTTGCACGGCCATTTCCCCAGCCATTCTTCTTGCTTCTCGTGCCACAATCTTTGAGGGTAGCAAGGAACTACTCGTGAGCCGGTAAGTGCACAAAGAAAGTGCGATCATGGGGGAGTTGGGAGCACTATCATGACCCTCCCCCTCCTCCTCGTTCCTGCACCTGCCACGCAAGCTCACGAGCGGAGAAAGCGTTAGTGTTGATACATGTAGTGCCTTTTTTTTCCACCAAGGAATTAACCAGTATCAGACTGTTGGCGTTATCACGTCGACTAATAAACAGAATGTGTCTCACAATAACAACCAATAAAACACTGGCGGAGATCACGTGACACAATGTTCAGAGCCAATCAGATGACACGCATAAAGTGATGTCATCACTTACTGGTGGGTGGGGTGAAGAAAAAAAGAGATACATACTAAAGTAAGCTGTTACCTGGACTGGTTGATGTGTCAGTATGTCTATAGGGCCTGTTGTCCGAACCTGAAAGAAGAAAACAGATCAAACTAAGGCTACGTTTACACGGACACGGTTATCAATCGACACGGTTTCATGACCTCGAAACCGCATCGAAAACGACACGGTTTCGAAGTGTTTACACGGAGCCTATATAACGATTTTCCGACTGTTTTCGAATGTGATTGTATAAGCAAGCGCTGCTCTCTATGCGTGTTTCACCATGTTCACCCATCGCAAGCCAGCCAGTTCGTGCCAAAATACATGGCCGTTTTCAAATCGATGCGGTTTCGCCGTTTTTGATCGTTGACACGACAACGAAACCGTATCGTTTTGAAAACGCTCCACTTTTGACAGCGTTTTCAAAACGACCCGGTTACAGTAGTGGTCTCGATCGTGTAAACGAAAGGCGTAACCGCATCGCTTTCGATGCGGTTACAAATGAAACCGTGTCCGTGTAAACAGTGCCTAAGTAAAAACGGTCAAGCAATGTTAGATCATGTGTTATGCAAGATCTGTCACGCAACTGTACGTTTCCTGCAAATCAGTGTACATTTGAGAATCCCCAGAAGGATTTACATTTGTTGCACGGATGCAGAAAGAAGCTCAGTGCCTGCCTTAAAGGTTAGGGCAGTACTGGTACAAAACAAACGGTACACCAGTGTCAGACATGAGGTTTTATCAAGCTGACTGCTAAACGTGAAGTGTCGGTGAATGACAACCAGTAAAACACTGGCTGAGACCACGTGACACAACTGTCAGAGCCAATCAGATGACACGCATAACATGATGTCATCATTCACTGGTCCGTAACCTTTCGACATAAAGTGAGACAAAACACGAGTAAGAGGGGGAGGGGCAGGAAGGGTTTTTTTTGGGGGGGAGGGGAAGGTTGTTTACCTGATACTTGTCTGCTACCATGTGCCTCAGTCGTTGATAATAAACAACTCCAAAAAAGATGTCTGCCTCAAACTCACGCCCGTCAGTACCACTGTACATTCGTTCGGTGCCGTAGTAGTTGTAGCCAGCTGAAAGATTAAAACGTGTTAAAATTAACAATATTAAGCAACAAGAACATCCTATAGCATGTTTTCAGTGTTCCAACATGTCGGCTGAAAATGGTTCGTCTTTTAGCAAAAAAAGGCTTGGGTAGGTTAGGGTGGTTGCACCAGTGTCAGACGTAAGGTTTTATCAAGCTGACTGCTAAACAAGAAGTATCGGTGAATAACAACTAGTAAAACACTGGCTGAGACCATGTGACACAAATGTTAGAGCCAATCAGATGACACGCATAACATGATGTCATCATTCACTGGTCCAAGACCAGACAAAACATGAGTTCTAGCTATCGCTAGGTGGTCGAGTTAGGTATAAATTCATAACAAATTCCTGATCAACCAAGCAGAAGCTACAATCATATGTTGGCAGAGCCACAGCTGCTATACCCTGGTGGCTACAGATTGGAGAAATAAAATACACAATAGCAGAGTTTACGAACATTGTGTTAAGAGGTTTCCAAAGTAATCAATAGCAGGATCATCTTCAGAGAAAGTGAATGGTGTAGCATCATACGCTAATCCATTAATACTAGCTGATTTTCCGGCCATACTCTCTATCATCATACCTGGAGAACAGAAAAAATAAATAAATACAAGGCTTACAAAGTGGCCTTTTGCGCGTTGTTCTGTGTTCTAGTGCTGGCCAGGCACACTGCGTTGTGTTCTTGGGTAAGACACTTTCACAGTGCCTCTCTCTACTCAGGAGTATCGGAGGAGTATAAATGCAGGGGCGGATCCAGGATTTCAAAAGGGGGGGGGGGTGGATGGCAGACCATTAGGGCCTAACCCTAACCCTAACCCTAAGTGGCGGCAGACGGCGAAACGTCGCGTAACAACAGCCAGACATGAGCGAGAGCTAATTTTTCTTTCTTTATTTATTTCTATTTCAAATAAAGTGACATTTCGATTTTTTTTTAATGAAAAATGGGGGGTGGATATCCACCCTATCCACCCCCCCCCCCCCCTGTATCCGCCCCTGAAATGGGTACCGTTTTACTGTCACAGCTACCTGACAGAATGCTTGGGGTAACGAACGATGCGGGGGAGTAGAAATACTCCTAGTCGCTTCCTGCTACTGAAACTGGAGTTCTGCACCAGCCGGATAAGTGACCTTGACTTAAAAAGTCTAAAACTTTAACCTGACCTAACTAGGAAAACAACTCTAATTAATTTTTTTTAGCTAGGCGTGGATCAAGTTTCGCGCAATTTAAGGTATAATGCTATTCCTAGAGTTAAATAAGCGAGCCCTTACCAATTGTCATACGCGAAGGGAAGCCGTGAGGATTAAAGATGATATCCGGTGTCATACCAGATTCTGTAAAAGGCATATTTTCAAGTGGCCATTTCTGGCTGAAAAGAAGAGGAAAATACAATTTTAGCACAAAGTATTCCATGAAAAACATAATAGGACCTTATAAAAACTCACTTGATTATAGAGGCCGATGCGCCACATGGTGCAAACGGGCCTAAGTAAGAAAATTTCAATACAAACACTGCTATACAACTGTCATGTTTGGCGTAATGAAAGGAAGTGAACAATGGTTTACTAAGTAACTTTTTGCAAAGAAACTCATACCTGCAAATTCCTTTCTGTCCATGCCGACTTGAGAACTTGTCTCCAATGATTGGGTTTCTCTGAAAATAACACACCAAATTATGACACAAGGAGGGACCCCAGTGTGTGACCATTCAAATGAAATCGAGTAAGCAGTACTTTCATGTGGTAATGTTTATTACGCTGTTTAAGGTAGTTCCCACATTCAAGTCCGTTGATGAAACACTAAATTGGCCCTACCTGTATTCTCAATTTAATGGCAGCTTTCTGTAGTGAACCAGTGCCGTCATCATTTCCAAGAATTTTTACCTAAATTAAAAAATATTTTAAAAAAAATATTCAATTGGATTACAATAATTAAAAAAGACTTACTCGCCACTCGCATTTGGGATAGCAAGACAGTTCCTCTCAGAAACAAGAACTGTTATAATAAATGTTCTAGCTGACTTAACATAAATCGCCGGATTCTGGTTTTAGGAAAAGTCACGACAATTTTCAAGTTTTCCGAAATTTGTCTTGCATTGCATTATAGATTACGTCATTCTCATGGTCTTCACTCTTATTGACCATAACTTTTGACCAATGAATGCGAGAGAAATCTCCCAGTTATTGTATAAGGTGACATATCTCGTTAACAGGCACAACAACGAGATGTTACTACTTACGTCATCAACAATAGCGCTTTCCAAGCTGCTGTATTTCTTGATATTCGCTTGACCAGTATTGTCATCAATGTAACTAGGATAATCAAGCAGTGTAGATAATTAAATATGAACAGTTACTGACAGAAAGGACTACAACAGACTATTTGCTTCATTTTATTTTCATTAAGACGTTCAAAAAACACACATGAAAAGCAAAATGTCACATTCAAGTAAAGACAAAATCAAGTTGTCACCACAATCTCTGAATTAAATCTACCGCTTAGCTTCATGTGTAAACATTGCAAAAGAAACTAACGTATCTAGAAGGTGTGTCACGCGCAAGAGAAGCTTCTTACCATAAGACAGTCCCCTAAACCATAATAGCCATCTGGGTGCCAGAGGAATTTTTCCTTTTTTTGAAGGCAAAGGCCACTAAAGGGGGATCTGTGGGCGGCGAAGCCACAATAATCGCTTATCATGAAAGAAAAATAGAACCTCTGGTGCCCAGGGTATGACAATAGTGCACTCTGAACTAAAAGCTGCAAAGTAACTACCCACTGATTTACCTTGTGCATTTATAAAATTATTTAGCCAAGGTAATTTCCTGAATAATCGGAAATCCTTTGCAAAGCGAAGATCAAAGTCTCTTCGAGATGTCGACGTTTTTGCATGAAGTATGAGTCGAAGGTTTATCCTGTGCATTGTTCTTCGAACTTATCATTACAGTTTCTTTGTAGTTTAGTTTAAAAAGGAGAAGTTCACTCCAGAATGGCCATTTATTTTCTTTACGCCAATAAAAAGTTTATACAAAAATATGTTATTCACCAAAATTTCAGCTTCCAACGAGCGCTAAAACCCTACGAAATCTTTCTCTAAAGTAGCCCAAAATTCGACAACTGAACGCCGCCATCTTGGAGCTAGTAATGTATGCGTGACGTCAAAGAGCTCAGCCTGAAGTTTGAATACTCAAAACTCCTTGTTTTGTTTGTCAAAATGCCTGTTTGTGCAGCTCCTGATGTTTCTCAAACAGAGCTCCAAGAGATACAAAAAACCTTTCACCGTCTTTCAATATCTAAAAGAAAAAAATGCTCACGAATGGATTATAAGAATGGGCAGAAACGAAAAATTCCTGGCAAAACGGACATAAATATTTGTGTTCCGAAAACTATACGGAAGACTGCTTCGAAGAAGATCACAGATACAGTCTCCTGCGTGAAAATACACGCAAAATAAGAAAAAGGCAGACGCAATACCAACCAATGTTACGATTATGCTATTTCACTTTTTTACTTTATTTCAGGGAGGATTTTAAATCAACCAGAGAAACTCTCTGTTGTTGTTGTTGACTTCGTCGTATTTTCTCGATTAAACGCGTGTCCCCGATTAAACGCCGGCTTCGTATAAACGCCGGGTCAAAACTGCTAACTTTTAAATAAACCCTGGGGGCGTTTGATCGAGGTCCCGGTGATTATTTGTGGTCAAGCAAACAAGTAAATATATTCTTTTCAGTAGCACTGCTACGACAAACTGGTACGGTCTGCTACTTTGGTAATTTTTTATAATGTTCAAGGAAACGTCCGGCGTAAAATAACTAGGATGGATGCTGTAAACAAAACGAAACAGCAATGTTCGCGTTCATGTCGTCATGACTGACGCGAACAGTGGAGGAGGACGTTTATTACCGCGAAGGACATTGGCGACATTGCCGTTTATGGACTTATTGGTTGTTTATGTTCTGTTTGTCACAAATCTTGATTGCAACATGCACGTACCGTATGCAATACTGCAACATTGGTAACATGATCATCCTCGGAGACCCAGAGACAGATTGTCGAGCGGGACGACGAGAAAAATCGAGGGTCTCGAAGGATAGGTAATAATAGATCAACCTGAAAAAGTTGCAGAAAATTGTACTTCGATAATGAACTCGATCGGACCCCGATTTAACGCCGGAACACACAAATATTTGTGTCCGCTTTTGAGCAATTGTTCTTTAAATATTGAAAGGCGGTGAAAACGGAAATACCTCTTTTTGTATTTCTTGGAGCTCTGTTTAAGCAAAAAGGAGCTGCACAAACAGGCATTTTGGCAAACAAAAGCCACTGCAAAGAAACAAGGAGTTTGAAGTAATTAAAATTTTCCCGCTCAAGTTCAGGCTGAGCTCTTTGACGTCACGCATACATTAACAGCTCCAAAGATGGCGGCGTTCAGTTGTCGAGTTTTGGGCTACTTCAGAAAAGGATTTCGTAGGGTTTAAGCGCTCGTTAGAAGCTGAAACTTTGGAGAATAACATATCCTTGCATAAACTTTTTATTGGCGTAAAAAAAATTAATGGCCATTCTGGAGTGAACTTCTCCTTTAACAATTTCCTATCTTCGCGGAGGAAATGCAGCCATATAATTTTGTCAAAAATGGCTCGTCCGCGCCGGGTATTTATACACATATTCCTTAACATTACACAAATAAACAGTGCAAATTTCAGCGAGATCTGACAATTCTATACTTTAAAATTGCAAGGACCTTTCGAGGCAGTCGATTACGGCAGCGAAATTAGCAAATGAAACAGCAAAATATGCGTTCGACGCTTTGTTTTTGCGACGCCATATTTGAATTGTTTTAGCCGGGTAGACCGCTGTTCAATGTGTTCAAGGCCGTATCGTTACGATTGCTCCACGAAAAAGCACGAAAAAAAAATACGGATATTTCCGACTACTGTCGGAGAAAACATTGCGCATATAATTGGGGCGTAAACAAATCGTTACACTCAAGCTGCGTTTTGTCTAGGCTCTGCGAGGGTCGGATATCAAGACCCAGGATTAAACAAAAGCCATATATACAGTGAATGCTTTCGAATTATATTTGAAGATGAAATACGAAAGAATTTTGCTGTCTTTGACTGAAATTCCACTCGAACTGCGTAGATACGATCGCATGTTGTAAAGCCGATTCAGGCAACATTGCTGTCATTCCCTGTCAACGCGAGGTCACGTCCCTAACGACCTAGGCTGATGACGAAATAGAGTTGCGCTTACATGTAGCGACCAAATTTGGCCTAATTTTTAACCGCTCCTAAGCTAAAAGAAGCCCCCATCTCTTCCATTTGTTTCAACTTCAATAATATCTTTGAAAAGAGCGAGTTTTTTGGTATGGTTTATTTTTGACGTTTGTAATTTTTAAACGATGTAAATGCTAGTGATTATTTATTCGTGTTTTAGTTACGCAATCCATTGTTTGTGCGACGCTTTTTATAGATCGCCTTTCAGACACACGTGCGTTGAGATAAGAAAGCTGACATATCACTTTTAAAATTGTTATATAACGTTTGTAAATGTGACAAGTCACGGTTTTTTCACGAGATCGCAAGTGATCACCCACAGCGGAAAGTAATCCCTTGAGAAATTAAAACAGTCCCTTGATAAATTAAAAAAGTCCCTTGAGAGTTTACAAATATTTGGTTCCAAATGTTGTCCACTAACCCCTATTCTACGTTTTTAGCTTGTAAACAAGCAAAAACGTCGAAAAAAGCAGGTGACACTGAAACAACTGACCAGAATCAGACTCAATGTTTTATCAGGTTGACTGCGAGCAGTGACGTCACACGAATAACAACCAATAAAACACTGATTGAGATCACATGACGCTTGCCCTGAGCCAATCAGATGACACGCATAATATGATGTCATCACTTTCTGGTCATTATATAAGCAACGTATAATTTTATTGGCAAGAATGGAAATTGAACATAGCACCAATTGACGAATTTTAAAAATTTGCGGTATTTTCCAGAATGTCACTGGCAGTACAGGTGAAGAATGGAGAACGGTAACAAAAATAAGATAGCATCGTCTATGCTTCAAGTCCAGTTGAAATCGCGGTAAATGATCTATAAATACATCACCATTGCGACTGTAAGTAAACAAAAAACACATGATCCCAAAACACGCTCCAGAAATTCACTTTACGGTTTCAATCGCTCTTTTTTTGTAGTTCTCTCTGACAGTTGCATGGAGATAAAAAGAAGGAAATCTTTTTACTAGATACTTTTCTTGTTTTGGTGATAGCAGAAAGGCTTTGTAACCACTATCAAATTGGCAGACTGATAAGTGTGAAGAAGGCAACAAATAGATGTTGTAGCCTTGAAAATGGAACCCCACCCACAGAAGAACATACGCCCGCCCCGCCCCACGGGATAACCAAAAAAAAAACGCCCCAAAAAAAGGAAAAAAAAAAGGGGGCGTATTTGAGAAAATACGGAAATGCAAAGGAAACACGGCTGGCAAGAAAACAAAGTTGCTGAACATCTTGACACAGAGGATACCAGTTAGCAGGTTTTGTTTAACTAGTAATGCAGGTTTCTTACCAGTAATACGGGTTTCCTGTCTCCAGCTTGCCTCCAATTGGTGGGAGGCCATCAATGTCAAGGAATTCTTCGACTCGCTTATCATTAGGAAGACAGCCTGGAAAAATAATTTGAAGCCTCATTTTGTAAAGCTATTGAACCAGGAACTTTCTATGGGAGACTTACTTAGATTTATTGCCAAAGCCCTAAGTGGGCATAGGGCCGGCGCCTTTCAAATAACGGGATATTGTGGCTAAGGGAAGGACACCCTGACAGAAAACCCTGATCCTCCAGGTTGGGGGTTGGGCATGGGGCCAATCCCCCCACCCCGTAAAAATTATTGATTACGGAAACCGGAAATTCTATGGGAGACACGCCTTTAATTAAGACTTATGGAGGTGATATTCGTGAACCCAAACAATGCCATTTTTGGGGGAAGAGTTCTATTTTTGTACAAGTACATTTTCTATTGTTTGGGAACGTTACATTACATTGTCATGCTCTCAAAGTTTTCAACCAAGTCAAAACACTAGGACCCTTATGATATGAAAAGATTCCATATAATAAGTCTGAGAAGTTATTTCTTACAGTGAACAAAATAAGTGAGAAATACTCACCAAATCTAAGGCTTGAAGAACCCGAACCTTTCCCAGTAATTTTTTTAAGATCAACTATCTGAGAAAAAATGAAGAAACCAGGTTAAAAGTCATTGTTGCTGTAGCATGAAATAAATGACATGTAACCCCAAGGTGAGCGTAAAGACCGGGGCGGGACAGGGAAGGAGGGGAAAGCAAGCAAAAGACCGTGAAGAATGGAGATTGGAGGACGTTTCTGAGTGGCCTTATGCTCCAGTTTGAGGAGCGAAGAGGATGAGTGAGTGTGAGTAACCCCAATATAATGACCCACAAAAGCAATGTTCTTCAGACCAGCCAAAGTTATAAAGAAAATCCACAAAATAATGAACCCCTTCTGGGGGCCGAAGAAATGGGGGATACCCAGAATTTCTGGAGAAATAGGTGTCAGTTAATCTATCTATGGGGTCAGGCCTAGGCCCCAGGACTGGACCAACTGGCAGAATACTGTGGAAGCCTTATGTGAGCCCTGGCACTCAAAAGATAGATGATGATGATGATGTTGCAATGCACACATTTTTCCCAGTCACTTTGTTTTATTGGAGTTCCATTTAAATCAGTAAGCAATAGCAATTGCGCTACAAACCTCACACTTTATCACTGTGCCATGGGCAAATCCACGCTCAAAGGATGACTTATTGAGGATCATTGCATCTTCCATATCGTATCCCTGCACAGAAATACAAATACGATGGATTATGAGTTTGTTTTGGCAACTTCTTCTGCAATTTTACCAGACGCATTCCTCTGTACACGTGAATCAAACAGATGTTGACATTAACACAAATGCCAACGGTACTTCAAAAAGTAAAATGACCCATCACATCACAACACTTTTATCTACCCTCGGATTGTAGAGTTATTTAGAACAGGGTCCTAACCAGGTATATTTTTTCATCGCTGATCCCAGATTCCAGCTCTAAATTTTGATTCCTGATCCCCAAAATTTGCCAACATTTGATCCCTGATTCCATTCTGATCCCATCTGATTGACTGATCCGGATCCTATGACATGCCATGACCTGTGACCTGTGATCCCGGGTCCATGATCCCGATCCCGATCCCGAGGCTATGATCCCTGATCCCATATACCTGGTTACGACCCTGTTATAAAGTTTATGTCTCCGAGCATTTCATTGGTATAACAGTACAAAGGGAAAGGCCAGACCACAACTCCGGGAACTCCATGCCCTGCACTTTACGATAAGTGTGTGGGTTTTTTACGTCCTGACAGGCATCCAAAATGTTATTATGTTATAGGAGAACATTGGGAGCTTAGCACAATTGTTTACCCACATTATAAAGCACTTCATGCACTAGAAGTTGAACCAGTGAAGCCAATACTTTAGGTGGACATCGAGGTTATGAGGGCAATTGTCAAAATAAACTGTCCAGAGAAGATGAAGTCTTGAAGCCAGCCAGGTCATCACCAACGTTTCTTTTTTGTTTATTATTGTCATGTATTTAAACTTACAGTGTAGGAAATTACAGCCACAACAGCATTTGTTCCAAGAGCGTAGTTATCAATGGCTAACTCGTCATGAGCAGTGGGTCTAACCAGAGGACTTTGTGGCGTCTGATAAACAAACAGATCAACAATACATGTCAACTCTAAATGGCACACAAACACAACAATGTTGGCATTTTAAAGTCGTCTGTCAAGGTTTAAAAACATTATGTAAGAGAACCATCTCCAGAATGAGAACTTGTCCATGTGCTCTTACTCTTTTGAAATAACTTTTGAAACACAGCTAAGGTAGCTTGAAGGACAGTCATTTTTTAGAGGGCGATTATCACAGCTTAGTCTGGAAATGCAAATAGATTTTCACCTGCATTCTCACATCAAATATTACAATATTACAGTTTACCTACAAATAAACTACTGTTGGAGCCAAGTTCTGTCTTATTCTTCGGGTTGTAGCAAGATCCTTGAAGTAAGATCTCCGAGTACCAGGAGTTGGTGACAAAGCTCTGTTCCCGTAAGCAAGTGGTTGCCCTACCAAGCTAAGTTTAAGTTTTTTGAGTCATATTTCAGCGAAGTTTTTGGTGCGTTTCCCGTTGATAAGACAAAGCCCAAAGGAAAAACCTATCGTCACACAGGACAGAAGATAAAAATCTGAATAAAAAACCTAAAGGTCATGGCTTAGGATCCACTTAGACTGGCTTAGACTGGACGAGAAGAATCCACTGCCCTGCTTACAACCTGGCTCACTCAAAGCTTATCAGGACATGTAGACACTAGTTACAGGTGCAAAATAAAGTCAGATCATGGTGGTTACATCTTGGCTCTGATTGGTTGAGTATGTCCACCAATGTAAAACCCGATAAAGATATCTCCCTCACCTGTATCCTGTATAGTTTGTTATCACCACGATGTTTTAACGCCTGAGCTGGTGTTCCCATTGTTTGTTTTCCCATCTAGACAACACAAATAAACAGCAAAATATTAACATATGAAATTTTTACACACAAGAGGATCCACAGCAAGTTTTTAAACAGTTTGAACATTTGTATAGGGGTGTCTCCTGATTTGTACAGTAACTGCAATTGAAAAAGAATGCTGAAAATACTGTTTGGGGGAGGGGGAGCGTGAACCCACACTTACTGGAAGGGAACACTGATTTTTCTGCACAAAATTAATAAGACACAATGGGATATCTAATACTGATTCTATTTTCTTCTGAGGTAAAGGTGGTATAGAGGAAGAGGAGGAGGAGGAGGAGGAGAGAAGAAGGAGAAGAATAAGTAGGGAGAAGGGAGGAGGAGGAGGTGAGGGAGGGGAAGTGAGTTTGTGGTGGTGCTGTTGCTGATTATGTAATAGACTGAGTTTAATGGCACCTGGCATTATAGAGAAACATTGCAGCTATATAATAACATGCATGTTGTACTTACCTGACACTGATACATGTTACGAGGACTTTGGTTAAAATCAGAATATGGTGTTAAACTTGCAATGGCACTCAACATGCTTGTTTGTTTCAATTCAAGGTGCGTGGTTTCCTAGTAAGCATATTAAAACAGAGAAAGAAAAAGAATCATTCTTCATGCCCCCTCTCCACGGGCAAGAGTTTACACCATAGCGCTTTTTGCAATTATTGCAACACAGCCCACTAAACCCTCACAATAGTGTACAAAAAGTACTTTGTACTTGTGGGTTTGAGATTACATATTGCAAATATAATATGTCTTGGGGGGGGGGGGGGGGGCCGGGGGGCCTCCTCTCCCTTTTTCTCTTTTCCCCTCCCCCCCTCCCCCCCTCTATAACCTCTCTGCCCCCCCCCCGGTTTTTTTTTATATTATTTTTATTAAAAATATTTTTTTTACATTTTCCCTCAAGCCCCCCTGGGGAGGGTCAATTAAGTATTATTATTATTATTATGTCTCAGGTAAAGAAATTTCCTGATTTTTGGAAAATCCTTCGCATAGCAAAGTGACACAAATAACCGACCAGAATCAGACTCAATGTTTTATCAGGTTGACTGAGAGCAGTGACTTCACACGAATAACAACTAATAAAACACTGGTTGAGATCATGTGATGCTTGCCCTGAGCCAATCAGATGACACGCATAAGATGATGTCATCACTTTCTGGTCATTATATATACATAATTATTAAACATAGACTGAAACAATTGATGCAATTTAAAAATTTGGGGTTATGCCACTGGCAGTACAGGCGAGGAATGGAAAACGTTGACAAAAATAAGAAGGCATTGTCAATACTTGTAGTCCAGTTGAAATCGTAGTAAATGATCTATAAATGCATCACTATTGTGACTGTAAGTAACAAATCAAGTTCCCCAAAACACTTTTAAGACAAAATATAAACTGGTTTGTTTTTTCATTTGGACTGCTTGCTGGCTCAAAGTCTTATCAAAACTAAAATGGAACAGTGTTTAAACAAAGGACTTGAAAGAGAACCACTACTGAGTATTGTGGTGATTTACCTCAATTTTACAGAAGATAATAATTTTATTTTATTAAAATATAAAAACTCCAACTAGGTGAACCAGGCAATTCCTAAAGGAAGACCATGTTGCAACTACGTGTTGGTCTTATTTCAAACTAATCCACCCCAAACTTGAAAACTTGACCCGCCACTTTCATCCTCAATATCATCACCCTTACTTCTTATTGTTCCTGCCATTTGCTAAAGACTGTTGTAATTAAATGAAACAAGTATTTCTGGGTTTCCCACCGCCTGGTTATTTAGGTGGTTGAGCTTCTTGAAATCATACTTTAATCAGCACCAGAGCATCTTTCGGGTCAATTAATAGTTAATTTCAGGTAGAAGACAGGTATAAACCCTCAAAAGTCTTTGAACATACATACCCCCTCATGAACTTCCTCTTTAACAATAGCAATATTCATGTAAACCTATAAGCAATTTACATTAACATGTTGATATTAGTATACAGGAAACTATTTATTATATTATACATATTTACATATTTACATAGATAATTATATTATTTTTTCCCCTTTTATACAGTTTTGCGTTCACGCACACGTTTTAATGAGCGCCTGCGCTCCTAGGTGTTGCGTGGGTAAATAAAGTATTGTTGTTGATAAGTCTAACAGAAGAGGAATCTGTGGTTAAGTATAGACCTAACTTAACCCCCCCCCCCCCCCCCCCCCGCCTAGTTACCCAGTTACAAGGAGACTGGTAGTATACAGTTTGTTTGATGAAAAAGGGAAAGCTCATGTACTGTTCTTTGTCTGAATGGCGAGAAAGTGCAATGCTTGCAATGCTGTTCTTTACTACATTGTGAATTAATATTCTGTGCTTATCAAATAAATTTAAAAGAAGTCACCACAACTTGTTGTCTGAGAACACACCTGCTCAAACGTGCCAATCATTTCCACTTTATCAGCTGCTAGGTTAAGAACTGGCCTCATCATTCGAGCTGGTGTAGAGAAGATGTAGAGGGCAGGGTATTGACTTGCTACACTTGTAATGGGCACAAGACAAATTTCTAAGAACTGAGGGACCTGATAAAACAAAACAAAAATGATAACAATTTTTTAATTATAATCTTTAATTTTTTTGAATATTGATAACACTACACTAAACATGTTCAAGTAGACCACATGAGTGAATCCAAAGCTACTTATTCATTCAACAGCCATGTGTACCTTTTCTTGCCCAAGCACTTTTAGCATGCGGAGCCTGTTTACAAGAGAAGGTGCAAGGTCCATGTCGACTCTTCCAAGTACTCTACCATCCAATATAACCACATAACAAGACTTCATGTCAGCAGAAGCTGGGGCATCATTCAGAGTCATTCCCAGTGAACACAGCAGTCTGGGCAAATGGGCAGTCTGTGGTACAATATTCACAACCTGAAGAGTAAAGGATACAAATTGTATGATCAAGAAGTGTGCTTTTCCAGGATTGACACTTATGATTGTTGGGCTTCTCTCCATCCGTCACTGCGCTCTGTTGTTAATGTTCTCTGTTATTGCATGGAGTAATACTTGTAATTGTTGGGCTTCTCTCCATCCATCACTGTTGCTCTGTTGTTATTGCTCTCTGTTATTGTATGGATTAATACTTGTAATACTTGCTGGGCTTCTTCCCATCCTTCACTGTTGCTCTGTTGTTAGACAAGTTTACCTGACAAGATGCCGCCATGTGGTTCAACAGACCGCAAGGAGAACCATCTGGAGTATGAACTGGACACAGAAATCCTGAAATAAAAAAAAATGTACATGTACTGTCACCAAAATGCTTCCAGAAATGTATTCTAACTGGAAATAATAACAAAAAAGTGTTTAACACTAAATAAAAGCATACCCCAAGCCTCTGGCAATAACTTTCTTACAGAAGTTGTTCTCATCTGAGCAAAGAAAGAACCTCTGTGGACGCAGCGGAAATGGGACAGAAACCTGTAGAAGTTGAGCCGGTCGGCCACCACTGAAAAACCTGATACCTGTAATGAGAACAATCAACTATGAACAAGTGCATGAAAGTTCAATTTGTTGTAACAGAGAATACAAAGCTACTTATGATAAAGATATGGGTATAGTTGGAGGGAATAGATACCCTTGCTGCTATACAGTGGGAAGTTTTATTGCCTACCCAGATATTGTTCATTTACCACAATACACAAGATAAGAACAGCTTTTTACAGTTAATTTCTTGTTAATGTTTGCTTAAATACCTGTATCATGATCAATTTAATTAGACAACAAATTTATAATAATTTGTTACCTGCATAAGTCCAAGACCTGTTCTTGACACCAGATTACCAGTAGCTAGAAGGTATTCCATTTGGTGTGATATGCTAGTACTTTTTGACATGGCTTGGAGCAAACTGGCTGCAAAAACAATAAAAGAAGTACTGTAGGATGAATTCACACGAGATACTCAGCAGGTGATCCATTCACCTGAACTTAGCTCTAGCATTATTCCTTTAACACAAACCATGTCTACACAGAGTCAAGATATGACAATCATAGCTGGTCAACCAGTTTAGTAGCGTAGAAGCTCTGGCAAGCTTGTAATTCTACTGGTCCTTTAGTGTAGCAGTTTTTATTGTTTTGGGGCTACGAGCATTGTAGTTGTTGTTTGATCTATTGTTCTCTCAAAGGTTTGCAAGCCTTTTATGTGAAACCTTGCAAGAGCTGCTCCCTGACCCAGCCAATTGGGATGATCTTCACTACTCTGCAAAACATATTGTTTAAGATAAAAAAACTTGTCTACAAGTTAAATAACTTGCTCGTCATTACTATTTTTTTTTTCTGTCAGTCGAACATGTGACTGCAGCTACATCACATGTTCATTATCTTAATACACTTACTCAGTGCTCACCTGTATCTAAATTGAAATCTTGTTTTTTTGTCATAGCTTTTTCAATGACATCTCGCACACGATATAGCCAAACTTCCAACTTTTCCTGCAATGAAAAAAGATTTAATTAGTCATTAACGTTCTACCACTCTTCATTGACATTTAACAAGCCATTAGCTGTAAAAACAATATTGAAAACATACATAAACATTTTCCAAGTATTTGTTTGTAGCATGCCTCTGATATGGTTTTGGTTAACAGACATTGTTATAAGGACATAAAGTACATTACTGTACAAATGGATTTTGCACAAGCCGAAATCAAGAAACTTATTTTTTTTATAGAATAAACCATGTATAGTGTGTGTGATCATGGAAAGTGTGATGGATGGAGAGAAGCCTAACAATTAGAAGACTTAGGGTTAAGTTCAACCAAAAATGCAAACCCTTTGAATAATATGGTTAAAATGTGCACTGAACAGCTGTAGTGATGACAGGTTACCATCAAAATTAATGTGAAAACTGAAAAAACAAGGAAGGAAAAACATGCAAGCCATAAAAATAACTTTTAAATGGATATATCATTGCCCATTACCTTTAAACACATAAGATATAAATGACCACCAAGTAGTACTTCTTGCATCATAGGATTATCAGCTGACTCTGATGCACACTTTTCTAGTGCTAATGCATATAGCTTCCTTGCCATAAAACTGAAAGATAAAAAAAAATTAAATGGGAACCATTTTAACATCATATACAATAACTTACAAAAACTCACGATTCACCAGCTCCAAATGCTTTATACTTACACCAATAAATTAAACTTGTCCACATTTCCATCCAGATGAACACAAACACACTGTCTGAGAAAAGGAGATAAACCATTTACTTGCACAATGATGCTAAGCACTGGCATCAAAACTGTTCAAATTCCTTCAGCTTATCTCTGTAGGCATGGGCCTATCTTGGAAGTTTACAGCATGTGAGACATTGTCAAGTAGTAATACAGCAGACCATTATTAACCAACCTGAACATGTCTGATCACAAGAAAACAAACTGTCTTTTGATGTCCTTCATATGCATGCAAACCAAAGGCTACATAAAAGCTGGCTGGCTACCTACAGTTCCATGCTTAAAAGTATTGTTCTGTTTGAATATTTGTGGAAATTGGGGTGGGTGGTGGGGAGTTTGGTCCTGTGCCCAGCAGACTTCCAATAAGACCTGGCAACCACTAGAGATTTTTGAAGCATTCTGTAAAGGGGAGATGTTTTCAGCTTCTTATATTGTGTTCTGACAGGCGCCACACAAGGGCAAACACTTACATCAAATGTTATTGAAAGCCCAGGTCCAGTGAGGAATATTATTGGCTACTTTTTTTTTTTCCTCAAAACAGCACACAAGGATTGTTAAGATTATTATCACTCACTGTAGAACATAACGAGCTACATCTTCATCTGAGTACCAGTCTGGTAATCTCATCTTTACTCTAAATCTTTCACCTATTGGAATATAACAAACAATCACAACTTACAATGTTACATAGAAAAGCAGTGCAGGTGTGTTGATAAGAAGCCAGATAGACAAGTTAGTGAGAGTCAAGGGACTAAGCATCTGAAGAGTACCATTAATGATGGTATAAAAGAAAAGAGATGGTAAAGATAAGTAGATGATGAGTATCAAAAAGAGTAGTATATAGTGGGTACGTAGGAAGGTAGGGTCATAAGTTCGTATGAGGTCAGAGAGTAGCATGGGAAACACCAAAAATTTCAACTGTGGCATATCACATTCTTGCATACCAATAAATTTGAGAATAGACTGTTGTGTAGAAGCTCCTGCTGCATGGGCTGTCCTAAGCATATTGGCTACACAGCTTTAGAATGAAAAATACAAAATAATGTAAGAGAAAAGAACATGCATACATGTAGTGCTCTGTTTATTACACAAGTATCTCAATGATAAAGTGTAACATTTGATAAATTATGATTTTTTATTTTTATTTTCATAGATTTTGCCAGCCATCAGTTCTTGTTAAAAACCTGACTACTATTACTAGCCAACCCGAAAGAGATCAGAAGAACACCCAAAGTGACTACTCTTGCTCGTAGAAGCACATCAAATATTAAAATATTGTTGTTCAAGCCTAAGGTGTGTTATTTCCTTCACAACTCGACAAGCACTCACTCTTTTAGGAAACTGTTATCTTCCTCTCCTGCGACCAGATCACGGTAAATTTGTTGGTCTGTAATATTTACTAAGGCCTACACAAGAAAAATAAAACTACCATTAGTACTTTTTCAATAAACCTCTCAACAAACAACACAACAGTTTGTTGGTAAACAGCTAAGTACTCACTTTGAGAATGAAAACAAGTGGAACATAAAATAGTTCTTTTTCATTGTTGATACAAATCATAATAACTCCATCTGATAGGTAATGAAGAGTCATATTCTGCAAGATACAACAAACATGTTTTCACTACTCCTGGCAAATACAGAAATAAGTTAAAGCCACATAACAATAACATCATTACTAATGATTGAGAGTCAACAAGAGTTTATATGACAATATGCTCAAATGGAACATTCACGTCAAGGAATTATGCAAATGCTTTACTAAAAAACTAAACCTCTTGCGATCATTGTATTTTTTACCAGTTCAAGTAAGGGTTGACTTTTATTTTAAAGTAATTTTGCTCTCTGTTACGTATGGAATGCTTGTCTGGGGTTCGTGTGGTGTAGCACTTTTTAGTGAACTTGAGAAGATCCATGTACGTGCGGCCAAGTTGATTTACGGTCTCGACTGGCTTACCCCCTCAGATGAGGTATTACTGAAAACCGAGTGGAAGTCTTTAAAGCAAATGTACATTCGACGGATACTTTGTTTAGTGTACAAATGTGTCTCCAGAGATGCTCCCTCCCACCTACGTCACTTGTGGTCAAAACAAGAGAGCAGATATAATCTAAGAAGAAAGAACTGCTTGGTGCTTCCCAAGCCTAATACGGACTTTGTTAAGAAGTCAATTAAATTTGCAGGGGCCTCTTTTTGGAACTCATTAGACAATGAGGCCCGCCTTGAAGAATCTTTGGCGGGTTTCAAAAGTTCATTAATAGAACATGGTTTTTAAATCTTTTGTATCATCTAGGGACTTTAATGATTTAGCGTAGTTTATTGATTTCTTAATTTATTGTTATTTTCATAAGACACGACCACATCAGCTATTATGCTGCAATATTTATTGTGTATAAATAAAAGCTATTATTATTATTATTATTATTATTATTATTATTATTATTATTATTATTATTCACAAACTTCCACTTTTATTTTACTTCCAGCTCTAGAGGTGGCTTAACAGCGAGAGGGGTGGGGGGCTTATAATTGGAACTTTTACCTATTTCTAGCATAAGGAATAGCCCATTTCCGAGTTCTCGCATTTTAGAGGACTGGTGCCGAAATCGACTAATGAGATCAAGGCTAGGTGCATTGCATCTCTTCAAACATGGAAGCTTCGAGTGAAAAAACAACATGCAGTGAAGATTTCTCGAAATTAAAGGTCGATAAATTGGAAAATTATTTGCGAGAGAGAGGTATACAATTAAGCGATGGTGGCAAAGGAAAACGGAAAGCTTGATTAATGCCAGAAAGCAGCGGCAATGAAGCAGAGGAAACTGGATGATTCTGTCAAAGACCGCACAAAGCTACTGGAGGACAAATTGCAAACAAGTGAAGGGAAGTTGTCAGACCCTAATACTAAAACTAAAAGCGCTTGGACCCACAGCTTCTCGAAAATTCCAGAGTTCACGTTCGGAGACCTTTACAATTATTTGGTAGGTAAAGAAGATTATTCACCTGAAATTCTTCGTTCGTTCAAAAGTCTTCTTGGCTTAAGGTTGTTTCGTGATGGCCACGTTTAGCTTTCCGTTTTCCTTTGCTACCATCACTTAATTGTATACCTCTCTCTCGGCGCAAATAATTTTTCAATTCATCGACCTTTAATTTCGAGAAATCTTCACTGCATGTTGTTTTTTCACTCGAAGCCTCCATGTTTGATGGGATGCAATGCACCTAGCCTCGATCTGGTGAGTCGATTTCGGCACCAGATCTCTAAAATGGGAGAACTCGGAAATGGGCTATTAAACAAGGAATAAAATTGTCACTTCATAATACTTACCACAGCTGTCTGGTCTTTTCTAACGGATCTCATTTGTACTCCATATTCTGTGTATAAAGGTCCTCTACTCTTCCATGATGGTCTGATGATTGCTATTGGCTAAAAAATAAAGGCCAGGGTATTTTTTTTAATAAATTCACAACACACAAGGATAATTGCAGTAGAATCATGGAGAAGAAAACCAAAAATAAATTTAAACCACAACATTAATAACTCCATCATATGTTTGTTTGTTCGTTCCTTAATACAAATCCCCTAGCGGCTTTGCTATAAACTTACAGGCACATTAGAGATACTAGAATAGATGTTGTTTAAAATTTATCTTGGTTTGATTTTTATTTTCTATTGTTTTGGATTATGATACCAAAAATAAAGCAATCAAAAATAAAAAACTAGTTTCATGAAAAAATTAAAACTACAACATGGACAAATTCCTGCTTCTTGAAACTACTTAGTAATATATATAATATCTTTTAACTTGAGACATTGAGCTTATTTGCACTACTAATCTTAATGGGAATTGAGAGTGAACTTACAAAATTTCTTCTTGGCAGGATAAGCATTCTTATTACTTTTTCAATTCCATTGATTATGAAATAACCTCCAGCCTCCTACAAAAAAATATTTCAAACATCAAACATCATTAATTAATAACAAATAATGGCTGTAATACTATTGAATTAAAGTGCTTTTGTTATATTTTTTGCTAGCCACAATCCAATATCAAGACTGACATTCTTATAAATTTCGTCATGCTCTTTCCATTTGTAGTGTCCATTTCATTCCATGATTATTTGTTATGATTGACAAGGTCAAGTGAAAGGACTCTGCAAATATGACTGATTGTCTCACGGCTGCTGCATAGGAGATGGCCTCCTCCAATTTGGCAAGGCAGCCTTCAAAAGTCTTAATATCCATAAATACCGGTAATAACAATTATTTTAGTCACATTTAAATCACTTCCTATTACATTTTAAAGTACTTTTTTACAAAGGTGAATACCAAAACACCAATAACCACTGAATTAACTACAACATAGAATTTTTCTAAACAGTAGACTTCTAAGTTCTAATAGTTGAAACGTACCTCTGCCTCCTCATGCTTGCGGACCAGTTCATTAGGTGTCAGCTTTGCCAAGGAGCAGTTGTTACTCTGAAAACATTGCCCAGTCACTTAGTACTGAAAATCCACAACATTGTAAACACTAGTACAAGTAACTGACGAATTTCTACCGGTAAGTCAGGTAACAAATCCTTGGTATTGGAGTACCCAGCTTACCCATACCCATGGATCTCTGCACCATGAAGTGATTTGGAGTACTACAAAGTGCTCACACTGGATGGGATGGTAGCTAGCTAGTCCATTGCAGGTTACTCCATGACATTTTGTTAGGTTTCTCCAATAATATCATACGTGACAAATTACTCCTTAATTTTGGCGCGAAATTTTAACGTTAATTTATAATTTCACAATCATGTGAAATTATAAAATTGCTATGGCAATGTAGTTAGCGGCAAGATGGCATCCGTAATAAAAGATGTTTTAAAGCTTAAACTTTGTACATTTTCGCTTGAATTTCATCTTAGCCAGCTAGCCTTGGTCATGTAATATTTATATTTCAAAACGTCAAAACAACTTCAAGACTTAAGCCAATTACATAAATGGCATTGAGCGGATTTTTGAGCGTTTTACACGGGCACCGTTTTCAGTTTGTTCAAGACGAACTACGGTCATAATGTGAGAAATAATTGACAGTTGATTCATTGTTGAAACTTTTTGTCAACAGCAAAAAGGAATCTCTAAAAGGTTTTCTTCAAAGACTAAAAAACTTGCGAACTTGAGCAAAATGTATGCTTTCAACTTTTCAAAGCTCGCGATGCAATATACCAGTCAAAAACCTACAATTGCAAGCATAATTTGTCACCTACGATATTAGGAAATAATTTCACTTGCATTTTGTCAAAATTCTTAGCATTTTGACAAAACGCACGTGAAATTATTTCCTAATTTCACTCGTCACCATTTGATTACCAATACTAATTTGCTGGTGCCATTTATACAGTCACCCACACAGACAGAGGCACTCAGAGTATAAAGTCTCTTGCCCAAAAATGACAATGACCCTAGCCAAGGCTTGTACCCAAAACACTTGATCCTGAGTCCTACTCACTAACCATTAGGACACAAAATTGAATACCTTGTTACATGAAATTCTCGCGACACTTTAATTTTGCGAATTTCGCGATTCTAAAAAAATCGCGAAACTAAAGTGACGCGAACAATAAGTGTCGCGAACATAACATGGCGCGAATATTAAGTGACTGGCATATGTTAGTAATAGATGTTGTCGTCAATTGACTCACTTGTAGACATTGTGAGAACTGCTCTGTTGTTGCTATTGCCAAGATTAAGTCCTCCCTTGCGATTTTGTTAATTTTGACGTTATTGTTCCTTCGATGAAGTCGATTTATATAATTCAAAGGCATGTCAAAATATATTGCCAAGAAAACGTAAATTGTGTCTCACTCAGAACGTGAAATTAAAGTGATTTAAAATACAAAATTTTCGCAAAATCGCGAAATTTAAGTGTCGCGAAATATGTGCACCTCAAAATACCTGCAGAATTCTTGCCAAAGGAATAACTTTATGGAATTCGTTCTTACCTTGACCATGATTGGAATATTTCCAATGACCTTTGTAACACTTCCTTGTAGCTGATTGTCAAGTTTCCATTGCAGGGTTACTTGAAGTTTGGCTTTGTAAGTAGCACCACGTTCCCGACACTAAGAAAAAGCAAAACATAATAACAAAGAAAATAAAAAAACTAACAGATATAGCTAAAAACAAAAGGCCAGTTTCAAGTTTCTTTTGCCTCAGTTACAAAGCAAGTTCTAGTGTAAAACAACTTTTTGCAAGAAAATGACTTATATTCACATGCTCATTTTCACACAAATCAAACACATTTCACTTCATTTGAAATGTTTTGCAAGAAAATGACTTATATTCACATGCTCATTTTCACACAAATCAAACACACTTCACTTCATTTGAAATGTTTTGCAACAGTCCTCACAGCAAAAGGCAATGAGGAAATGACAATGTACAGTAAAAGTTAATTTATTTAAAAAACCCCAGAAAGGAGCAATGGTCTGGGAAGGGGAAAGGGAGGTATGGTCTGGGACGATCAAAAAGGATATTTCCCAAGAGATGTGCCCGGCTACAAGAAATTAATGTTCAGTAATAGAACAAAGTCACTTAAAATTGAACGAACATTACCATTGTCAGAAAGAACAAAGTGAATTGCAAATGTTAGAAAGTCGTCCTCGTCCGAGAAATCAGACATATTTCCCACGATGCCGGCGATCCCAGCTCTCTCTCTTCGTAATTGTTGCCCTACCTTCTGACGTTGTCATATAGTTGAAAAGGGCCACTGTATTTAATTTTGTGTTCCTCTGGCGGGCAGGGGTATTAAATTATTGGTATTTAACTTGACCGAGACAAATTTTAGCGAGTACTAAATTTAGCGATTTTGGCCCAACTCGCTAAAATTGCTAAAATTAGTAGCTGCTAAGAATTGTAACCTTGAGGTACTAGAGAATGGCTAAAACTCATGAAAACAATTGAAGGTGTCCCCTTGCTGTTGTTCGTAATTTGTCACTCTTTTATTTTTGGCCATCACATTTGTTGATATGTGACGTGTTGCGTGACACGTTGTCACATTGTAAAATCATTCATTCCCTGTAGGTTAGATGGCATCAGTTCCACAGTGTTCTCACCAGGATATTACCGTAGGGAGTCCCAGGGCTCCCTCTGCTGAAAAAATAGGGGCCCTGTAACAACATTAGGGGGACAAAGTTACTCACGGTTCATGGCTAATCATCAATGCAAGTTTATTTACTTTTGCAATGGTGGTCCTTCAACTGAAATTACCATCAGTGCATCCAACCTCTCTAGATCTGCTATAAGTCTATTTCTCTGACCTCTGACAATTTTTAAGGTTTTTTTTATTTTTTTTTATTGATTGATTGCACAATTATAAATTATATTACAAACAACATAAGGTTAAGGTTATTTTGAAGGCTAAAACCCCTCTCATAGTCTGCATTTTGAATGGGCAATGTCAATGCCACAGCAGCAAGTTTATGAAGATTAGAAAATGAATCCTTGTAAAAAATTTAAATTATGCTCTAAAGCGTTCCCATCCTGTCATGCTCTGTTGTACCATGGTGTATCAACTGTGTTATGTCAACAAAAAACATGCGGCACGAATAACCTGAGCCGCACTCCAAATGGTGTGTTACATGAAGTACCAAACTGATCAAATATGGCCGCCAAGTTGTTTACGATTCGATAACAATGCTTGCGCCAAACTTCGCTACATTCTTGTGACCAACAAGGTAAAGACAATAAATTTAAAGGCTTTTAATGTTGTTATAAAATGTTTTTATTTCTTTTGAATTAGAAAAAAAGCTGGGGTGTTCGATTGACCATTACAACTACTCAATTATCGTTCAAAAATCTGTTTGACTCGTATCTTGCTCCTGCGACCTAACGGGCGCATCTTCTTGGCTTGTATGGCGCCATCTCAATTTTTTTTGCGGGAATCCCGCAAGGCCGCAGCCTGGTGCGAACACTGGTTCCATGTGCTTTTAGCCTGAAGAAAGTGTGCATGTTTTGCCGGACTTCTGTTGTCCTGTCTTTTCACAAATTTAGCTGATTAATTCATGGTATATAACTGGATGTCCTTACAAACTCACCTCAGAAGGAAAGACCTTCATCTGAGAAGCATGCAAGTTGTTTTCTGACAATGTTGGAACTCCAACAGAAGCATCCTGAAAAATAAAAGCAGTTAATGCACTCAACAATAGCATTAATCAGCTTTCTCAAATGGCTAGGCCCTGGTCTCCAGAATTGGACACCAGATTTCACATGCTACAACTTTTTTTGGCAAATCCTTCCACGTCTCACTAGAAGACACAAAACCTGTTTGAGACTTCCAGGGTTGACATCTCTGTACAGTCAGTCATCAATTAATTAGTCAATCAATCAATCAATCAATCAATCAATCAATCAATCAAACTTCCAGTCGGTCAGTCAATCAGTCAGTTTGTTTACAATCTATTATAGTTTGGACGGACCACTGGTCGGTTGAACACTTTCAAAACACTTACTGTGAAGTATATTGTGGCCTTTTGTCCATTTGAAAGCAAGAATTCTTGAGGACGGATAGCCTTCAAGGGACAAAGGAAATTAACTTTTTAGTAACCGGGGTAAAATGCTGCAAATTGAATAAATGCAGACAATATGACAAACGTAGGAAATGATAGTCAGCAAAATACCGTTTCTCACCTGAGCTGCAAGCGAAAGGCCTTCTTCTAGCATGAAATTGAACGACTGTATGTGGGGACCGACCAGATCTTGCAGCAACTAAATAATGAAATAACAGGTCAAATAATTATCTTTTCTTACGCAGATTAAGGTCAAAACGACTTGTTAAAACAAAGTACACCTTGTTCTGTTGCTCTGGCAGTTTGCCGAAGTTCCATGCCGTCAAGTTCTTCAAGTTTGGAAGAGCGCTGTTTTGGTCCCGCACAGCCGCCATTTTGAAATAAGCACGTGGGTCTTACCCCTCTCCCCTACGTAATGATTGTCACACACTGGTTTTCTGTCCTCCACGCTTTCTTTCATTAAAAATACCCGATCGTGTTATGTAATCCTACCGTATAAATTCTAATTAGAAAAAAATCTTAATTAAAAAACAATAACTTGTTTCTCTGAAAAAAAAAACTTCATCCAGACTTCACAAAACAAAAGCACAACCCTCCCCTCCCCCACTACGTTATCTGATCCCTTATCCATCCCACAAGCCTTAGTGGTCAGTGGAAGGAATCGTCAAAATGGCCGATAAACAAGACAGAAAGGACCAAGAAAAAATAATGAAATCCAACACAAATACCGCGGTAATTTTTTTTCAGTGTATCTTTAAGGCTTCTTTATAACATGTATTTTAATCAGATAGGAAAAATAATTTGTCGTTGAGCACCGTTGTTGAATAATTCGCAGGAAGAAGAAGATGATGATGATGATGACGATGAAGAAGAAGAAGAAGATGGCTCGGATGAGGATGAGGACGAAGTAGAACCCAAGTTAAAATACGAAAGGATTGGAAATGCTATGAATACAATTCTCAATGGAGAAGAGTGTGCTAGCTGTATGGCAGTGCATACGAAGGTACTCGAGCCCTACGCCATGTAACCTTATCATTGGGGGAGGGGTACATTGAATTCTGTAACTCTGTCATAAGACATAGATTGCGATGTTCATGAATTATAAGACTATGAAATCAAATTAACATAGAAACAGAAGGATAGCAAGAAGAATTGTTATCTCGTGATGTTGTTCTTGATAGGCTGGAGAGCTTCCCATTCAACCTTCCCATTTTATTTGACATTTTCATTTTCTTTTTGTTCCCAGTTTCTTGCCCTTGGGACTCACTATGGAGTTGTTCATATACTTGATCACCAGGGAAACCCAAGCAGTAGCAAAAAATATCCATCAGTAAGTACAGCAGATAATCAGCACATTAAAATAAGAACAAAGAATGGTTTCTTGATACTTCTGACTCTCTCCTCTGAACTGTAGATGCATGGAAGAATTGTGGGATCATTGTTACCCTAAATAGTCTTATCTGATATGTCGAACCACATATATAAACAATAGCCTCCATTTGGGGCGAAACTATACACGGATATTTGTCCGTGGACAATATCTGTTCCAAGAAGCAAACAGTTTAGGAAAACTGTGACCAGATAATGTCCAAGAACAAATTGAGGCTATTGTTTTTATTATCCTTCAAATATTTTTACACAAGGCCCCTTACTTCGGGAAACCTTCTCTCAAAGCTTTTAAACATTAAAATAATTCTGTTGGTGTTCAAAATGTAGTTGGTCTATTCAAAATGTTTAGTTCTATTTTATTTCACAATTTACTTGGGCTGAAAACTGAACCTGCGCACTTAAATCAATCTCACTTGGGGAATATTACTCGGATATTCCCCAATTTTAGTTGGGGCATATTGTGTCACCTGATGCTTTTTAACTAATCGGGCACGAGCGAAAATATTTGATGGATTATAACGGCTGATAAGACTGACATATGGGTCTGTCTTATATTTTCTTTCCCAAAATTTGTGTGTTAATGTATGTTTTTTTTTCTCGTGATTAAACTGTTCAGGATTTTTGTTAGGAAATTTGTCATCCTAATTAGAAGACTGCAACTGACTGTGTTTTTTTTCTTTTCAGCATACTACTGCTATTAATCAAATAAGCATTGATCAAAGTGGAGACTATATAGCCAGTTGTTCAGATGATGGCCGTGTAAGCACATCAAAAAATATTTTATTCTGTTTTTTCTTCTTCGCCTTTCGCGTTGTTGTTTTTTTCCCAAAAAATATCCCTA
>NC_135764.1:31474785-31603649 GCF_052425735.1 Oculina patagonica | reverse complement strand
TTAAACAAGGAATAAAATTGTCACTTCATAATACTTACCACAGCTGTCTGGTCTTTTCTAACTGATCTCATTTGTACTCCATATTCTGTGTATAAAGGTCCTCTACTCTTCCACGATGGTCTGATGATTGCTATTGGCTAAAAAATAAAGGCCAGGGTATTTTTTTTAATAAATTCACAACACACAAGGATAATTGCAGTAGAATCATGGAGAAGGAAACCAAAAATAAATTTAAACCACAACATTAATAACTCCATCATATGTTTGTTTGTTCGTTCCTTAATACAAATCCCCTAGCGGCTTTGCTATAAACTTACAGGCATATTAGAGATGCTAGAATAGATGTTGTGTTTAAAATTTATCTTGGTTTGATTTTTATTTTCTATTGTTTTGGATTATGATACCAAAAATAAAGCAATCAAAAATAAAAATAAAACTAGTTTCATGAAAAAATTAAAACTACAACATGGACAAATTCCTGCTTCTTGAAACTACTTAGTAATATATATAATATCTTTTAACTTGAGACATTGAGCTTATTTGCACTACTAATCTTAATGGGAATTGAGAGTGAACTTACAAAATTTCTTCTTGGCAGGATAAGCATTCTTATTACTTTTTCAATTCCATTGATTATGAAATAACCTCCAGCCTCCTACAAAAAAATATTTCAAACATCAAACATCATTAATTGATAACAAATAATGGCTGTAATACTATTGAATTAAAGTGCTTTTGTTATATTTTTTGCTAGCCACAATCCAATATCAAGACTGACATTCTTACAAATTTCGTCACGCTCTTTCCATTTGTAGTGTCCATTTCATTCCATGATCATTTGTTATGATTGACAAGGTCATGTGAAAGGACTCTGCAAATATGACTGATTGTCTCACGGCTGCTGCATAGGAGATGGCCTCCTCCAATTTGGCAGGGCAGCCTTCAAAAGTCTTAATATCCATAAATACCGGTAATAACAATTATTTTAGTCACATTTAAATCACGTCCTATTACATTTTAAAGTACTTTTTTCCAAAGGTGAATACCAAAACACCAATAACCACTGAATTAACTACAACATAGAATTTTTCTAAACAGTAGACTTCTAAGTTCTAATAGTTGAAACGTACCTCTGCCTCCTCATGCTTGCGGACCAGTTCATTAGGTGTCAGCTTTGCCAAGGAGCAGTTGTTACTCTGAAAACATTGCCCAGTCACTTAGTACTGAGAATCCACAACATTGTAAACACTAGTACAAGTAACTGACGAATTTCTAAGTCAGGTAACAAATCCTTGGTATTGGAGTACCCAGCTTACCCATACCCATGGATCTCTGCACCACAAGGTGATTTGGAGTACTACAAAGTGCTCACACTGGATGGGATGGTAGCTAGCTAGTCCATTGCAGGTTACTCCATGACATTTTGTTAGGTTTCTCCAATAATATCATAGGTGACAAATTACTCCTTAATTTTGGCGCGAAATTTTAACGTTAATTTATAATTTCACAATCATGTGAAATTATAAAATTGCTATGGCAATGTAGTTAGCGGCAAGATGGCATCCGTAATAAAAGATGTTTTAAAGCTTAAACTTTGTACATTTTCGCTTGAATTTCATCTTAGCCAGCTAGCCTTGGCCATGTAATATTTATATTTCAAAACGTCAAAACAACTTCAAGACTTAAGCCAATTACATAAATGGCATTGAGCGGATTTTTGAGCGTTTTACACGGGCACCGTTTTCAGTTTGTTCAAGACGAACTACGGTCATAATGTGAGAAATAATTGACAGTTGATTCATCGTTGAAACTTTTTGTCAACAGCAAAAAGGAATCTCTAAAAGGTTTTCTTCAAAGACTAAAAAACTTGCGAACTTGAGCAATATACCAGTCGAAAACCTACAATTGCAAGCGTAATTTGTCACCTACGATATTAGGAAATAATTTCACTTGCATTTTGTCAAATTTCTTAGCATTTTGACAAAACGCACGTGAAATTATTTCCTAATTTCACTCGTCACCATTTGATTACCAATACTAATTTGCTGGTGCCATTTATACAGTCACCCACACAGACAGAGGCACTCAGAGTATAAAGTCTCTTGCCCAAAAATGACAATGACCCTAGCCAAGGCTTGTACCCAAAACACTTGATCCTGAGTCCTACTCACTAACCATTAGGACACAAAATTGAATACCTTGTTACATGAAATTCTCGCGACACTTTAATTTTGCGAATTTCGCGATTCTAAAAAAATCGCGAAACTAAAGTGACGCGAACAATAAGTGTCGCGAACATAACATGGCGCGAATATTAAGTGACTGCCATATGTTAGTAATAGATGTTGTCGTCAATTGACTCACTTGTAGACATTGTGAGAACTGCTCTGTTGTTGCTATTGCCAAGATTAAGTCCTCCCTTGCGATTTTGTTAATTTTGACGTTATTGTTCCTTCGATGAAGTCGATTTATATAATTCAAAGGCATGTCAAAATATATTGCCAAGAAAACGTAAATTGTGTCTCACTCAGAACGTGAAATTAAAGTGATTTAAAATACAAAATTTTCGCAAAATCGCGAAATTTAAGTGTCGCGAAATATGTGCACCTCAAAATACCTGCAGAATTCTTGCCAAAGGAATAACTTTATGGAATTCGTTCTTACCTTGACCATGATTGGAATATTTCCAATGACCTTTGTAACACTTCCTTGTAGCTGATTGTCAAGTTTCCATTGCAGGGTTACTTGAAGTTTGGCTTTGTAAGTAGCACCACGTTCCCGACACTAAGAAAAAGCAAAACATAATAACAAAGAAAATAAAAAAACTAACAGATATAGCTAAAAACAAAAGGCCAGTTTCAAGTTTCTTTTGCCTCAGTTACAAAGCAAGTTCTAGTGTAAAACAACTTTTTGCAAGAAAATGACTTATATTCACATGCTCATTTTCACACAAATCAAACACATTTCACTTCATTTGAAATGTTTTGCAAGAAAATGACTTATATTCACATGCTCATTTTCACACAAATCAAACACACTTCACTTCATTTGAAATGTTTTGCAACAGTCCTCACAGCAAAAGGCAATGAGGAAATGACAATGTACAGTAAAAGTTAATTTATTTAAAAAACCCCAGAAAGGAGCAATGGTCTGGGAAGGGGAAAGGGAGGTATGGTCTGGGACGATTAGCCTGCGCCGTCGACGAAACAGGCTAGGGACGATCAAAAAGGATATTTCCCAAGAGATGTGCCCGGCTACAAGAAATTAATGTTCAGTAATAGAACAAAGTCACTTAAAATTGAACGAACATTACCATTGTCAGAAAGAACAAAGTGAATTGCAAATGTTAGAAAGTCGTCCTCGTCCGAGAAATCAGACATATTTCCCACGATGCCGGCGATCCCAGCTCTCTCTCTTCGTAATTGTTGCCCTACCTTCTGACGTTGTCATATAGTTGAAAAGGGCCACTGTATTTAATTTTGTGTTCCTCTGGCGGGCAGGGGTATTAAATTATTGGTATTTAACTTGACCGAGACAAATTTTAGCGAGTACTAAATTTAGCGATTTTGGCCCAACTCGCTAAAATTGCTAAAATTAGTAGCTGCTAAGAATTGTAACCTTGAGGTACTAGAGAATGGCTAAAACTCATGAAAACAATTGAAGGTGTCCCCTTGCTGTTGTTCGTAATTTGTCACTCTTTTATTTTTGGCCATCACATTTGTTGATATGTGACGTGTTGCGTGACACGTTGTCACATTGTAAAATCATTCATTCCCTGTAGGTTAGATGGCATCAGTTCCACAGTGTTCTCACCAGGATATTACCGTAGGGAGTCCCAGGGCTCCCTCTGCTGAAAAAATAGGGGCCCTGTAACAACATTAGGGGGACAAAGTTACTCACGGTTCATGGCTAATCATCAATGCAAGTTTATTTACTTTTGCAATGGTGGTCCTTCAACTGAAATTACCATCAGTGCATCCAACCTCTCTAGATCTGCTATAAGTCTATTTCTCTGACCTCTGACAATTTTTAAGGTTTTTTTTATTTTTTTTTATTGATTGATTGCACAATTATAAATTATATTACAAACAACATAAGGTTAAGGTTATTTTGAAGGCTAAAACCCCTCTCATAGTCTGCATTTTGAATGGGCAATGTCAATGCCACAGCAGCAAGTTTATGAAGATTAGAAAATGAATCCTTGTAAAAAATTTAAATTATGCTCTAAAGCGTTCCCATCCTGTCATGCTCTGTTGTACCATGGTGTATCAACTGTGTTATGTCAACAAAACACATGCGGCACGAATAACCTGAGCCGCACTCCAAATGGTGTGTTACATGAAGTACCAAACTGATCAAATATGGCCGCCAAGTTGTTTACGATTCGATAACAATGCTTGCGCCAAACTTCGCTACATTCTTGTGACCAACAAGGTAAAGACAATAAATTTAAAGGCTTTTAATGTTGTTATAAAATGTTTTTATTTCTTTTGAATTAGAAAAAAAGCTGGGGTGTTCGATTGACCATTACAACTACTCAATTATCGTTCAAAAATCCGTTTGACTCGTATCTTGCTCCTGCGACCTAACGGGCGCATCTTCTTGGCTTGTATGGCGCCATCTCAATTTTTTTTGCGGGAATCCCGCAAGGCCGCAGCCTGGTGCGAACACTGGTTCCATGTGCTTTTAGCCTGAAGAAAGTGTGCATGTTTTGCCGGACTTCTGTTGTCCTGTCTTTTCACAAATTTAGCTGATTAATTCATGGTATATAACTGGATGTCCTTACAAACTCACCTCAGAAGGAAAGACCTTCATCTGAGAAGCATGCAAGTTGTTTTCTGACAATGTTGGAACTCCAACAGAAGCATCCTGAAAAATAAAAGCAGTTAATGCACTCAACAATAGCATTAATCAGCTTTCTCAAATGGCTAGGCCCTGGTCTCCAGAATTGGACACCAGATTTCACATGCTACAACTTTTTTTGGCAAATCCTTCCACGTCTCACTAGAAGACACAAAACCTGTTTGAGACTTCCAGGGTTGACATCTCTGTACAGTCAGTCATCAATTAATTAGTCAATCAATCAATCAATCAATCAATCAATCAATCAATCAAACTTCCAGTCGGTCAGTCAATCAGTCAGTTTGTTTACAATCTATTATAGTTTGGACGGACCACTGGTCGGTTGAACACTTTCAAAACACTTACTGTGAAGTATATTGTGGCCTTTTGTCCATTTGAAAGCAAGAATTCTTGAGGACGGATAGCCTTCAAGGGACAAAGGAAATTAACTTTTTAGTAACCGGGGTAAAATGCTGCAAATTGAATAAATGCAGACAATATGACAAACGTAGGAAATGATAGTCAGCAAAATACCGTTTCTCACCTGAGCTGCAAGCGAAAGGCCTTCTTCTAGCATGAAATTGAACGACTGTATGTGGGGACCGACCAGATCTTGCAGCAACTAAATAATGAAATAACAGGTCAAATAATTATCTTTTCTTACGCAGATTAAGGTCAAAACGACTTGTTAAAACAAAGTACACCTTGTTCTGTTGCTCTGGCAGTTTGCCGAAGTTCCATGCCGTCAAGTTCTTCAAGTTTGGAAGAGCGCTGTTTTGGTCCCGCACAGCCGCCATTTTGAAATAAGCACGTGGGTCTTACCCCTCTCCCCTACGTAATGATTGTCACACACTGGTTTTCTGTCCTCCACGCTTTCTTTCATTAAAAATACCCGATCGTGTTATGTAATCCTACCGTATAAATTCTAATTAGAAAAAAATCTTAATTAAAAAACAATAATTTGTTTCTCTGAAAAAAAAAACTTCATCCAGACTTCACAAAACAAAAGCACAACCCTCCCCTCCCCCACTACGTTATCCGATCCCTTATCCATCCCACAAGCCTTAGTGGTCAGTGGAAGGAATCGTCAAAATGGCCGATAAACAAGACAGAAAGGACCAAGAAAAAATAATGAAATCCAACACAAATACCGCGGTAATTTTTTTTCAGTGTATCTTTAAGGCTTCTTTATAACATGTATTTTAATCAGATAGGAAAAATAATTTGTCGTTGAGCACCGTTGTTGAATAATTCGCAGGAAGAAGAAGATGATGATGATGATGACGATGAAGAAGAAGAAGAAGATGGCTCGGATGAGGATGAGGACGAAGTAGAACCCAAGTTAAAATACGAAAGGATTGGAAATGCTATGAATACAATTCTCAATGGAGAAGAGTGTGCTAGCTGTATGGCAGTGCATACGAAGGTACTCGAGCCCTACGCCATGTAACCTTATCATTGGGGGAGGGGTACCTTGAATTCTGTAACTCTGTCATAAGACATAGATTGCGATGTTCATGAATTATAAGACTATGAAATCAAATTAACATAGAAACAGAAGGATAGCAAGAAGAATTGTTATCTCGTGATGTTGTTCTTGATAGGCTGGAGAGCTTCCCATTCAACCTTCCCATTTTATTTGACATTTTCATTTTCTTTTTGTTCCCAGTTTCTTGCCCTTGGGACTCACTATGGAGTTGTTCATATACTTGATCACCAGGGAAACCCAAGCAGTAGCAAAAAATATCCATCAGTAAGTACAGCAGATAATCAGCACATTAAAATAAGAACAAAGAATGGTTTCTTGATACTTCTGACTCTCTCCTCTGAACTGTAGATGCATGGAAGAATTGTGGGATCATTGTTACCCTAAATAGTCTTATCTGATATGTCGAACCACATATATAAACAATAGCCTCCATTTGGGGCGAAACTATACACGGATATTTGTCCGTGGACAATATCTGTTCCAAGAAGCAAACAGTTTAGGAAAACTGTGACCAGATAATGTCCAAGAACAAATTGAGGCTATTGTTTTTATTATCCTTCAAATATTTTTACACAAGGCCCCTTACTTCGGGAAACCTTCTCTCAAAGCTTTTAAACATTAAAATAATTCTGTTGGTGTTCAAAATGTAGTTGGTCTATTCAAAATGTTTAGTTCTATTTTATTTCACAATTTACTTGGGCTGAAAACTGAACCTGCGCACTTAAATCAATCTCACTTGGGGAATATTACTCGGATATTCCCCAATTTTAGTTGGGGCATATTGTGTCACCTGATGCTTTTTAACTAATCGGGCACGAGC
Source organism: Oculina patagonica (assembly GCF_052425735.1). Lineage (NCBI taxonomy): Eukaryota > Metazoa > Cnidaria > Anthozoa > Scleractinia > Oculinidae > Oculina > Oculina patagonica. Next base: position 31,596,498 of record NC_135764.1, on the reverse strand, counting down.
GAAAATATTTGATGGATTATAACGGCTGATAAGACTGACATATGGGTCTGTCTTATATTTTCTTTCCCAAAATTTGTGTGTTAATGTATGTTTTTTTTTCTCGTGATTAAACTGTTCAGGATTTTTGTTAGGAAATTTGTCATCCTAATTAGAAGACTGCAACTGACTGTGTTTTTTTTTCTTTTCAGCATACTACTGCTATTAATCAAATAAGCATTGATCAAAGTGGAGACTATATAGCCAGTTGTTCAGATGATGGCCGTGTAAGCACATCAAAAAATATTTTATTCTGTTTTTTCTTCTTCGCCTTTCGCGTTGTTGTTTTTTTCCCAAAAAATATCCCTAATCCTCCCATGGAAGGTTTTTGGTATGAACCCCTACACAAGTTTCTGGAAATTCCAGTTTAACTTCATGCTTTCCTTTAAAAGCATGAACCAGCTGAATAGCTCAGCAAAATTTTAAATTTTTAATTACAAATCTATAAGGTAGAGATGCACCAAATCACTCTCCTCCTCAGAATTTCCAATGACCTTCCTTGCTTGAACTACACATTGTATTAAATAGATTTAGCCAAGCCTGAAAGAGGAGCTCCCCAGTTATTTACTTTGGCCTTCATGTAAATCTGAATTTACTGACCATAGACAGGGGAAAAGAAAGGACTTGAGCCTGTGATCCAATGGAAAACCATTGCCTGGTCAGCAGTCAACTTCAAAAAACCACATGACCTCAATAAGCTCTACATGTGAGCCCACGATATGGTCATGTGATAATAGTCAGCACATGCCTTGTTTTGACAGCTGTCAATTGACCATAACATGGATGTCCAATATCAAAGATATAAGCTGATGTTAACCTCAGCGTTAACCTTTTTCTGAAATATGGCCACCATGTTGCTCCATGTCGTACGTATGTACATATGTATGTACAGAGGGCACCTGCACCCACGAACCATGCCACTAGCCATGATGACCATGAAAAATCAAATGCATGGCTCTCCTATTTCTGTGCATGCATGATTCTCCTATTTTTATGGCTACGGGGCTCCACCCTGCGGTCCCTGCTGGGGAGCTCCGCTATGACATTGTTGGTTGACAAATTTGTCACTTAAAAGTCTCTGTGCATTTTTATAATTCTAGCTAAAGGTAACATTAATTTTACTCCGTATGATTGATTTAATTAACCCTTTGTTGGGTTTTCCTTTAAAGGACAGGAAGTGGTTACAAAAATGTTGTCATTATTGTAGTTTGCTAACTCTTTCCCTAGCCTCTGAACAAATATCTACCAAACTAACCAGGATTTAAGTTGTAGTTTCAATTTACTCTGACTTTTATTTCAACTGTTTGTATTACCAATAGCAGAATGAAAAAAGAAAAAAATATATTTAATAATTATATTTTTTGCAAAACATATTTCTACTGATTGTCATTTTAGATGTAAGTGTAAATTAATAATTACAGTCTGTGGTGATTTAAAATTATAATAAAGCTAAAACAGCAGAAGCAAAATTAATGTTTGCATTTATGGAATATAAAAGGGTTACTTTGGTTACACATTTTTGTTTTCTTTTGTAATTTAAAGTTACCAGTGAGAACAGAAATGCGTAACAAAGTGACAAAATGTCCTCATACTTCAAACTTTGTTTGTTTAACGTAGGTTGTTACCGGTGAATATGACCTGGTATTTTGGTGGTAGCAACATCTAAAATAACATGTAATACAGCAATTTAAAACGCAAGGCGCAGCTGTGTGTTTTAGACTTGATAAAACACAAACTGTGAATCTATTGAATGGCTTCAAAATCTTCTGATGTAGTTTACCGGTACAAGTCATGTAACTCATTCTGACTTGCACCAATATTTGGATCTGGGGTTATTTGGCTTAGAAAATTGGACTTAAAGTAAAGCTGTGTCTGTAGCAGATATAAAGACACTCATTTAACATTTATTTCTTTTGTATTTTGTTTTTGAGTTATTAATGAGTTTTCGAAGGAATATAAAAACTACCAGTTACTTTGGTTACACATTTTTGTTTTCTTTTGTAATTTTATATTACCAATGAAAACAGAAAGGCGTAACAAAGTGACAAAATGTCCTCATACTTCAAACTCTGTTTGTTTAACATAGGTTTTTGCCAGTGAATATGACCTGGTTATTTTTGGGTAGCAACATCTAAAATAACATGTAATAAAGCAATTTAAAACGCAAGGTGCAGCAAGTGTTTTAGACTTGATAAAACACGAACTGTGAATCTATTGGATGGCTTAGAAATCTTCTGATGTAGTTTACATGTAACTCATTCTGACTTGCACTTATATTTGGATCTGGGGTTATTTGGCTTAGAAAATTGGACTTAAAGTAAAGCTGTGTCTTTATCAGATATAAAGACACTCATTTAACATTTTATTTCATTTGTATTTTCTGTATGAATTATTAACGAGTTTTTGAAGGAATATAAAAACTACCAGGGTTACTTTGGTTACACAGTCTTGTTTTCTTTTGTAATTTTAAGTTACAAGTGAAAACAAGAAGGCGTAACAAAGTGACAAAATGTACTCAGACCTCAGTTCATACTCTGTTTGTTTAACGTAGGTTGTTGCCAGTGAATATGACCTGGTATTTGGTGGTAGAAAAATCTAAAACAACGTGTAATACAACAATTTAAAACGCAAGGTGCAGCCAAGTGTTTTAGACTTGATAAAACACGAACTGTGAATCTATTGGATGGCTTAGAAATCTTCTGATGTAGTTTACATGTAACTCATTCCGACTTGCACTTATATTTGGATCTGGGGTTATTTGGCTTAGAAAATTGGACTTAAAGTAAAGCTGTGTCTTTATCAGATATAAAGACACTCATTTAACATTTATTTCATTTGTATTTTCTGTATGAATTATTAACGAGTTTTTGAAGGAATATAAAAAACTACCAGCCTGAGGGTTACTTTGGTTACACAGTCTTGTTTTCTTTTGTAATTTTAAGTTACAAGTGAAAACAAGAATGCGTAACAAAGTGACAAAATGTACTCAGACCTCAGTTCATACTCTGTTTGTTTAACGTAGGTTGTTGCCAGTGAATATGACTTGGTATTTGGTGGCAGCAACATCTAAAATAACAAGTAATACAACAACTTCAATTGTGAAACACGGTGCAACTTGCAACAGTCTTATGGTTGTTCTAGATGTTGGTAGATGTGGAAGGCCCTGTCCCTTGTTCAATTATAGAAGTTTTGCCGATGTGTTATACTATAAATCACTGAACTGTGGAACCAACCCGAATTTTCATATTTCTACCCCGCCCACTTTCATTGTTAAATTCCAGAAATTCCTGTGGCACATGTGCTGCGCCTCCTTCTCGACACTGTTGTTTATGATTGTTTGTTTGAACTGCACTTGAAAAATAATCTCGGTGAAAGTTATTTTTTTCCGACCAAAACATAAAATTAGGGCCAAATCTCGACAGGACCACTTAAAGAAAATAGCAAGCACTTCATTTAACCAAGGTTTATTAAGTTTCTCTTTACTGACCGTTTATTTGACACTTCATAAAACAACAATCGTGATGTAAATAGTGAGCTCTTAGTTAAAGGCAACGGTTGGAATTTACAGAAGAAAGTAGGTGGGCAGGGCAGTGACATAAAAATTTGGGCTTATTCCACGATTTTCGTCGTAAAATCCCCAGTTTTCCAGCAGGACATCTGTTGAGTTGCTCTTTGTCCTTTATTTTTCAGGTTGTCATAAATGGCCTTTACAGTAATGAGAATAATGTTCAAGCCAGTTTTGACTCTCCTGTTAAGGTGACAAGCTATTTTAGTTAACTTTTCTGCTTTGTTCTTGCAAAATGTTCCTTAAACTAATTGTTTTATATAAATTTATTTTCTTCTTATGCGAAGCAAATCTTCAAGCAAGTTAACTGATTAAGTTATTGAATGTATCAAATTATGGCAAAATCATTATACCCCTTTTGTTTTCAGTCAGTAGCTTTAGATCCTGAGTTTTCCAAGAAAAGAACAAAGATGTATGTAACTGGAGGAACAAAGGTAAGTTTTTCCCTGTTTCATTCACAAAAATGTAAATTTTGATCAGGGTCTGAATGCCCAACAGGTAATCTTGCTGGGTGACATGATGGCCTTATGTTTAGAGCACTGGACACCAGATTGTGCAAATTCTGGGTTCCAGCGCTGGCCAAGGTCTTAATTCTGTGTTGTTAGGCAAGACAGAAACTGAAAATTCAGTGCTAGGGTGATCAGGGGCAGATCTTAGGGGAGGGTGCAGGGGGTGCACCCCCCTTCCCCCCCCCCCTCTGGTGACTTTCTTACCGGTATACAACTGGTATTCTGCAAAAAAATGTCTGTTATGCCATTCCTTAGTGGTGCACCCCCCCCTCCCCCCCTAAGAAAATTCCTGGACCTGCCCCTGATGATGGCCAGTATGAGAGTTGAATGCAGACTCCTGTTATTTAATAACTAAAGTGAACTACTGCGTTGTTACAATGTCCAATGACACTCTCCGTTTTGTGTTTTTGTAGCTAATCTTGACTGAGAGAGGCTGGTTCAGAAACAAAGCTACAATCTTACATGAAGGAGAAGGAAACATCAGAACAATTAAATGGAGATCACATCTCATAGCATGGGCCAATGATGCGGTATGATGAGATATGAAGAAAGCCTGTCTGTCTTCCATGGATATTTTATAGGACATGTTCCTAGTCCATACTATCTTAAAAAGCATTTGATTTAAAAAGAACACTCAGTTAAACTTCTGTTTCCACTCATATGAAAGTGCAGGCACCTCCTACCTGTATCAGCCCTTCAAATGGTCTGTTTTTATTGTTGTATCCCTAGTTTCATTTAAGCACCACAAATTGAACAATTTTTTTAAAAAAACCCTTCAGCTTGGCAAAAATGAGAAATGCCCAGCACCACAGTTAAGTTCTCACCCCTGCTTAATCTGTTGCACTTTAAGAAAGAGGTCTTCCGATTGGCGTAATACCCGTTTTTTTTGTCTGTTTCAGGAAGTCAAGGTTTTTGACTTGAATTCTCAACGAGTAATAACTCACATAAAAAGAGAGCCAGGAAAGTATGTACAATAATTATTATTATACATTGTAGTCGTTAGCTGTCTTCTTATTGGCTAAGAGCCTACAGCTAATTCTGGGAATCGGCGCAACCTACAGATTAGTGAATAATCTGCTAGCAGATTATTCACTTATCTGTGGGTTGCACGTGCAATGCATGATTTCCAAGAGCAATGTGGCAGGCATCTGGCAGCGAAGGAAATTCATAGTTCATGGAGGACTTCGCCTTTTCAACCGAGCAATAATTTGACCTAAGTTGAAAAATTATTGGACCATAAAGTCTCGGAAAACACAAAGAATTGAGTTGAGAATTGGGAAGGAACTATAAAAATACTTTGAGGAAAAAGCAGGATGACAAGTAGGAATTAGCACAAGTGTTGAAACAGGTTGAAATCATTTGTCTGAATTAATTTTCTTTACCAAAAATGTACCCAGTGTATAATAAAACTATTATTAGATTCGGTTTTTGTGCTATCCGGAATAATCAAGGTCTCGGTAAGTGTTATCAGCCTCAGCCTTCAGCTTACCTCGACCTTGATTATTCCAGATATCACAAAAACCTCATCCAATAATTGAAGGCCTAAGCGCAAGAAACGCACTTTGTGTTTTGGCCAAATTAAAAAAATGTCACAAACGACTCCAAATTTCGCATGCAAGTTCGTTTACGTGTGCTTAACATTGATCTGTATTCAAATTCGCTGAATCTAGCTTCGTTTTTTAGAAATTACGTATGCAAAGGACAAAGGCGTTTTGCAAAGCTTACGTTCTCCACAGTCAGCCAGCAGCATGAGTTTTTCGACACATCGCGTGTAAATCTTTCCTTCTAGCGTTATTTAACTGTCCGGGGAGGTTGAAAAACGTGTCAGAGCCATGCTTTTTAGTTCCTTAGCCACCATTTTGAGGATTCGCTTTACGAAAAGGACTGGATAACACATTGTGACGCGATGTCACCTGATAGGTGTCACGTGAGAGGAAAGAGAGAGAAAAAAAAAATGGCCGTTTGTTCCTGAAAATCATTTGAAGCCTTTGGTTAGTTTTAGCGTAAGTGCGGCTGCCAGGTGGTTGAAGGACATCATTAAGTCTGAATACCCGTAAGTTTACAGCATCGCTCGAAGAACTGAGTGATGTTTCTGCCTTTGTTTTGTACAACAGCGCTGTTTAGCGCTTCGGAAAAAACGTTGCAAACAAGGTAGTTTTGAGCCTGGCCGCACAGAGAGTCTAAAACAAGAGGTTTCTTGCCGGGAACTTCGTCAACGCGAGTTTTACAGGGTCCGCTTGGGTTCTGCCGCGACAAAGTTGCCGAGAAGTGACCTGGTTTTAGACTTTAAAAAATTCTTTATATGTTCCCCAGGGGACGTTCCCTCGCAAAATTATTTTCTGTGTCTCATTAAATATTCATCAATCAATAAATCAATCAATCGATTCGTGCCTTAGTTTATCTTGTTTTCGCGGGATTTTGTAGATGTGTGATGATGTAAGGAGTGGAGATAGAAGTGAGAGCAAGCCGGCGGCACTCAACTGAAAGCAAAACTAGTATAATGTGACAACACGAGCAAGCGTATTCAATCAACAATCAGTCTTTATTTCACTTTCACCTCGGCAAATTACAGCTAACGGTAACACTAAACAGAGTAAAATAGTCTTGCCCGAAACAACAAAAACTAGCTAACCGCAAGCAGACTGCAGAAAAGCTAGCTGCAAGCAAACTGGCGTGAAAGCTTAGTTGCATTAAAAGCGCGATCTATAAAAGGTTGAGGCTGACTCTGATCCTAAACTTAACTTGAAACGGCTTAACTCCCTAATCCCTTGGGGTTAGTGTTAAACTTTATTTATTTATTTATTTTTTTTTTGCGTTAGGGCTAGGCTTTTGCGTTAGGGCTAAGTCTGTAACCCTAATCTGAAACTCTAACCCCGACCCTACGGCCTTGGGGTTACCTTTTGCGTTAGGGCTAGGACTGTAACCCTAAAAATTTAGCTGACTTCATCGTCTTGAGAAACAAAAGGTTTCCTTTGTTTATCGTTTGTAAAAGAAAAGTCAAAAGACGCCGCACAAGCAAAAACCTTGTCTTTTTGCATGTGTTATTTTTCGAAAACGAAGGAAAGACCAGCAAAACTAAATACAGGGCAGTGTTGAGCACACGTAAACGAACTTGCGTGCGAAATTTGGAGTTGTTTGTGAGAATTTTCAATTTGGCCAAAACACAAAGTGCGTTTCTTGCGCTTACGCCTTCAATTGTTTATTATTACAGTCGAAGCTTATGTAAGCAACTACTATGGGAATTTGAAAAAGTGTTCATAACTAGAGCTTATTGTTTACAGGAATAAACTCTTGTAAGCAGCCACACCCTGAAACAGTAGAGGCTGATAACTTTCCAGAACTTTAGGCATAATTCTTTCCACTGTTCATTTATTTGTTCAAAGTTTATAAACCATGCTTAGGCCTGATGAACTCTTGATCACTGAATCTCAATAATTAAGTAACCTATACTTCCCTCTTTGAAATACTAAATAAAAAATTATGATGGATAGTTTTAAGTCAGGATTTTTTATGTCTTCTAATTTGTGGGTTCTGGTTTTCAGCTACAGACCTGAATTGTATCGTTGTTGTTTGTGTTGGAGAGATGATGTCACTCTTCTCATTGGCTGGGCAGACACGGTTCAGGTACAAGCCATTTGTTTGACTTGACTCCAAATATTTTGCTCCAACGTATTCCTAGTAAAAAACCACACCATCCTACTTATATGTCTTGTCCTCGTGTATAATAAATTCTCTTTCCTCAGGTTTGTGTTGTGAAGGAAAGGTTAGTTCAAAGATCAGATCTTCCTCCCCTGGTTGTGGAAATAGGTAAATATTATCATTTCTTCAATTCTTAAGTTTAGAGGTTTTCACTTTAGAATCTACCTTGTCCAATTGAATTCAATTGATCAGTACTACCTAAACCTCAAAACTTCGTTTTGTTTTTTGCAGTTGCCAGATTTAAAACCGATTATTACATTTCTGGAATTGCATTCCTGAAAAATGATTTGGTAAGCTCTTAATTAATAATTATTTTTTTGTTTTGTGTGACTGTTCGGTTTTAATGATTACACTCCAAGTAATTTTTTTAGGCTAAGAATTTTTGTAAATTTGTTTCAGGTTATTCTGTCTTACATGACAAACATCGAAGCTGGAACGAGAAAGGTAACGTGTGTGATGGTAAAGAACTTGGTTTTTGACTGTGTTTGTTGAGTTCCATATACATACATGTACATGTATAGTAAAGGAAATATACGATGAGCTCTAACCAGTCTGAGCAACTAATTCTGGTGCCTTGAAATAGTAAGGAGCACAACCAGTGTATACCTGCCAACTCTCACGCCTGCGAATTGAAAACCCTGATCTAACGCCAACTCACGCTTACGAACCAATTTCTCACGCCTAGTTGAAAAATGCGAGTTTTTACAACCAAAATGGACACACTTTCCAAAAAATGTAAACTCAAACCAATGTGAGAAACAAAAACTCCATGTAAAATGAGTAAATGCCGATACTTTCTCCGAAATCTCAGAGTTTTGATGAGAAGAGCATTTGAAATGGGGTCGTGTTTAGCAAAACATGTCCATGCACTAGGATCGGGATATGTTCGGAACATCTTCGGAATTCCTCGGACGTCTTCGGGAGGCTTCGGACATTTTCGTATCCTCTTCGGAAATCCTGGCACTCTCAAGATAAAAATCTCACGCCTTCGACCCAGAAAAAGTTGGCAGGTATACCAGTGTTAAAACATAATGTTAATCACATTATTCTGAGTCAAATTTTTCTATCAACTGACAGAAAGGTGAACCCTTAGTTGCACACAGACCACAGCTGAGAATTGTTACACCACGTGGCCTCAATGAACCTGAGGAGATTTCAGCAGATGCTCTGTCAGTCAGAGGATTTGAGCAGTATCGCTGTGATGATTATCACTTAGGTAGGATTTTGTTGTCCCGTTGTTGATCAGTTGACAGACAGATGGACAAACAGAAGAAAAAGTGGACAAACCGTAATTTTTTTTTTTTACTAGCAAATTTAAAAGATAATGAACTATTCAAATTATTAAAATCTTTTAATCCACATGGTAAATAGACTACGAGCAGTCCCAATTTTTTCGCATAGTCCGTCGAGCTTGAAGCGATTTTTTTTTCGAAGAGTCAGTCGAGCTTGAAGTGAAAAAATTACGCGCGGGGGGAGGAGGCGAGGTGAGGTGAGAAGCGAAAAAAAAATAGGGACTACCCGCAAAGCCACAGTGTTTGAATTATGCGTTGCTCTCACAACGCAAAAATACGATTGGCTAACGCTTGGATCGTTGACAGCAAGATGTCAATACGTTGTCAACACTTGCATGTCATATTGCGAAGCGATAGGAGCGAGAGCTTTTGAGCTCCCGAAATCCCTTCTCAAGACTTATTTTGTCGCCATAAAATTGCATCTCCGAAGAACAGTTTTAATTCAGTGTATGTGCAGCAAGTCTGCCAAAGTACAGAGTGAAAATAATAGAGAAGAATTCAACCAAAAGTAGCTTTATTCTACCGAAATTCAAGGCTCATAAAAAAAAAAACGGCTGTTCTGCGCGAGCTTCGTAAATTACAACCCGGGAAAAAAAATTTAACAAACAGAAGCGCTTTAAACACTTACATCAAGCTGCCTTTACATTAAGTAGCCCATAGAGGTGAATCAGTGTTATAAAAATAAACATTACTGGAAATGTATAAATCGCCAGAGATAAAACTTTGCAGACGATTCATCAAAAAAGCTTTGAGTTTGATGCGTACGTGACAAACCCAACTAATTATAAGTGCAGCGGTGTCAATTGACAGTACGTCAAAATGCGGAAATATTATTGGACACGGCAAATTAGATTTGAAATCGAAGCCAAAAATCACTCGGCCGTGAAAGGTCAAACGCTGTGGCTTTGCGGGTAGTCCCTATTTTTTTCACTTCTCGCCTAGCCCCGCCTCCTCCGCCCGCGCGTTCATCTTTTTTCGCTTCAAGCTCGACAGGCTCATTGAAAAAAAATTTTCACCTCAAGCTGGACGGACTCTGCAAAAAAAGAGGGACTGCTTGTAGTCTACATGGTAAATTGACAAAAAAATTTGCTCTTTTAAGTCTAAACTGCAAGTGCTATCTGAAAGTTGATACACTGGAAAATTGACAATTTTAGAGTTTGTTAGTGAATAGTCTAGTGGTGATCGTCTACTAGCAAAATGGGATCTGGCAACCAGATCTTTAGTTTCCTGTTCTTTAAAAGGCATGACTTAAAAATTGCTGAGTTACAAGTTGTGTCAATTAACAATGAGAAATTAAAGCCACATGCATCAAATAATATTTTATCCAATGAATCAACACTTGTGACAGCCTTTCTCTTCAGTATCCTTCAACAGTTGGTTTTAGGAGTCATTTATAATTTAACACATAATACGGCTTTCTCTTGTAATAACTTTTCAGATAGTCTTGCAAATAGAACTAATCTACTTGACAAGACAATAATTTGGTAATGACTACAGTAATGCATGATTAATTAACGTTTGATGCTTGGCTTATTACGCATCTGTCAGCTTTTCTGCATGATGATCTGGACAGTCCTTCCACTTCCTTTCAGTGTGGTAGGTAACAGTGCTTCAACAGATAGATAACATTAACTCTAAATGTTTATTAATATATTACACTTCTGCTTGCATTGCTTTACGTCAGCCATTTGATATTTCTCTTGGTGCTTGATAGGTTTAAGAATATGTGCATAACATGACTTCATCAATGCTATTGTTTTGCTAACCAATGGTAGAAAAATATGTAAAATCCATTTAATAATGAATTTATTTCTATGAACATTTACTTAATACCTAATCCTCTTTGTCCGTTTCCACTCATAAAGATGCCTATGATCGTTTTGCCTTTTTTAATTTTTTTTTTAAGAACAGTCAAAATTATTTGTTAAATTGTAAATACCTAAAATGTAAAGTAAAGTGTAAGCCACGTTAGTTATAATATCAATAATCGGCGAGATCATAAAAAGTTATATAAGATAACTTAAAATAGCCTGTGTACAGCCGCTCAAAAAAATCGTGGAGGGATGCAATATTTTTTTAGCAGGGCGGGACGGCTGTACACAGGCTAACTTAAAATGCTTCTTATAAACTTTGTGTTAAATATTGGTACCCAAGGCACATGAACACTTGGTTTTACCATCTACCGGTAGTCTTTTGATAATGTTGCCAACGGTTAGGTCTTTTACTTAAACGTGTGATCACAGTAAATGACCCAGATATTTACACTTTTCTGTTCCTCTTTACAGAGAATGTTGCTGAGGAGAACCTATTTTATATTGTTAGTCCAAAAGACCTTGTGCTGGCCAAGGTGTGTCATGATAAAACTTATAAATAGATCATTTTTTTTTTTTTTGTTGAAAGCACTAGGCCCATCGTTTGATAAACAAGTTAATATTGGTGTTTTGTTTTAGCCTAGAAACATTGATGATCACATCAAATGGCTCGTAGATCATGGAAAATATGAGGTACAGAAAAAATATATAAAGCCAAGGATGTTAAAATAGCATAGTTAAAAATTTATTCCTTTGCGTTTTCACTATGGTGAGTTATATGTTTTATACTGAATATTACTTGTGCATATTTGTTGTCAAGGGTCTCAATTATTTTGTTTTTACCACAGGAAGCTTTAGTTGCAGCAGAGACACACAGTAAAGAGGTCAAGAAACACAATCAACAGGTAAGTACAAGATTTGTCTTTACTCACAGGGTGGTGCAGTGGCCTAAGGGGGATTGCAGCCGTGGAGTAACGGATCCAGGTTTTAGTGCTAACCAGGATTGTGCTGTGTATTTTATGTATTATTGTTATTATTTCAAATGTTACTAACCTTAAGGCTATCTTTGTGTGTGTGTAATAACTTGAGAATTGTAATAGTGAAGTGTAATTATCATAGTTATTAATTAACTTTATTTTTATTTATTTATTTATTTTTTTCATTATAATTTCTTTTTTCTATTCCTAAAATGTATGTTACTTTATTGTGTAATTTATGTTCTTTTTTGTAATTGCAATAAAAAAATAAAAAAATAAAAAAAAGGATTGTGCTGTGTTGTGTTGCATTGCATTGCATTGCATTGCACTGTGTGTGGTGCAGTGCGGGGCAGGCTGGCCCGGCCTGGTGCAGCGCTTTGCTGCACTGCACTGCACTGTGCTGTGTTCTTGAACAACACTTATTTCACTCCACTCAGGAGTGTTTACAAATGAATGCTACCTATTAGAGCAAGCTGACAAAATGCTGAGGGTAACCCTGTGATGGACTAGCACCCCTCCCAGGGGGAGTAACCATACTCCTTCTCCCTTTACGCTCTAAAACAGGGATAAGCATCAGAAAGCACAGATCAGCTGATAGTGAGGGCCTCCCAGGGGCAGGGGGGGGAGGACCATGTTCCCTTGTTCCCAACAAAATTTTCCTTGTGTTCTCGTGTTTCCGAAAAGTAATTTTCTTTTGTTCCTGTGATCCCAGTTTTACCTTATTATAGGAATATAACGAAGCATTTTAACAACGCAAACAAAATTTACGCGTAATAAAATTAACGCGAATTGTCGAAGATTTATGTTTACATGCATTTAATTAACGCGAATTCTGGTGTGATGTGTGCTTACATGCAGTTTATTAACGCGAATTTGTTGCGTAGTAATTTTTATAGCAAGCTGCGCTAGTTAAAAGACAAAACAAGAACGTCCAACATCAGAACTTGAGGTTTAATTCTGATAAACCATACACAACAAAGATATTTAAACAGACCAAAAAGTGAATAGTATTCAATGCATGGGTCCAGGGATGGAATACATCCCCTCCTAGCATTTTCCACTGCCTCTGTTATCCCTGCAGCTTTGACGGAGAAGTAGATGACGTGTTAACATAACTTACCCAGAAATAAAGGTGTCTTAAAATAACAATGCTGTAAAATAGAGTGATTTTAATCAACAATGACTTAAATTAAGGTACATTAAATTAACACGAATTTTTGAAATTCGCGTTAATTACATGTATCGTTAATTTCCTATAATAAGGTATTTTTCTTTTGTTCCCATGTTCACAAAAAGTTAATATCCATGTTCCCTTGTTCCTGAAACCCCTGGGGGAGCTTCAATAGTTAACATGCGTGGTAGATCTCTAATGGGCTCTTATACATGTAAGCCTAACAGTTTTCAACAAAATAACTTTCTTAACCTGTGTTTTTGCATTTGCAAATACAAGGATATTGGAAGAGCTTATCTGAAATCTCTGATGGAGGAAGGAAAATACGAAACAGCTGCAAGGTTAGTGCATAACAATTTCAATGTCATGTGCTTCACTTGGCTCAAGTACCATCTCTAGGATATTTAAAAGGGACTTGATAACTTGACTTCATGTGGGAGGCACAATGGCCTTATGGTTAGCGCGCTGGACTCTCGATTGAGCCGTCCTGGTCTGAGCCTGGCTGGGGTCATTGTATTGTGTTCTTGGGCAAGACACAATGGGTACCGATGAACTAATTTGATGCTGGGGGATAACCCTGTGATGGACTAACCATTAGGCCACTGCACCTCCCATCATCCAGAGAGGAGTAGAAATACCGTAATGATTCAATTTAGTGCCCTCCTTCCAAGAAGTGCCCCCTTCCAAATAAGCAACCCCCTTTGAATGTGTTTTTGGTAATAATCGCCCCTATTCCAATAAGCGCCCCTATTGTTGATAACTGCCCTTACTGCAGTCATTGATGTAGAATAGATAAACTCAATAATATTATTAAAGGTTTGTTTTGAACATTTGGTTGTTTCTAAAAAAAATTAATAAGCGTCCTGTCCTGAATAAGCACCCTGTCTCGAATAAGCGCCATCCCTTGAGGTGCCCAAAGTAAATGAGCGCCCCACGTGCTAAATTGAATCATTACAGTACTCCTAGTCACCTCCTGCTACAGAAACTGGGATAAGCTTTGGCCTGTATGGACCACTAGGCTCAACGCAGACTACTTTTATCAAGTCGCAAGCCATTCTGAAAGAAACGAAGCCCCAAAAGTAACAATGCAATTTCGAGTTTCAACTCTTTCTGTGTATTTTTTTTTTACAGAACGTGTGTAAAAGTCTTGAATGATGACAAGAAACTTTGGGAAGATGAAGTGTATAAGTTTGCCAGGAAGCATCAACTGGAGGTACATGTTGTTTGTTTGTTTGTTTTTTCATATAATAAGGGAAATTTCATTACCTGATTCTGATTACCAGTCGGTTCCATTTGCTTATCTTATCATCACTTTCTGACTAAACTTGACGCTGATGTTGTTTTTCTCCACCAGGCCATTGCACCATACATTCCAACAAGCACAGTAAAGCTGAGCTCAGCAATTTATGAAATGGTTTTGTACGACTTCCTCAAGAAAGACGACAAGGTGACTAATGCCTGGTTTTCACCAGCGTCGCAAGCACAAGCGCAAGCCTTAGTAGTTTGTGCCCAGTGAAAACGAAAGTCAACATAAGCACAAGCATAAGGATACAATGTTTACTATTTACAAGGCTCAAATGCTCAGACGCGAGGCGAATCTGGAATGAGTGCTTTAAAGGGAACCTCGGCTGTAAAACAGTTCTGGCCAAAATAAAAGGTTAACAACAGTGTAAAATCGATTTGGTTATTAAAAGTCGCAAATTCGTTTTTTCATTCGAATACTGGGTCTTTTATTTGTCAGTTTTTGATTTTTCGAATTTCCCGCGCGCCGCCATTTTGGATTTTATGACGTCACTGCGTTGCCGTTATTGTAAGGAAGCAGAGATTTTTTGTGTGAAACATATTGGGCAACGCACTGACGTCATAAATTCCAAAATGGCTTCGCGCGGGAAATTTAAAAGCCATAATCGTTTTCCTTAGAAGTTGTTATTAAATGCCTATTTCTCCCTTGTCCGGTAAAATTTGAAATTTACGCAACATTTCAAACGACTCAGTGTCAACGTGCCTCAAGAGCAGAGGTTCCCTTTAATTGGGCAGACACGGCCAGATGTCGTAAATTTCCTTGTGCTTTTGCGGTGTTTGTTTTCACACGGCATAACAAGTCTTTGCGAGTAGGGAACTGAAGTGTCTACACAACTGGGTTGGGGGCATTGTCTGAGCTGGGGAAGCTGTAACACACTAGACCTTAAAATAACGCCGTTCCAGTAGCAGTTTGTCTTGTTTGTTTTGTTTAAAATCTCCATTCTCTTCTTAGTTTTCAAACTTTTTGCTTTTGTTTCAGAAATTTCAGGCACTGATCAAGGATTGGCCAGCAGATCTGTACAGCGTACAGCCCATCATCAGTGCAATACAGGTAAGTTGGACACATGGCACTTAAACGCAGTACGTTCTAGCCGACTGACCAAACATTAACAACTTAATTTTTGTTTTGCTCTGTAGGATCAGCTGGAAAAAGATCCTGAAAATCGCGTTCTACTGGAGACGCTTGGAGAACTGTAAGAGTCTTGCTAGTCCTGTTTTGTTGTACATTTAACACACAAATTCGAACAGTTGCTGACATTGTGGTTCTATTACAGATACACGCGACTGACGAGATATGACAAAGGACTGGCGATATATCTGAAGTGAGTTGCGCCTAACCTTAAACTTGACAAATTTCCTTAAAATGTTACATGCACTCTGTTTCAGTAATTTTCAGTAATTTTGATGTTTGCGTATTTTACAGACTTGGCCACAGTGATGTGTTTAACTTGATTCATCAACACAACTTGTTCGATTCAATCCAGGACAAAATTATCATGCTAATGGAGTTTGACAAAGAGGTAACACTTCCGAGCATCATTCTCCAAAAACCTTTGAAGTATTTTTATTATTATTTTTTCTTTAGTTTCAAACCACTGTTTTGAAGTTCCATGCGGTTTTAAGTCATTTATGTAGCGCAACCTATGCTATTTGTTTTACAGAAAGCAGTGAAGATGTTGATTGACAATGTGGACAAAATTCCCGTAAGTGTATCTTTTTCAGTTGTGCATTCGACTAATAAAAAAATATCGTAAGCAGTTTGATTCTCCTCTTCTTCTGTCTGTTCTCTTAATTTTGCGCATTTTTGCAATGCAAGTACTGTCCTATAAGCAGAATGCCCATGCTTGTCAGTATCCCGGTAAAATAACATACATTTCTAAATTGCGAACGGGAAGTCGTTATATCGGGGATCGTGCACTCGCTTATCTTTTTGTCGCGGTTGTGACAAGGTGTGTCATCTTCGATTTTCTCGTTCAATCATTTAAAGGTTGAAGAAGTTGTACGCCAGCTGAACAAAAGATCGGAACTGCTCCATGTGGTCAGTATTATTTGCTGTTTTCCTGTTTGCTTTGAACTAGAAATTGGTTCATGAACCTTATCTTTACATGAATTTGCTCCGGGAGGAAGCATGCATACGGCGTAGAATTGTGTAAGGAAAGAAAAATATATTGCCTCGTTTAACACTGTGTTATTATTTTTGTTTGGCTCAGTATCTAGACACGCTGTTTGTGAGGGATCCACAGGCTGGAATGGATTACCACGAACTACAGGTAAAACCGGTTTGCTGTTTGTATTTCATTTGTAGATAAGATTAGGTTTTCATACAACTGAAACCAACACTATTACAGAGGCTGAGTATATAACTGCCCACGAACTGTGAAACAAACCAATCATGTTAGACTGCAATGTAACTTGTGGAAAGCGCGGGAAAACACGTAAACGGCGACAAGCGCGGGAAAACACATAACTACCAGCAAACGCGGCAAACACGTGCCTACCGGCAAGCACGGGAAAGTACATAACTACCAGCAAGCGCGGGAAACACGTGCCTACCGGCAAGCGCGGGAAAATAACTAACTACCAGCAAGCGCGGGAGAATACATAACTACCAGCAAGCGCGGGAAAACGCGTGCCTACCAGCAAGCGCGGGAAAACACGTAACTACCAGCAAGCGCAGGAAAATACATAACTACCAGCAAGCGCGGGAAAACACATAGCTACCAGCAAGCGCGGGAAAATACATAACTACCAGCAAGCGCGGGAAAACACGTAACTACCAGCAAGCGCGGGAAAACACATAACTACCAGCAAGCGCGGGAAACACATTACTACCAGCAAGCGCGGGAAAACACATAACTACCAGCAAGCGCGGGAAACACATTACTACCAGCAAGCGCGGGAAACACGTGCCTACCAGCAAGCGCGGAAAAATTCATAACTACCACCAAGCGCGGGAAAACAAGCGCGAGAAGACGACCTCGTGCTTGATTATGTTTTTTTCACCACATTATCTTCACTCCGTTTGGTTGGAGCACATTGCACCAGTTTTATGAACCAGTTCTAAACCTCAGTCTATGCAAAACCAAAGCAACACTTAATTGCTATTGATAGTCAGTGAATAAAGCTCCAATAATAAAATTTTTTCTTCTTTTCAGATTCCTCTTTACGCAGAGTTCGACCGTCCAAAACTTCTTACATTCCTGAGAAACAGCAACTATTATCCGCTACAAAAGGTAGCTAGCCGTTGATTTCCAAGAGTGATTTCGTTTTATTCCCCGGCACTAACAGATTCATCATTTCCCAAGTTTTTTTAGTCAGTTATTTTTAATCAGTTCACCCTGTCTCCTTTAGGCTTTAAATGAGTGTGAACAGAGACGTTTGGTTCCAGAGATGGTCTTTTTGCTCAGTGAGTATTTAATTTAAGTTAAGATATTTTAGAATATTTTTACTTTCCTGACCGTTGTAAAGTAATTATCTTTTGTTTATCACAACGAATTCAAATAAGTCAGCAAACCAGTCAGAACTAGGAAGTGAGAACGTGCAACCAGTGTCAAGCGGTGGGAAATAAGTACCCAGAGCTAAGCGAGGACAACGCGCGTAAGCCAAGATATATTTGGATTTATTTTCCTCCTTATTAGTTGGAAACATGAAAACTGTATTACAGTGGAACCTCGATATAACGAAGGGCCAAGGGACTGGGAAAATGTGTTAGCTATAACGAGGTTCTTTTTCATATTTTTTGCTATTACTGGGACGAAAAATATCGTTCGTTATATCGAGGACTTCGTTATATAGAGGTTCGTTAAATCGAGGTTCCACTGTACAACGGGTCTGCTTTACTGTGGCTCGTATATCGCAGATGTATGTATTGGCAATGAGTTTCTAGCAATTTCTTGCTTGCTGTACAACAAGGCGCGTACGTAGTAGGCTAGACTTTCTAAAAGTCGTTCGCTTTTTCATTTCCGGTTTGGTGGTAGTAGACCCCGGTGCGAACGACGAGCTCTCGCGCTTCGCGCTCGAGCTCTCGCGCTTCGCGCTCGCTCTCGCGCTGCGCGCTCGCCTTCGCGCTTCGCGCTCTGTGAGCTCGACTTGTAAGCAAGTCTAGTAGTAGGCCCATTTAAACAACAAAATATCCTTTTGGTCTCGGCTTTGGTGACGTGTTTTGTTTGTTGTGGTGGCTATAGGTCGTATGGGAAACAACAAGCAAGCTTTGCAGCTGATAATTCAAGACGAGAACGACGTAGAAAAGGTTAGTGTAGTGAAATAAAGTGAGCGGTAATTATCACAAAATAAATAACTAGCACGAAAGAGCCAAAGTGTTTGCAGAGATGGTTGATAGTTCGAGTGATGTAATGTTTGTTGATTGACAGGCAATTGAATTCGCCAAGGAACAAGACGACGAGGAATTGTGGGACGATCTTATCAATTATTCTCTTGATAAACCAGGTATTTAATTTCTTCAGAGTTTGCGAACGAAGTGTGAACGCCGTTGTTCTTTTAGCATTTTCGTCTCCCAGATGGATTGTTTTGGAGCAAACCACGAAGTCAACAATGAGGAGAGCGTCAATTGAATTTTTCAGTGGAACGTGCCAAAATGTTGCCAATGAAACGATTAATGGGATTTTTCTTTTTCCTTATTTCTTTAGAATTTATCACAGGTCTCCTGCAAAATATCGGAACCCATGTTGATCCCATCAAACTTATTCAGGTACAGCACTTCTACAACTGAATTTGCTTGGCATAAATGATTGTTCTTACTTTAATGCACCAGAACTAATTATTTGGATCGTCGCGCAAAAAACGGCGGCGAAGGGACTAATTTCATGGCACCTTTTTATTACCGTAACTACTTCATGTGTTCACTTATGAAAGTCTTGACGCAAGCTGACGGTTTTGTCTATCTTCATTTCACAGAGAATACCAGAAGGAATGAAGATTCCTGGTCTAAGGGATTCGCTGGTGAAGATCCTTCAGGATTTCAATTTACAGGTATAAAATGTCAACTGAAACAAATGTTGACCATTTGATCGGCGTATCAAACCTTTGCTTGCTGGAAGCGGCTTTCAAGAACTGCTGGAACTTTTCACGGATTCATTTTGACCTATTTTTGTCTTTAGATTTCTCTTCGTGAAGGCTGCAAAAAGATTCTTGTCAAAGACAGGTGAGAATGAAACAACACTTGATAAGGTTATAAATTAACCGCCGTATTTCCCGTTCTCGCCGTCAACGCACACATTAGTTTCTGTAGAACTTAGCAGTTCCCTGATCCAGGTTGGTCGCCTGCAAGATGGTCTAAGAATACCAAAATTTTTCAATAAGTCAGGCTTCGATAAAGCAAACCGACTTAGAGCGGTTTTCACTTGAGTGTCGAAAGTAATTTGCGTTTGCTTTGGTTTTGCATTACTACGCTCAGTGATTGGTTTAAAAATCTCGCGCCACTTTCTTAGCCAATCAGAAGTAAAACCAAAAGCAATCGTGACTCGCTCATACACGTTTTCCCGCGCTTCGTGCCGGCTTCGCATATTTGCTTCGAGTTTTGATTGGCTGACTGGATTGTCTGTGTCTTTTTTGATTGGCCAGAGTAATTACTTTGGTTTTGGTTTTACTACACTCAATTGAAAACTGCTCTATCGAAATGAAGAATGTCCTGTAAGTCTTTGTTGAGCGCGTACACGTACCATCAGCGACTGGCTTAGGCTGCGCAATCAAATTCAGTATACGTAGGGGGAACCGTATTCCAATAGTGCACGCTGATAGCGTGAGCAAAACGCTTCGCATCGTTTTGGGGTTTTGATGTACATTTCCACCGGCAATGCCACAGGGCACAGAGGAGTCAAGTTTGTCCGCAATTCAAAATCTCTACCGTGCAAAACGACCTTCAAAAGCTTTTCAAAGTGATCGTGTGAGCCTTACGTGATACAACGCCGTCATGCGATCGTCTGGTGATATCGTATTCTGACAATGGTCGCCTGCGAAAGCGAAGCTTTCCGACGAGGTACGAAGTGCCGAGAAGAAAAAGAGACTCTCTTTTTCTTACTGCTGGTCTCTCTGGTAACGCCCACAAACATTGATGTCTGCGGATGTCGCATGAGGGTATGAAGACGATATCACCAGACCAGACAATCTGTAAACAAGTATCGTATGACGGCGTTGTATCACGTACGGCTCACACGATCGCTTTGAAAAGCTTTTGAAGGTTGTTTTGCACGGTAGAGATTTTGAATTGCGGACTTGACTCCTCTGTGCCCTGTGGCAATGCCATAAAAACAATTGGTTCGAGAATCTAGAGTTGCTCGCGGCTATCACCTCGAGCAACTCTTACGCTTCTTTCGTTCTCTCCAAATTTTCTGCGTGCTCCATAACTCGATAGTGCACGCTACAGCATGAACCAATTTTCAATTAATCGTGTTTCATTCACTAAATCCACGAACTAAAGACAACCGATCTTCTTTCTTCCTGTAGTGTGTCCTTGCTGCAAAGACTCAGTAAAGTACAGCAGAAGGGTGTGTCTGTTGACGGTACGTATTCTAGAGACAAATTACCAAATCAAAACCATTTTTTTTTTTTTTTTTTTTTTTTCGAGCCTTTTTTGCGGAGGGTGTGAAGTGAACCGCGGGGGTAACTCTTAGCATAAAACCAAGCTCTACTCAAGGGGACTGATATTCGGAATCTGCCTTCTTATCGGAGGGATTTTTCCGTCTGAGATATGAGGAGGGAGGGACACCGTTTGGTAGGGGGACTTATTTTTGGAGTTTTATAGATGACTGCTGTTTTCATTTATGCTTTTACATTTACAAAGAAATTTCATTCGGGCCTCTCTGTCATAGCCTGCGAGAGCAGACGCATTTCAAGCGACGGCCGGAAATGCGTCTGCTCTCGCAAGCTACTCTGTCATGACTGATTGGTAGTTTTGTATTTGCAGATGAAACGAAGTGTCCAATATGTCAAGGAACGGTCATTGCTGAAGGTTAGTGTAATAAAGACCAACTCTGCAAAAAAAAATCAGCTCTTCTTTTGCTATCTTCTTTTAATTCACATTGTACACACAGACGGTCCAGGCTCGCGGTCACGCACTCTCTCGGAAAGGGGGAGAGCGTGTGGCTACGAGCGACCTATACAGTCTGAAAATCAGGCTAGCACAAAGGTCGGTCTAAACTCTTTTCGAAAAACAAAGAACAAATTTTTTTCCCTGTTTGCTGTTTGTCTGAATGTGAATGCTATAGCTCAAGAAAAGCGTTACTGACTTATATTTCTTGTTGTTTGTGCTTTTTCATCAGACACAAGACGAGCCTCGCATGTTGTCGTGTTCTTCTGTAAACATGTTTATCACGAAGACTGCCTGCCGGCGCGTGATGTGGTGAGTCATGAACTCATTGTCTAGCTAAAAAAATAAATTTAAAGGTAGAAGCTTGTGGGGCCGTGTATGTCCGATCGAATTGGAATTTAAAAGTGTTGGCTTTTGTGGAGGGAGGAAAACCGGAGAAAACCCTCGGAGCAAGGATGAAGCTTTGTTTTTGATGTTAAATTTTGTTTTATTCCAAGGAAGTACACACTAAAACTGAAAGTCTAACCTCTTTGTAAGGTTAAGCGCCTGATTTATAAGGACAATGCTCTGATATGGAGAGTCTGACGCCACTCCCCAACAACTGAGCTTCCCTGGCAATATTCTGGAGAATTTAGCGAACCTTCGTGATAATTAAAGCCGGGAATTGTCGTGAAATGGAAGGGCGAAATCCACTGCTGCAGGGCTGCAAATAATTTTTTTCACTTGAAAGGACATATGTCCTGCTGAGACACCATCTTGGTCGGACAAATCAAAATTGTCGTCGGACATTTTTATTCATTGTTGCCGTAAAATGATTTATGATCAAAAAATTGTCTGGACATTATGTCCGACCACACTTCAGAGTTCGTCGGACATGAGCAAATTTTTGTCGGACAATGTCCGATGACCGACTGTTATTTGCAGCCCTGCTGCTGTACACAATTTTTTTAGCTTGAAGTTTGAACATGTGATTTCTGTTCTTTACAGGGTCCGTTTTGCCAGATCTGTACGGCACACAGTCAAGTGAAGAGACTTCGATCTCGTCACGTGCAAAGGAATGAGGCACGGCCTTAATGTGCTGGATCACATACAGTGTAAAACTGAATAAAGAGAACGAGTACAGACAAGAACGATATACAGTAAACGACGCCCTTCGGCTGCTCTATGATTCGGCAGCCTTCAAGGATCAAACTTCCCTCACGTGGTGATCGTGATAAGAGAGAACAACCACACGCTAAAGATTTCTGTCGCCACAAGCGCAGGAAAACAACAATTTTGTAATGACTTTTGTAGTCTAAAATATTAAATAATCTCGAATGATCGTACAACACACCGAGCCAAACACTGGGGCGTAAAATAATGTAATCAACCAATCAGGGCCGGGTTGTTCGAAAGCCGATTAACACTAACCCAGGATTAAAAGTTAATCGAGGGTTCAATTTTTCTTGCATAAAAGTGTTTTTATTGCTTACGTTTTGTGGAGTTTGAGTTTAGTCGATGGCAAGGCTGAACAACGGAAAATATAAACAGAAAATCTCACTGAAAAGTTGAAAAGCTGATATCAAAATTTGCGCTAATCCTGGATTAGCTTAATCGTGCTTTGAACAACCCGGCCCAGAACTAGAAGCAGGCATGTAACAGGCGGTAGACGCGGGAAAACATGTCACTGGTGCCAAGCGCGGGAAATCATGTAACGGGCGGCAAGCGCGGGAAAACATGTTACCGGTGCCAAGCGCGGGAAATCATGTAACGGGGAAAAACGTGAACGGCACAACTGGCAACAAGCGCTGGAATGTCACAGACAGAACACTATAGTTTTTGGTATCACATGATTGGTTGCAAAAACAACACATTCATTATGATTAGGTAGACTACATTGCAGGAATTTAGTAATGAGATTTAATTTTACAAATGCAAAACCGATGGCAACGAGTTATTACTTTCATAGTAATTGGGCAAGGATTCAACCTTTAGAAAAATTAAACTGGGGGAAACATTCAAGCAGAAACAGCGCGTGCAGTTCCCAAAAACTATTTGCTGGATAAAAACTTCCTTTGTCACAACCAACCAGCCAGACATGCAAATTTTTAACCAGCTAATGCTTTCTGATTTGCGAAGCACAAGAATTCATAGCCTGCGAGCAGGCTCTCTATTCGGGGACAACGTGAATCACTGAAAAACGAAGCAAAAAGGTTAAAACATTTTGATATTGCGTTCCCCAGTGCCTGTACGACTGTTGTTCTTATGCTTGCGTTGTTGTGAAAGTAAGGCTTAAAGGGACTGTGTCACGGCTGAGTTAAGTTTATTTTATTAAGTTTTGCCAAATATTCGCTATGAAACAATGTTTCCGAAGAAATTACTTCTATGGATCTAAATGACAAAACCATAGCTTCATTGTGTTATTGAATTGTTCCTTCACTCTATTAGAGGTTATTTTTGTATTTCACCGAATTTTGATGGTCATTTCCCACGCCTAAATTTGGCTAAAATCCGTGACGCAGTTCCTTTAACTTTATAGTTTCTCTTTAAAATAATGAAATAAAGAAAAAAAAACGCAAGAGGTATTTTTGTCGTCAGCGATTTATTGTACACAAATACGTTAGAAGGAAATACGAAAGAGACACTTGTACAAAGAGTGTATTGGTTTGACATTGCGGATTGCTTTATAAAATATAGGACTTTGTTTCATCTAAGGAGAACAATTCAAATAAAACTGTCCCTGTACTGCGTACGAGGAACAAAGAGCGCTGCTTGATTTAATTACGCTAAACAGCTGAACAACGCCGCACCTGATAATTATCGCATCGTGGTCAACACAGTAAAGTCGAGCGAGGATGCGCGAATAATCTTCCTATAATTTGTAATAAATAATGTCTTAAAAAATACAGGAACATCGACCGGGATTTATTTACTTTGTACACTGATCGGTTCCGTAGATAATAACACAAAGTGATCACCCACTTTTGACTTGTAGTTTCAGTTCACCGCCATTGTTCCTACTCTTCAGAAGGTCAAGGAACGGTCACGAAGAGCCGAAGCATCCCGAACGCACGAGCAAGACGTTTCGGCGGTTTTCGAGCGCACGAGACGATTCGGCGCCTCTCGACTCTTCCATGACCTTGAATCTATCGACGTTTTCATTTTTGTAGTTTTTTGTGTTCCTATTTTGGATGTGACTGCACGCTCTCTCTAACTACAGCCTTTTTAATTTAACGTAAATGCGGTCTGTCCGTTCAAAAACAAACAGCAAAACAACTCGATAATATACAAACCTATACGAAAAGCGTTCAGAAAAAAGAACGTAATGTACACGCTTTAACCAAAGTACAAAAAAAAAATCCCAAGTTGGTTTCTATACAGTACCATTTAAAAAGAGAATTTAAACAATAGAAAACGCGCTTAATTTATCACAAAGTCTGTTGTAAACGCTCAAGTGAGTTTTAGAACGGTTCAAAGTTTGTGACCTTGAAGCCCAAACGCACTCGAGGGTTTCAAACAAGTTTTGTGATGACAAAGCTGCAGTTTCTTTTTAATAACCACGTAAAGGCGCAACGCCTCATGCAAAATATCCAACCCAGCGCGTACGTTAATAACCAAAATTGTTTACATGTAAATAAGGTAAATGACAAATGAGCAATTCGTTTTGCTGAGTTATCTATGGCTGCAGTCACAGAGAACGGTCAGTAAAGTTTAGTCGGATTTAAAACGAGTTAATTTGTAAACCGACAAGTAGAATATATTCCTAAAGAAACGAACGTCTGCATTGATAAAGTGACTTAGTGGATGTGATTTACACAACGATGCCAGCCTTCGATGCCTTGAAATCCACTGAGGTGATGAAAATGTTTTTTCCCTTCCCGTATCTTGTGTGATGTCCTCTTGTAACTCCACTGTATTGTGAATCATCTGAGGGAGATCCCTTTGCCACGGAACATCAGTTTGACACAATTTCCACAGCCGACAGGTTTATTATACTGACGGCTTCTAACTGTCCATCCTGCATATACGAGGCATTACCCATTGTAGATTATATTCATTTTGTGGGTCAGAGCTAATATCACGTGGGGGTTGGTAAACTGTTTATTGTAGTTCCTGGTCCATCTAAAGTGCTAAGGAGGCCATCTACTCGATTTACGTCTACTTCCCTGAGCACAAAAAAAAAAAAAAAAAAAAACAAGAATCAGCGTTTGCGGACCCTCCTTACTCTAAAGGTTTGTCAAGTGATTTTTTTTCCAACGTAGTCTCGCCCCAATCTACCCCGTCCCTTATTTTTCGCGCCATTCTCCTCTCGAGCCAGATTATTTCGAGAGAGAAAACAGCCTAGCCCCTCCCTAAAGAAACCGTAGAAAAAATGCATGGAAATGGAGACGTTTTTCGGTCTCAATTTCCTTAATTTCCTAACTAACACAACAACAAAACAGGATTCTCTCGCAACTGGGATAATGATCGCTTCGCTCGAATAGTGCCAACCGTTATTCAAGTGACTGAAGATGGTACACAAGTTCCTTTCACAAGCAAAAGTGTCCCTCTTTACTAATGCCCCCAATACACGGTATTTTTCCGAGGTTCTCGGTCGAGCGCATGCGGAGCAAGGGAAATATAATAAGGGAGAGAGGTAGGGGGTTTTCAGTGCTCTTCCACTGCTCGATACCTGCGGAAAACCACGCATAACCACCCAACTTACAAGCTATGAATTAACACAACAGCAAACCTCTGATGCCACTTACATTGGTTCCACACCAGAACTTTCAACAGCACTTGCCCTCAACGCAGCACTCGCAGATGGCGACGAGCTAAGAGCCGTGGGTGAAAACGGTGCACTGCCACGCACCAAACTATTAGACAACACGTGTCCAGAAATGTTCGAATTGACAGGAAAGTTCAACGCATAAACCGCCTTCATAGGCGCTGTAGAGTAAGCGGAGTTTTTACTAAGAAGTGTTCCCGTGGTATAACCACCTTGATTTGATAAAGGTCCATTAGGTAGCGAGCTACGGCTCAAGTTGTTGTGTGTAAAATTCGGCCCTACCACCCCATTCGTCGGGGTGGGGTTAAGCGAGAATTTCGATCTTGGTTGTGTAGAGAAGCTCCTATGTAGCCGTGGTCTTGGCTCCCCGTTCTGTTTACTAACAGCCTGGGGAGATTCCGACGACACTGGAGATGAGTATGAAGTGAGTGATACTTGCGCAGGAGGCGATTTTGGTCTGAAATGCGGCCTGCAGAGAAACAACAGAGGCTGGAGTTAAACAAGAAGATACTCAGTGATAAAGATGATTTCTTCTTACTACATGTATATCAAAATCAAATTTTACCTTGTTATGTGCGACAAACACGATGTTGAACGAAAATTTTTGATCGTTTAGCCAAGGACTAACGACTGCTATCAGTGCTTGATCCAAAAACCAGCCCCTTAACAAAAAAGTACATTTCTTTCAATGTTAGTTTAAAGAATTCGATGGTTCATCAACTCAATATCACCAAGTTGACAATTTTCTACATTCTCGTCATTTGTCTATTTATTAAATTAAATGTATTGGCATTGTACAGGCCCGTTTACACAGGCGATTTTTGATGCGATTTTTGCTGCGCTTTCCAGTGCAACTGTTGTAGGGCTCGAGCTTGCAATGACAATCGAAATGTAAACTAGTAGCAATTTTCGTGTGAAAACTCGAGTGCAACAAAAGTTGTATTGGAAAGCGCAGAAAAATCGCATCGAAAATCGCCTGTGTAAACAGGCCTTTAGGAGAAAACAGATGTTGATCACGCTTGAGGGGGATCGCTTAAAGAGCAAACAGCTTTGGAGGAGGAGGAAGGTTTTTCTTTTTGCTATTTGAGAAAAATTG
The DNA here is from genome assembly GCF_052425735.1 of Oculina patagonica. Taxonomy (NCBI): domain Eukaryota; kingdom Metazoa; phylum Cnidaria; class Anthozoa; order Scleractinia; family Oculinidae; genus Oculina; species Oculina patagonica. The sequence continues at coordinate 31,569,248 of NC_135764.1, read as the reverse complement.
AATTTCTGTGTGGCGGTCCTTACTGTCTATATTTTAAAGAATTCCTGTAAAATAATTGATCAACTATAGAGTACACAGTTTTGTCTTCATAGTAAAAGAAAGAACTGATACATTTATGATTTTGTTAACAGAAGTAATTACAGTTCCCTCAACACTTACAGTGATGGTTTTTTCCACCCCGTAAGGTGGTCGTATGGAAACAAGCCATTTGGTAACGAGAGGGAAGATGATGAGGAATTTAGTCGCATATCTAACTCATCAAGGTCTTCTGATAAAGGACTATAGGCCCGATCCATATATATTCTGCACAAAAAAAATAAAATTACATATAACATTAGTTGAAGCCGGCTCAAAGTATATACTCTGCACCAAAAAAGATTATATACATATTAAAAATGTAAAATCTGGTTCCGTGCACATGACAAGAAGAAACATTTTAATTCTACAATTAGGATTGTCATACCTTCCTCCTCGTCCCACTCTCCTCCTCGCAAACCCAATCACTCTTCGCGGCGTTGATATCGATGTACAGCTGAAGCGAAATCTCTTATCACCCAAACCACCTTCTAATGGATCTACCCATGAGAGAGGCTGAGGTGAATCGAATTGAGGCTGTGGAGAACAAACAAGTTCATGTTAAAGATTTCACTTGAAATATAAGGACAAAATTATAATATCTCTGAGTGAAAAGCCACCTAATTACTAAGAAATGATTTTTTTCCAACTTACCGACAAGTATTTGATGCCAAGTTTTCTCTTAAATGCAAATCTACCATCTGGGTCTTCATCGTCATCTTCAGGTTCGGACGGAATATCAACCTACAAATAAAGTTTGATATTAGTGCAAAACCACAGTGATAGTTCACATTTACATGGGACAGATTTTTTAAAATGTCCCAGAAATGTAGTCACTTTGTGCCAACATAGCCACATACTGGGAATTCAGGAAATGATTACTTATTTCGGAAAAAAAGTGCTTACGGAAATGTTCATGTACTTACTGGAGGTGGCGATACGCGAATAAGTTCTTCATCGTCACTAAACAACATCTGATCTCCAGATGGCTGAACATGAGAAACCTTAGCAGTGTGACTGAGTTTAGGTCTTTTGATCCTGGGGAAAAGTTGAAAAAAATCAATTGTTAGCTCACAAATTAAATTAAACTTAGCACTTAAAGGTCCTAGCAAACAATCATGTACGTTATCATTTTATAAATTTGCAGCACATTGGGGTTGCAAACGTTCTAACTCTCTCTCGGAAATTGCAAAGATGGTAAAGACAAGGCATAAATAATTTGACAAAAGCACCTACCCTAATTCATTGATATAGTCATTCTTTCCTAATCGTGGCCTTTCCTGTAAATCAACAAAGGTACAGCATCTCAGAAATTAGTTTCAAAACAAAGTAACTCACAAATGCTAATTAATTTCTTATTATTTCAGGAGAGTTCTGAAAACACTGTTTTTTTATCACTTTAAGGCAAATAATCAGAGTTGGCACTAGCACCAAGCAAGTTCAATTTAGAAGGTGCTCACTAAAGACATACATTGTCATCCACCACAAATATAATTTTGTTGTAAGAAGCATCACCTGCAATCCTCGTCTCCACAATTCATGTTCCCTCTCGCCTCCTGTGCCGGAGCCTGGCGTGACATTGTCACCATAACCCGCAGATGTCGGCACAGTAAGATTTGTCGCAGGGGGCTGATATCTGATCATGTCCATACACTGTTGAAGGATTTGACCTGCATAATCTCCAGCAGTATACCTAGAATGTTCAAAATTCTCATTAGAATGATGATACAAAACATATGAAAAGCAGTCACAAGAATTTTTAGGTTGAACTTGATTTAAAAAGACAGAGCCATACCTTTTCTCAAATACTTCAACAGTAAGCTGAAGGTGGTCCTTTTTTGACTGTTCCCTTCTCTTTACCATATCCAATATAGTACAAGCTCTGTTCAAGTCTCTACGAAGTTTGAGCATCTTCTCATAGGAAGCCTCATCATTCTTACGATTCTGCAAAGAGGAGGTTAATAATTAGGAAGAAGTTTTACACCGAGCTTCAGCACTACAGTAGCTATAGTTGCCCTGAATGAGACACTGTAACACAACTGTCAGTATTGAGAATACCATATTTACTCGAATAAGCCCTGCAACACTTATTAAATTTTTTGTGCCTCAAGTGCGGCGCTTATTTGAGGGAGGCACTTATTGAAATTTGGATGCCACAAAGAACTGATCTTTTACAGTAATTAAAAATAGCGTCTTTTGATTGTCAGTATAAGTCTCTTGCTGAGGAGAGAATTGGTACTAGCTGTCCTGGCAAAGTTCGCAGCCTTCACAACATATTGTAAAAAAGTTGGATAGAAAAACTAATGAGTGAGCGGTAAAACAATCACTTTGAACTGCAAAACATCGCTTTTGATGGAAAGAAATGTCCAAGTTAGTTTAAGAGTTGCTTTAAAGTGCTGTTGTTGGTTAAACGGAATTTCTTGAATAAGCGCTGCATCGGTACTGCGGCTGTTATTCGGGAGGGTGCTTATTAATTTTTTTGTCCCAAATGCTGCACTTATTCAAGAGGCGGCGCTTATTCCAGTAGATACGGTAAGCAGCTGACCTTTCTTGTTTGCATCTTTTCTGTTCTTCTCCTGAATGCCACATACGGATCACTAGCAGACGAGCCATCTCTCTTTTCTCCTTTAAGCTGTGGCGTCAGTGTTACAACCAGATCCTTCTACAATAAAAACAAAAGGTAAACAAGCGTGAGTGTTTTTGATCTCTGGGTGCTTAGTGCATTTCCTCCAATGTCTAATCTGCAAAAAGATTTTGGTTACAAGCATGATTCCAACTTGTGTTTTGCTTCGTTTGCTAAGATCCTATTCTTACCTTGCAGCCCTCCAAGTTAATTTTTTTCCTTATTGGCCATTTGGCCACCGCCTGCTTAAGTTTGGTAGCCAGTGAAAAATTTTAGTCGCTAAATTAAGCTCACGCTTTTAATCCTTCTTCTCAATTTTACTCGCCATGGCGACTAAAATGGTCTTAACTTGAAGGGGTGCCTTGCACCTCAGAAAGCATGTTAAGTAAGCTAAGCATTCACTTAGCCAGTCTCTTACCAACTTGTTCCTCTTCTTCATCCAGTACTCATACAGAGGCTTAATAACATCACCACCCTCCTTCAACAATGATTTGGCTTCATTCAAAGACACCGCCTAAAAAAGGGAAAAAAAAATACTCCACTTAAACTATGGCTTCACAAAGTTCTTAGCTGCAAGGATATTTGCATATCAGCATCTTTGCATTCTCATATTTCATTTTATCCTTTCTCCATGAACATCATAACAACTTTGAAGGAAACAAGAGTTTTTGCAAAATTGAAACTTGCAGTTCACTAAGAAATCCTTCTAAATTGTTTGCATTGACCGTTCAGTTATCGCATATCTTTCCCTCAAAAAAAAAAAAAAAAACTCAGGCTTGAAGTTTTATTGTTCAATAAATGGAGAAGGTCAGTAATACCATTTTAGTTACCTGGTTTCCAGAATTTCGTTCCAACTGGTCAAGGAAATGCTCGAATTTAGAGGGTGACAGGAGCTCCTAAAGAAAAGAAAAATACAATCTAACTTTATCCAACAACAACATGTGACCCTATTTGCGAAAACCTGACATAAGAAAGTTCAACGTTTTGAGCGTTCTGGGTTGCAACGTACAACCAACATGTTGCCTTGGTGTTGCAGAGCACTGACCATTCGTTGTGTTTCGTTGTTTGATCGGTTTGACTGGGGAGAGAGGGAGGGAGGGGTGGGGGGAAACTTTTCAAGAAAAAATTGGACAAGGGAAAGGGAAAGGTTAGTGAGTTGACAAAATTATGAACTGATTTAGAAGTTCATGTGTTTTGGTTGTAACTTTTTTAAAGCGACAGACCATTTATTTCTGTGAGCTTCTAGAGCACCTTAATTAAGCTTGTGATTTACACACTCTTCTAGTGTTCCTCTAACGACCGTGTGCTTTGTTGCACCAGTTAACTCATAAAATAAATAGTTAACACTATTTGACTGTGAGAAATGAGCCTTACTTTCTTTTTATTGAAGCTCTTAAGCCACTCCTCATCTTCAGAGTCCATATCATACTCAGGTAATTCCTCCTCAAAGTTGAAAGCTTGAAAATAAGAAGATTCACCACTTAATAATAATTCCCAGGACATTGTTTTAAACCGTTAGTGGTACAAATAAGTCAGTAAAAACTGTATTCTAGCCTTTTATGGCAGCTGATTCTCGCTTACAGGAACCTCGATTTTATGAACCTCTATAATCAAAGTCCTCAGTATAACGAGCAATATTCTTTAACCTAGTAATAGTAAAATATATTGAAAAGAACCCTGATATAACGAAACCTCAATATAGCAAACAAATTTTGCCACACCCTTGACCATTCCTTATATTGAGGTTCCACTGTAAGTGAGGAGTTCTGATAATGAATCGCTTTCCACAGCCCCGTCAAAATGATCCATACTACAAGGCAGCAAATTAAAGAAGTGACAGCAACGGCCATATTCCTTTGCTACAAGAATGTTCTGGAAAAACTTCAACAATGAATGACCAACTGTAAGCAGCAAAATTGCCACCTGCAAGCACATTTTAAGAGCTGTACTTGTATCCAGCAAAAAGTACTCCCTTTAATCTCCCTCCACCACCCTTTTTCAAGCATGATTGAATGGACCCTTTGCAGCTAACAGCTGCATGGTACAAAATAACACCTTGCTGAAGGGCAAGCTACACTCTGGGACATCTAAAACAAAGCAACTTCAACCAGTCATGCTTAACTTTCCTTTATCTGAATGTCCTAAAACATACACATGTAGCTTACCCTCCAGCATGGCAGATTTTGTACTAAGTGACCATAAGCTACAAATAACCCATGTGATCTGTGCCTTAGCAAGCTCACCTTGAACATGGATGTACTGTTTAGGTTGCTTGAAGGGATCGTGGTGAAGGGTCTCCACCACTTTCTCCTTCAGTTCCTCTGTTTCTGGAGTAGGTATCACCAGCTGTTGCGTGTCCCCATAAACCTGCTGTGCCGAGATTGCTCTTTGGAGATGGTGTTCCTGCGCAGCAACAATAAAGTTTTCAATGACTTGGTAAGAGTCTTCTTAGGAGGAGGGTGAATAGGGATATGCAAATCTGCCGATCTGCTCTAATTTTTGGTCAAATCTGTCAATCCGCCACTACTTTCGTTCAAATCAGAATCTGCATTACATAAAATTTTTGTGTGGTATATTTTCACTGCAACTGACAGTAAATCTTGTTTTTACACCAATTTTTTAAGAAGTTTCATTTCATTGGTTGTTTTGGCAACAATTCTGCCAACGTGCCGATGAAGACCGACCAAAGTCAGCTGAACTTCATTTAGTATCCACGATCAGAACCTCCTGACATGAAGAGTTCGGAATCTGAGCCAAAATTCTCAGCTAATCTGTGGTCCGCTGTGTGTTCAAAATCCCCAAATCCGATCAACGTATCGCAAAAATCCACAATCCATTTGCTTTCTGAGGTCAAATCCCTCAGTCTGCGAACCTATTCACCCCCTTCTCAAAGGTTAAAACAAATGCAATCTTTTGTATGATTATTAGAGATAAAATTGTTGTTCCTCAAAAAAGGTACAATGCTATACAGTGGAATCTCAATGTCTCAAATTTCCAAGGACAACAAAAATTGGTTCGAGAAATGGAAGAGTTTGAAAAATAGGGGCTAAAATTGCTGTGCTTGACTGAGGGAAGGGAAACATCTTTTGGTTCCAGTTATCGAGAGGTTTGAGAAATTGAGGGTTTGAGAAGTTGGGATTCCACTATTTCTATTTTTAAAGTGTGCACAAAAAATAATTTTAAAACATTTTATACCCAGATAATCAAATTTAATTTTTTAATAAAACGTTACAACTTAATATTTCTACAGCTTACAAAATAGGTTTATGGCCAATTTTAGTCACAATTTACAGACAACTTACTAATATGGACGATGGCATAGCTTACAAAAATTGAGAAACCATTTTCACATGAAATTGAAACAAAAATCAAAAAAGATATTAACATCAACAAAGTGAAATCAAATCTTCTACACATGCAAAAACACCTTGCTGACTATTTCTCTGAGCAGAGAACAAGGGTGAATAGTCAAACTTGAGTAGAAATTATGCAGTGTTGTAATTACACACAATATCAAAATGATAAAACATTTTGATTTCAGAAACAATTGATTTTGAACAGTACTCAAAATATGCACTGCTTTCTATGCCACTAAACCACATAACCAGCAAGAAACTTGCATACACCCCTCTGTACCGCTCAGCTTTGGGCTAGGAAATGGCCAGCACATAAATTTCCTAAACTCGGAAAAACTGAAAATCGCACCAAAAAGCCTTAAAAACTGCACGATCTAACAGAAAACACGCTAAAACTAGTAAAGATTTTACGATTGCTATATTACTTGCCTACTTCCGCATTTCGCGGGCATCCATGTAAGCGTCCTCGGCCACGTTCAAAAATGGCGGGTTTACGCACACATATCACGTGAACAAACTATAAGTACATTTCACGAAGCTTGTAAACTCGAGAAATCGTCCAAAACTAACGCTTAAAATCATTTTTGATTTCCAAACTGATGCTCGGATTATTTAGCCGCCTGGAAATTTTAAATAGTACTTGCACGTCTTATTTTCTTAAAGAAATGAGCATAATACTAAGAGTTGACAACTTAATTTACTCACCGTTTCTTCTTCTTTCTCCATTCCAGTGGGCATTTGAGGCACAGCACGGTTTATGGTGCTGAATTCCGTCAAATCGGGTAGATCCTCCGCCCGATACACTGGAAGAGCCTTGTTGGAATCGAGCTGCCGAGCTCTGAATGACAATTTACTCATCTTGACGCGCTGTTGAGTTTCCAAAGCGGCGCTCAAATTTAAAAATTTGAAACACTGCACAATGCGTGCAGGTCCAAGAAAATTTTGAAACTAACACTAGGGAAATCGTATTAGAGCATTTTGAGCTTTTTGGTCAGTCAGGTCGTCTTTCAAGACTGACTTGAGCAAATTTTCTTCTTCGGATCCCATTTTCTAGGATCCATCATGGCGGCAAAAACGCTCATAGGGGAAATATGTCCCAAAATGCAACACGATGGACAGTGCGCGCGCATACCATTGAAGGGCGCTTGGGCGTGACCGAAGAGTTTGTTTCTCTTTCGTGACCCTTTTTGTCCACCCAGGATGCCCAGGATGTATCTTCATGTTATTTGGGATTTATGTAATCCTATTGCACAAAAACAACTTTTTCAAAAATTGAAACGTTATTCTTCCATTTGGAAATAATTATGTTAGCCCGAAATTGCGATTTGTTCAAAAGAGTAAGAACGGAGTAAACGCGGGCAAGAGTTTCTAAATTTTCTTCCAAAGAAGCGAAGTCGATTTTCAATTCGAGTAGTGTCCGCAAGAACTTCTTAATTTAAAGATTCGATAGCACTCCTGATGCTGTAGCAATTGAATATTAATTAGGACTGAAAACTAAGAAATATCATAATATATGCAAGACTACGCGAGCGAAGTACAGTAACAAGACCGAAGTAATCAAGTTTAATTAATATAACTTTGAATCGACAATTCAAAGTTATTCGAATTCGTAGAGTTAAATGTAATCATTAATCATTCCTTAGTTTTTATAGTCCTTCAGAATCTTTTAAATCAATATTTTTTACTGGGGGAGGGGGAGGGGTAATTTTCTGAGAAAGTCTTTTTTCACCTTTGCTTGTGGCAAGATTTTTTTTTCTAACCCATTAGACTATATGTTCTGCAAGAATTGTCTGTTTTGTCAAACACAGTATCCCATGAGTATCAGAGCTACTAACATATTTTTTCCTTTGACTTATTGTGCACGTTTTTTACCTTCTCCTTTGCAAGAGTTGCCTTTTGTCCTAACCCTTCTTATTCTGCCGGCTTTCATGGGTTTTTTGGAAATATCTCGTTCGCTTTTTAAGCAATACAAAAACCCTATGCTCGTCCCATAAACCTATGTTTAGGGGTGATGTGTAAATATTTAGGTGATTTTTGGAGATTTTCGGGAAGAGATAATTTTTCTTATAGGAGTTGTAAAATTTAGAAAAATAAGAAATATTGAAGATTTGATGTAGTTTTAAAATTAGAATTTGAAGTTTAAAATTAGTAGACGGACACCAGTTAGTCCCCCTGACAACCTGGAGTGCTCTTGCGTGGGCGTCAACTGTCGTTTGGTGTTCTAAAAATAATTTTCTTCCTTTTATTCCGTTTATAAATTACTATAAATTTCACTCAAATTTACGTTAAGTCCCCCGTTAAAAAATAACCTCTAACCTAATCCCTAAAAAATAAAAAAATACAATACAATACAAATTTTATTAACACTCCCTAGTGGGGCTTTTCAGTGCTAATAACCGATTAAAAACAAATTACAATACCATTATGATAACATAAAGACAGAATTTAAAAATTTTCACAATAAAAATTACAATAAAATGCATTTAATAAAATTTTTCATCATTATTAGCGTAACTTTATATCGGGTATTTTTTCGGCAAAATTTAACCATACGTTTATAGTTCAAAATGCAATGCGTGAATTCTAAATCGCTTGAAATTAAAAGGCATCTCTCACTCTTTCATAACTTGCTTTTCCTTTGAAATTAATTTCTAGACCTTCTACCCTCAAGTGATCTGACACGAATGTCAGCAGAATCTCCCCTTTCACGTGTGTTACACGCGTGCCGTACACGCGTGTCTTGCTTTCTTCTCATGTGGCTGTCGAGAATCGGGTAAAACCGTCTGTTTTGTTTCTGTTTTGGTTAGTCCCAAGGCTGCTTTCCATTAGTGAAAAAACAAAACATTACGAAGATGCATTCGAGCTTTGAATAAATTGCACTGCATCAAACATTCATATACCGCTAATAAAATTTGCAAGAGCTGACGTATCTCGCGTTAGCTCAGAATTAGCCCTTCGTCGGAGCTATTTCTGACGATAGTTAATTCACCTTTATCAACTTCTAGTTTATAATCAACTCTTTTACTTAGATTCAGTTTACCAAAAGTCATCAGTCATGGAATGCAAAATCATTTTGAACCTTCCTGCAAATTAGTATCGAACAATAAATGGCGTAAAACGCAAGTTACAGTGTTCTAAAAGAATGCAAGTTTTTAATGCAACAAGCGCTTTGGAATAGCGGGCAGGGTGCAAAGACTGCACGCAAAAAGGTCAACTCCGATGATGTTGCGAACAGTGTTTGCACCTGGTCTATTATAAACACTGTTGGCATTGTACGGGAGTTAACAGGCTCCAATAAAACCAAAGAATGCTTAGACTGTTCACAGCCCTCGATTTTCTCGTATTTTTCTTCAATCAATGGATTCCGTCTGGAAAATAATTAATTGACGCCAGCTCAAACTTCGCTCGCTGGCAGTTTGGATGTGACAACTGCGTTTTATGTAGTACATGATTTATTTTAAATTAAAAAAAAAAAAAAATTACTAAAATTTACCATCTTTATTATTTACTACGAATTAACTTATTTTAAAATTGTTATTGAAATTATTTGTAAATAGCGTAGTTAAATTTTAGTCTGTTTTTATTGTAAATATCAATTTAACCAGACGTTCTCGAATTCTCTCAATCCTTCTACTACCCCCCCTTTTCCTTTTAACGCCTGCTACGCAGGCTAAAGAGCAGACCAGAGCGGGCCGCAAGCGCAACTGACTCCCGTTAGTCCCGGTAGTGGACGGGAGGGGGGGGGGGGGGGCTCCTATATGAAAGGGACGGGGGGTGCTACTCGGAACATTTGAACTATTAAAATTCTTCCAGACCAATATTTGTCCCCTTAAAGATACCATTTTTCATGTCTAACCGGTTACACTCTTTAGTCTCTTTACACAGGTTAATGGTGTCGGGAATGGTGTTTTTCAATTTCTTCACCGGGCACGTGCAGCCCTAAAGGAGAACATGCCGGCTAGAAACACTGGCGTCCTGATCCTGAACGCCCAAAGTGAGATCAAAATCCAAAATTTACATTCCTAGGCGAGACGGCGAGCATTCCCGTCCCATTTAATTGGGAGTCTTCCTTCTTTCTTTGGATGGTTCGATTCCCGGATCTCGTCTCATCAAATCATATCCGAAAGGAATTCTGGGCAAAAATCAAATAACAAACGAAATGCACTGTGGGTAAGAAGTAAAAACAAGCCAACAACAACATATCATATTTTACGTTTAATCAGGCTTATTTTATCGAGGATAATCTTTTCGTGGGTTTGGAAGACGTTATTTAAGGTACAGTTGAAAATAACCTCCTATTATTACTGTATTTTAGTGCTCTATAAGGGCTAGAATCGAAGAAATCAGACTTACGTCATCTGGACTGTTTTCGTCGAGTCACGAAAGATCGAATGTTGTTTTTTACGGGTTCTTTATTTCTTGCTTCTTAAGCATTTAAATAATCTCACTGTAAGTGCACACTTTAATCAATAAATGTAGTTCTAGAATAAGTTATCTGCGCATTTGCATCTAGATAATTTTCTTACTCTTCCACCTTCTGCAGTCTGTACAGTTCACATGAATTAAATTGACTCATATTTAATATTTTTATGCATTAAGGGATAAGTGCATTTGGCACTATATAAATACTTTTATCATCATCGTCATCATCATTGTCATCATCATCTTCACCATCATTATTATGCGTTCATCGATAATTGAGTTAATGATCTTCGTTATTTTTACTAGCTTATTGATATCATACAAAAAAAATTTCATGTTTTAGCATTGTATACAAATAATAAAAGCAAGGAATGATGTCTTTGCAGATAAGCTTACCTTTTGATTAGGATGTGAGCATAACTGTGTGAGGACTGATATCATTGGATACTACACATGATGTCGGCAGACACGAAGGACTGTCCACTTGGACCTCCTCCTTCATACGAAATGACACAAGATGCAACAACACTTGTACTGAGACAGAAATTAAGCAAGATGTCACTGACTCTTCCTCTAAAACTCCTGAAAATTTAGAATTTGAAGATCCCCCACCATACAAAGAAAAGGAATCCCCCAGGGATACTGTCAGCAGCTTCCAATTTCTGTTCCCACTTATCACACGTCCCTGGGAAAGGTTCTTTAGTCTGTGTTGGAGAGACCAGTGGAGTATTTCTGCTGAAAATTTTGGCCACAACATGTCATACTATCAGATGAACTACACATGGCTGCTGATAGTTCTTGTTGTTGTTTCTCTTGTATTGTGAGTATTCTTTTACTATGTAAATACTTCTAAAGCTGTTTTAGGTGTTTTCAGCATAATTATTTTCAGTTTGAATGTGCCAGCTATCATCAACACCTTGATTTCTTATACTTTTTGATTACCCACGGCAGATGTTTTGACATGATCCTGAATAGTATTTTGATTATGAACATCCATAATTCTACCAGTACCCATTTTTACTCCTGGATAAAGGAGTGTACTATATTAAGGTGTCTCACCTAAGAACATGACACAACGAAGATGATGATGTCTTTCTTGGGGTCTTCAGGACAGAATGCCCATATCTTATACCATCAAAGACTTGTTTAGGATTTCACATGATGGGAAAAAAGATACCATCAAACGGTGTTTGTGGTTTAGACCAATCAGGTATGAACATTTGGTATCATTTATGGGTAAAGAAAGCTTCTGTGACCTCCAGGATAAACATGCACAATATTGCAATTCGTTTTTGTATGTAAGTATTGTGAAAATAAAAAAAACATGTTCACGAGAGTTCAACCCACCCCCCCCCCCCCCCATCCCCAAGGTAGAACACCAATTCAAATTGGGTCATTAAAATCATTTGCCAGATTCTTTGAGTTGATAGGTCTACAGGGGAATATTTTAGAAACAAGTTTTGGGAAAGTCATTTTGCATGTTACCCTCTTTAAAATTATTAACAATCAATATTAATTATTGTTCACAGGATTGACTCTGCAGAATTAAACTTTTGTGTTTTATGGACATGTGTTACAGTTCTTCTGATCTACGCACTGAACATCTTTGGATGTTGCCCTATTAAGTTGTTAGGTAAGCTCATGCCACTGCAAGATTAAATGGAAATGTATCTGGCTTTTATATCTCATGTACAGCTTATTATACCTCAAATAAATACCTGAGGGGCCTAGCTTTTTCAACTCCACCTTAGAGACCCGGCGTTTATTCGGTACTTGGGGCATTTATAATTGGGAAAATATGGTAACCTTAATTTTCATTTAATTGAAGGAGAGTAACCTGGAAATGTGAATCTCCTATTTCAGTGACATAAGTTTGAAGTTTCATCAGAGCAACACTCTTATTTAAAGTTTATTGAGACATATCCCTTTCATTTATTCAGACAATACCGAAAATGTAATTACTGTGAATGTTTGTTCAACTGTATTTCAGGTCGGAAGCTGACTCTATCAGAACAGTTAACAGCGCTGATCATGTTTGAGCTTCCTTTCTATGGGCTACTTCCTGGTGCTGTCCCTTTCATATTTTACATTCTTGGTAAGCTATTCAAGCCATTTGTTGTTGTTTTTTTCAATAATTTTAATTTATATTTTCTCTGTCAGTGTCCCAAGTTCATTCGTTACAGTACCATAATTTCTGAAACAAAGGAAAATGAAATCAAAAACAAAAACCTTAATTAAACAAATTTAACTAAAGATGATACTAAGTTATTGTTACGCATTAGTATATCATTGTAGAGATTTATTTATGACCATTAATTTTTCCTTAGAGAAAGCTGGCTAAATAGTGTTCTTAGTCTTATTCTGCTTGATATTTACAGTCATTTTCTATGTCAGTTCAGTTTTAATTATCACTGTAAACAGTCTCTCTTTTTTGTTTTCAGCTCCATTTGCCTGTTTTGTGATGGTTCACGCATGTTTGACACCTGTCAACAAGGGTGTTGCAGGGATTGCTGAAATTCATCACATCTGATCTGCAAATACAGAGAAAGTTAAATTCTTGGCTTATTATTAACAAGTCCACATAATATTGATAAAACGGGGATAATATTTTTACAGGTCTAATGAGTACTGCATTGAACTAGGGTTTTTTTAATAATGCAATCAAATGGCATTTAATAAAGACATAATATTATACATAATTGGGCATTCCATAGGACCTGAGCATACACTCTCTACCCTGAAGTAGTGTCAACTTTTAGGGTCTTGTGTTGCAAATGAAACAGATCTGCAAGGTCCCCATAAAATTTTAAAGTTACTGTAATAGTTTTGTTGAGATATACCATAGTTATTTTTAGAAGAAATTAAAATACCGGTATGTATTGATTTGAGGAAACTTTAAAACATAGTTGAAAGGGTCTGTTAGTTTAGACATATATAGAAAAGTGAAGTGACGAATAAGGTAAAGTAAAGTTAAATTTATTTATCAGTTTTCTTGTCTAAAAGTATTCTTATATAAAACTCTACTCTAAACATTTCCTGAATATATTTATATCTGATGTATAAAATTATTAGGCTCTAGCTGTATATGTGATGAATAATGTTATTTTGTTAAAATTTGTAAATACAAAAAATACCTTGTGCAACTAAGGGAAGGGACAATATTTATACAAACCAAAAATTCATTAAAAATGAAAGTACAAAATGTTTTTGAGTGTGTTAAATGCAGATGGGGTATGATGGTGGGATATGATGTAAATCTGTATACTGGTACCCCAAGGGTGCATATGACCCCTAGGTCATCCATCATGTAGCCTTTTGTATTACAAAACTGGCAGGATTTCCTAAGTGTGTGCTTTGTTTCAGTGGTGGAGTTGTGAGGGGAGTGGGGACATGGGAGTAAGATCTCCTGTATTTGACTAGGGAGCCTGTCCACAGGCTACTAGCCTGTTCCAGGCATTAGGTAAGTTGGGAAGTAGTGAAAAGAACATGGAGTGGAAAAATGGTGAGGGGTTTGTGGGGAGAGATCAAGATAATGCATTCTCTCAGTGCCTTCTTCCCCACACCCCTTTTCTTAATTTTTGCTTTCTGTATTCCGCACTGGAGTGAAAAAGTGAGGGCCATTTTTGAAGAAATAACGACTGAAAAACCTTTGTAACCCTTCATGAAAAATATAATAATAATAATAATAATAATAATAATAATAAAAGATTTATATAGCGCCATATCCATGGCTCATCGCGCTTTACAGTAAAAATATTATTAAAAAAATGAAAAGCTTACTTAAAAAATTTACATAGATGATTAAAGGAAATACTAACAAATAAAATAGCTGAGCTGTAAAAATGGAAATAAAAACTAAGAATCATTAAAATCTTTGAATGAAAAACTAACTCATTAACTAACTTAACTAATTAACTGAGTGACTAGGTCGGGATCAAATCGTCTCTCCCGGTTCCACCCATTCTCGTCCCCATAGCCCTTTCGTTTCTCTTAGCCGACTTGGCACGAGAAAACGGAGGGCTCTGGGGACATATGATTTTTGAATTAATTCGAATTTTTTTGATTGGCTGTTTGGAACAAAGAATTCCTAAACGGAAGTCGAAAACGTAACGACTCTCTCATACATTCTTTTGAAACGTCATGACTGCATACATGAAGACCGGAAGTCCTAGAATCTAGGACTGGAAAATCCTGTGTCCCCAGAGCCCTTTGTTTTCTCGTGCCAAGGCCCAGCCGGCTAAGAGAAACAAAAGGGCTATGGGGACGAGAATGGGTTCCACCGGCCACCAATATCTATTCCCACACTAAGTATAACTTCCAAAAAGCTTCCTGCGCATGAAGAGGAAAAAGAAATTTTGGGCAAAATTGTGGAGTGCCAAAATTGTTAGTTTTTTCGCAATCCAAAATGATTTAACACTACAAACAGCCCAATTATTGGGCTCTTTAAATTGTCCTCAGTCTTGATAACTGTACCATAATTTTCGCGTAAAATGCTAATCTTTTCAACTAAAGGGCTGCTATGAAGCCGAGAGACGGCTGGGTAGCCTGTGGTCAAAATTAGAGTGGGAAATTTGCACGAAAATGATTGAGATTCCCCTTCTTCCGCCAATAACCTGCAAAAGCGACAAATGTTTCTAAAATGGCATAGAATTGTTATTAAAACTTGCATTTGCATATCCGTAGAAAGAAATCCCGAGGGATGAGGGCCCAGTCGGGTAAACTTTGATACGAGCCAGCGTTTTGAGAAAAAAAATTTCAGCGGGCAACTTCCTGGAAAATAGAATGCGACACGCATATCCAACATGGCGGTCTTTTTCTAGCTGAGAATTGTGTCTTTTCACATGTAAATATAAGCACCTTTGCATCACATTTCGAGAGCTTTGCCGGTGTGGTGACTTAAAAGAGTTACAGACATCTCGCTTTCAAGAAGTAATGCGTTGCAGATGGTCGAACTGAGCATGTGAATTGCTATCAAACGTCTATTATTACTGACCGTGTTTGAATTAAGTTTTCGTCGCATGGCCGTCCGCTACGGTCGATTCTATTGTTCGCTCAATGTCACGTTGTGAGATTCTTCGAGCCTTCGCTTGTACCTCGATTAGGAAGACAGTAAATTTTCATGGATTATCATGAGTGATCCAAACGCCAGTGAACAAGCTCTTAATGGACCAAAGTGCATTGAAATTCCACGAGGTTGGAGCCGAATTCTCGAAAATGGTTCTATTTTATACATAAGGTAAGTTAACGCTGTAAACTATCCTTAATTTGGTGTTACTGCGTAAATTAAGGAAAGATTAACTGCAAGCATAATGTGTCAAAAATCTTAACCTTGTTGTTCGTATATTGTCATCTTCAAAGCAATACAAGGAAGCCCATATTATTATCATTTGGCGGCGCTCGGCTGGGGGACGATAAACAAATTAAATTTTCGTATACATAGTCTGAAACGTTAAGAATTAACCGTAGCCTAAGTCTGTAAAGCTTTTTCTTTCAAAACAGTTCTGCTTTACGTATTTTTTTTCTCGTATAGATCGAAGTTTTCTTTCTTTTCATGGGAATTTCGATCGATTTCTTCCTTTAGGATGTAAATGTAAGGTTCCTCGATTGAAGCCATTTATTAACATTTCACTCGTAGCGTTGTGCGATTTCTGTGAAAGAAGCCTTCTTTATTTTATAATAGGGCGAAATAGATTAGAAAGTTTAATTCTAGGGAAAATGAAGCATTGCATCTACCAGGAAATGTAAAACAAATAAACCCCCCTTTGAGTTAAACATTGACAAATTTGATTACAGTCCTGCCAAAATAAAGGAAGCAAAACACATGCCTTGTTTTTATCCCTGGGGGTAGGCATGAAAAAATGATTGTCAGGAGAGGAGGTTTTACCCTTCAGGGCATTTTGAAACCCCTGATTCTTTAAGATACTTCAAGTTATTTACAGAACAGGTTTGTGGGTCCAATTTTGGCAAAATTGTAGCGAACCTCTGCTCTTGAGGCAAGTTGATGCTGAAATGCCTAAATTACAAATTTTGCCAGACAAGGGAGAATAAGCATTTAATTATAACCAAAAAAGGAAAAAAATGGTTGCTTTTAAATTTCCCGCGCAGCACCATTTTGGAATTATGATGTTTACAAATGCGTTGCTTAATTGTTTCACACAAAAGAACCTCTGCTTCTTAACAATAGCGGCAATGCATTGACATCATAAAATCAAAATGGCAGTGCACAGGAAATTTAAAACTGATATTCTTTTCCGTTTATTATTAAAATTAAATGTTATTTCTCCCTTGTCCAGTAAAATTTGTAATCTAGGCATTGTTTTAAACAACCCGGCATCAACTTGCCTCAAGAGCAGAGGTTCCTTTTAAGTTACATAAAGATTAAATTGACACCTCTTTCCTGGAAACTATTTAAGTGACAGGCCAGTAAACCATTCAGGATGCTAGAAAACAAGCGAAGACAAGTGATGTATATTAAGCTTTTTAAGAAATATTTCTTTCAAGCTTCTCAGGTCATTTATTACACTGATAAACTCTAAAAATGTATCATTTGATACTTTTATGAAATAGGTACATTTTCTTTGTGATTGTGAATGTGATCATGGGCGATAACAGTACACACAGCATTTAAAGTTGATATGTAACATGTTATTTACTTGTTTACAAATAATATGCATTTTTCATCAGCCCAAACAACAGCCGACTAAGGTCATTGGATCATGTGGTTGAATATCTCAAGACAGAGGGGACATGTAAATGTGGACTGGAATGTCCCTTTTTTGTTCACAAAGTGTTCAACTTTGATGCAAGAATACCAAGCAAGTTAATCCCAGTCAATAACAGGAAAGAACCTTCACAATCAGGCTGTAAACACTGTGTTATAGACTATTTAGATGTGCAGCCATCAGATATTGCAGTGAAGCTAGCTAATGATGTCAAACTGCCACCGTTTTCGACGCTGGCACAAAAAAGAGGTACCATATGCTTATTATGCTGTTTACAGAAAGGTTGTTCAAAGGGAACATAAAAGCACACATGACAATGCCGAAAGTAGTCTGGGATAAAACCAATAACAGGGCTGTCATTACGTTTTTAAGCAGCCAAAACATTGAAGTTCTGAACCGTAGTACGTACCGTATTTACTCGAATAAGGGCGCGGTGCTTATTACATTTTTTGCGCCTCAAGTGCGGCGCTTATTCGAGGGCGGGGCTTATTTGAGGGCGGCGCTTATTTAAAAATTGGACGCCACAAACAATCTAATATCGAGGAAACTTCTACATTGACTAAAAGAAGAGACTTCTGATTGTCAGTATTCGTCTCTTACGGAGGAGAGTTTTTGTGCTTGCTGTCCGGAGAAAGTTCACGGCCTTCACAACGTTAACAGAACTACGTATTTTAAGAATTTTGGATAGAAAAAATAATGGGCGAGCGGTAAAATCAGGAACCCATTAGTAATGGGATCCTGGTAAAATATAATAGTTTTGAACTGCAAAACATCGCTTTTGACGAAAAGGAATTTCCAAGGCTGTTTTAGAGTTACTTTGTAGTGCTATTTTTAGTTATACGGAATTCCTCAAATAAGCGCCTCATCGAGACTGCGGCGCTTATTCGGGGGCGGCGCTTATTCGAGTAAATACGGTTAGTGTAACATAAAACCAATCGTCATCTTCACCCGTAACATCGAATGAACTTAGCGGTAACAGGCATTATGAGTTGCGGCCTTTAATGGCAGCCCTGAATAAATTTTGTTAAATACCCAGAACCTGCAATATCTTGACCTTATATTAAAGAACTGTAACAGCAGGAAATGTGGATGAAAGAGGTTTTGAATAGGACATAAAGTTGACTTCTGTGGAACAACTTTTTTGGAAACAGTTATTATAGCTGTAATTTGCTGAGCCAAACAATCATACTTTATAAACACAAACACACCATTTCAAAAGGCATGATTATCTAACTGTTTGATATTCAGTCTTATTTTTCTTTATTCATGTACATGTCTTTTTTATCACACACCAGCGTTTCATTTACAGGCTAAGAAAAGCTAAGAAAACTACTAAATTGTAAGTTCTTTGTGGTCACATTACTTTTTTTATTTCTTAGGTCCAGGAAGACCTCGAAATCCCTTAGCCAAGTCACGGAGGGTTGGAAGTCGAAAGCCTGACCTTGACCGGCCAACATCCCCACTTCACAACATTCCTCTGCCTGTACCAAGCTCTATTGTCAACAGCCCTGTACAGAGTGTACCAACCAACATTGCTGTCGAGCAGGGACCTCTACCGAGCTTCGCGACCATCGTGAGCAGTTCTAAACTCTTTAACCCTGGAGCAGGTCTGGGAAGCACCTTGTTGTCAAGTAGCACTGTAACAAGTGCAGTTAGCAGCTCCCCGATAACAGCAACATCATTGCAGTCATCAAAGGCAATCACTGCCGCAAGTAATGTTGCTGTTAGTTCATCTGCCACTTTTACCAGCCCAGCATCAACAAGGCAAGTAGTAACAGAGGCTTCGAAAACTACAGCCTCTGTTACAAGCACAGTAGTTGTCAGTCATCAACGTGCAGCAGTGGTTCCAGCATCGTTACCCTCAAGAAATCCACCAAAATGTTTGGGTACATCAGGGTTAAGTACAACAAGTACTTCATTGACAACTTCAGCACCAAGCAGGAATGACCCCAGCAAGGAAACAATTGTATCAAGTTCTACGACATCAGTAGTGTCGACAAGTATTACAACTGTACCAGTAACAAAACAAGATGTAAAGTCTGTTGCCAATGTAAGCAAGTTTCCTGGTGTTAAAACAAGTGCTAAAGTGCCAGCTCCTCGTACCAGCAAATCAACCAAATCTTATGGACCCAGGAAAACAGTTGCAGCCACTCTTAAAGCAGCTGCTGCTACTGTGAAAGTATCTACTGTAACAACAGAAGCTACAAGAGCGGGAACTGATAGTCCTCTTCAAAGAACTCAGGTTGCAACTACTACTGCAACTGTTCCTTCCTCTGAGAAGGTGACAGCAGCCAGCAGTGCCAGCAAACCTTCATCTCAAGTGGTCCCAACACCATTTGTGACAACCACTGTGCAAGCACCTGCATTATTTCACAGTGTTCTGAAAGATGCAATTATAAAGGAACAGGGGCGTGTTGTTTCTTCACCGAGTACCATCGCCACCACAGTGCCGGGTAACAGTACAGTACTTGCCACGCCCAGTCATGGTCCAAGAGCTGCTCAAACAGCTAGTAGTACTCCTGCCCGTAGCAAGTCGGCAGCAACCAAAGAAATCACTCAGGCTACAACAGCATTGGTTCAAAGTGTCAAAGCAAGCCATGCGACACCAACTGTCCCCCAACATGTACCGGCTCACAGACCTCAGCCACCAGTGAAAACAGGGAATGGCTTCGGTGGTCATGCATCTTTGGCCAGCAGCACAAGTCAACAGCAGAACGTCCAGGCTGTCACTGTGGCTCAAAGTGCAGCTCAAATACCATCTTCAGCAAGTAGTTATGAACAGGTCAAAAATACAGCTGGGTCTTCACAAGTACCAGCTCTGCAGATTGCGGCGCCTCAAACACAGGGAGGGGTCTTCTTTCAAGGAAATGGAAATCAAATGTTCCAGATGAATGTGGATTCTAGCCAGCTGAAGGGAGCATATCAACTTCATGGTGCATTGTACCAAGGTGCAATCCCAGCTACGTTTCTTGCTACGGCTAATACGAACAAATCAGCATCACCTAATTCCCCAGTAGGGATCCCTCAAGCTATGTACCCTACCAACCCTTACATGCTTGGCATCGTGATGCCTACGGCAATAACACAAGCAAACCAGCCGCCGGGTCAATCGGTACCAACAACAGCTACATCTCCATCAGCGACGGCAGCTGCAGTTGCTGCTGCTTCAGTGGCTTCATACTCCTACCCTAATCAAAATGCAGCCATTGCGGCCGCATTTGAGTCATTTGTTCCCATCGCTCCAGCTGCTTCCCCGAGGTTTTCTCAGACATTGGCTCATTTGGCAAGTGCTTACACTCCGTTTCTACCAAGAGCTGCTGTTCCAGGAAATGCTCCTGTGCAATTTGCCGCTCAGAGAGTGATGCCGATGAGTACAATGCATCCACAAACAGGTGGAAATGGACAAATGGGGCAGACAGTATTGAACCTTGGAGACTATGCTGTTAAATATCCAGTAAACGCAGTGAAACCTGGCTCGTACAATCCTCAACCTTCCACTGCCAGTAATGCTGCACAAGCCAACACCCATCCTCAAACAGCTGTTGTTGCTGCAATGCCATATGTTGCATTTGGTCAAATCAACCATCCCCGTTTTCCATTTTCTGTGAATTTTGCAGCTCCTAGTGTGAGTACAAATCCTTCTGTGACATCATCCTCACCATCACCATCATGCAGTTTTGTTACCTCGGCAACTACGCCTCACCAATATGGGGCTGGCATTAATACCGATTCCCACACTGGCGGTGCCGTGCTGGGTTATGTAGCAATGCCATTCAGTACCAACCCAGGCGGCACAAGTCACCCTCCATCTGTTCCGAACCCTCATCCGGGCAGTGCCTTTTCACCTCCGTCCAGCCATAGCAGTGCGAGTCATAATAATCAAAGGATGGATGTGTCAGGTCCGGTCCAACACCTGCCGTCATGGTGCAGTACCAAGGGTTTAACAGGGGCAACAAATAAACGAAGGTGCAGCACTCCGGAGAGCAGCAGCTCAGGGTGCTGCAGTGTACCAAATTCATGTGCTTCATATTCTGTGCCTTCTAGTAGAAGCAGTTGTATGGAAGTCAGTGCATCTTCTGCGACAGCTTCAAGAACATCAAGCACCAGCTCCAGTCAGTCACCTAGACATCCCAGTGTAACTTCTCCGTTGAACTCTCCATTGCCGATGCCGATGCCCAACCAGGGGCTATCTGCATGCCGTGGATCACCCAAGGGTGATTCACCATTAGCAAATAGTAAAAGCAGTATAGAAGGCATTCCTTCACACATTCAGTCGTTTAATGCAATTGATAGCCATCAGGTGAAAACTTCATCATCTGAATTTAAGAGAACTTACAATGACAGCAGTGAGCAAACAAAAAAGACAAAATACAACGAGTCAGCTTATTATGAAGCTAATCCCCTTCTTGGCCTGAAAAGGTCTTGTGAGGCCATAGAAGCATACTGCAGCCCAGAGAGAGATGACGAGGATGATGAGGATGATATTGATGATCCTGGGGCATCAAAAAACGAGGAATCTTCCCCTGAAAACAACCAATCAGGGGAAGGAAATCTAAACAGCAAAAAATGTAGCAACTTAAACAGCTACAATGAAAACAATGACCGCAGTAGAGGTAAGGGAGTTCTTCACAGTTTTTCTCCAGTTGTATTGTGTGTCATGATTTAACTGGAAGTCAGTATCCCTTTAAGCATCACATTTAAGGGGCAATTATTTGACCTGGGGTAACTACTAGTTAGTGACACTGCTGATTATCTGAGGGAGGACCATCATATCCCAAATCATAATCATTTTCTATCATTTCCACTCTTTCAGCCCAGTTTAATGCATCGTTTTACAGGGAGCCAAGCCAACACACGCGATTTGTTACAGAAACTGTTGCAGTTGTTTAGCAAATCATGATAGGGCATGGTTAGGGAACATATTTGTGTCATGCCAATTCCTAGGTTTAAATTAGGTGAAACTGCAATACTACAGGGGGGAATGCAAAATTGTTCATGAAAGCTGGAGTTTGAGACAGTTCTAGAGTGTTTCGTCACATTTCCTAACACCGAGAAGAGGGTTGAAGATACGACGCGCAGCAGAGTATTTTTGACGAAATTCGAGGTGTTTGGAAATGTGATGAAACACTCTCCGAGTGTTTGATACATCTTCTCAATCGAAACTAAAACTACGAAATAAACGGAAAAAATATAATTGCAAAAATCTACGCTAATTAAGATCAGATTTCCAAACCACCGTCACGGTTGTGGTTTTCTTTGTTTTAACTTGATGGATTATTACCGAGTTTGAGAGCGTTCCTGTCCTGTAAAATAGTACTGCATCCAAAGGAAACAGGCTTTGGTTGCGAGATGGAGGGATCCTATTGTAATTTCAATACATGTGATATGCTTTGTACTATTTACAGGAATACGTAACTCCCGAGGTGAGCAATCTGTACCAATTGAGAATGAGCCAATCAGTAGCAAGCGCCAGTCTCACTCAGTTTATAATGGAGACGTTTCACCCAATCAAAAGGAGGCAGCACGCGGTAAGAAATAACGCATCTTGTTGTTCGTTCGTTGGTCTTCAAAACTGGCCTCAGTCTTTCCCAGTTTCAGCCATCGTTGTTTCTTTTTGGTTTACTTTCGTATTTTTGGTGTTTTTATCCCTTAGTTAAAGGGAGTGTGTCATGGTTGAGTTAATTTTTTTTATTAACTTTTACAAATAACTGCTATGAAACTTAATGTTTGCAAGGAAATTACTTCTATGGAATATATAATTTTTAAGTTTCAAGACTAACTTTTAAAACTGTTCAGCCCAACAATATTTCGAAACCCATATTGCAATCCGTTTCAATCTTCGTCACTTTTTGCCTTTCGTACCTTTTGTATTTGCTGTGTTATTTAAATGTTCCTTCAATGTTTTAAGAGGAATTTGATGGTCATTTCCCATCTTTAAATTTGGCTAAAATGAGTGACAGAGTCCGTTTAACTATTATTTTGAATTTTCTTCGATCTAAAGGCAATTTTGTATATCGCAAAAAATGACTGCCCTCGCTGAGCAACAAAATTATATGCACGCAATAACAACGGTTTTGTTTCCAACGTTTCAGTGCAAATGATCAATCAGGACGCATATCTACCAGTCAAGACAAATCCCATATCATCCAACACGGCTGCTAACCAGGCGTGCATGTATGAGCCGCCCGTGCCCATTACAAGACCTCAGTTTGATATCGGTGATATTGTGTGGGCGCAGGCTCGTGGTTTGCCTTCATGGCCCGGGAAGGTGGTGGATGCCAGCGAGGTTGGAAAGGGGAGACCAGATGATGGAAAGGTACATGATTTTTTCTCTGGGTCGCGTAAGTAAGGGGCTGATTGCATGATGGTGCCAGTATGACTAACAAAACCGGGTCCTCCCTTGATAGCGCCTCATTGGGGTTGCCATTGGACAACGTCAAGTATGACATTATTCATTAAAGTTTTACATCGACCGTCGTTCAGAGTAGATTTTAAATGGGTTCAGACTTCAAGGGTCCCATGGATGTAAATTTTTTCTTGTGACGAACAAAATGGTATTTTCTTGACGACTACAAGCTTCTCAGTGCATTTAGTCCACGAGATTGAGTACGAGAAGGAATTTTCAAACCAATTTCATGTGCCTCCTATAATCACTTTTCACACCAATCTTATCCCTTACGTTAATTTATGTGTTAGTTAGCAACAAGAAATAGTTCTAGTCCGGGGATACAATTGTCTCAAAATTCAAAGTCGTACTCGTCGTATTTGATCTTGTAGTCATAGTCAAATCTACAGGTCGCTAGTGTTTCTCTCTATTTCTTGCACTAGTGAAGTCTCAAGAATCTCCAGAACCTTTCTAGCTAACATATGACAATGTAATTTGTTGAATTTTAGCGCTGGGTCATGTGGTTTGGTGATCATACGTTCAGTCAAGTTGAAGTGGACAGACTTAAAACACTCTCTGAAGGACTGAGAACGCTTGACGATAAAGCTCGCAAGAAAAAATACAAGTAAGGATAATACACCGCAGAAAAATCCAATTTGAACCTCCATGCTTACAGTTGAGAGTTTTACGAGACCCGAATACTCATGGAAAGACCTCCAAACGTTTTCAATCTTTTTTTCCAGATTGAAAAATTCCGACCACTCGGTTTAAACTTGAGAATTTTTTTGTATGAAAACATTTCTTGTTTATTTTAGAGCCAAGAAGGCAAGGATTGGTTTAGAGCAGGCAATAAGTGAGGCCTTAGAAGCTCTCGAAATGGTACGTTCACTTCAAATAGAGTGCGCTTTCTCTGATTTTCCTCTTTGTTTATTTAGTTTTGTTGTGGTAAATGACTTATCACACTTTTAGCAAACTTTGTTTTTTTTTTAATTTGTTGTCTAAACTGCTTCTTTTTTTGTTGTCCTTTGATGTTTCAGAGAGAACGACTTCGAGGCAGGCAAAGTGAGTTTATTCTATTATTAAATTTTTCAAACTTTCAAATCACCATAAATCTTAACACTTTTACACGAGTAGTTTCAAAATGGACATCCATTTTGTCCCACGACCGTACTTATGATTGACATGTCACGTGACATGGTTCTTCCAGTGTCCGTTTGGTTTCCTAGAAATTAATGTGGTTTGTTTTTGTTTTGATTGCTTTGTTTTAGCGGCCAGATCAAAAGCCAAGAAGAAACGCATTAGATGACGTTGCAACTCATTTCTGAATGTTAGCAATGTACGTTTTTGAAGTAGCCGACAAGACGCCCTTGAAGAAAAGCTTTACACGTATTAATATATTGATAAGTAAAATAGAGAGTTGTAGGGTACCTTGTAAGTATTTTCGGACAAATTACTTTTTATCGAAGCTTTCAGGGGAAAAGGGTTACCGCTCTTCTCTTGGATGCATTTCTTATCAATTTACAGTAATCTAGTCCCTGTTTGTATAGACTGTAAAATTGCGGCAGGAAAATTGAAGTAATCACACATGTCACAGAGTCAATCATTAACTCTCCAAAGGTATATCTAACCAATCAGCTCGAAGCAAACGTGTAATCGGCTTCAAGCGCGGGAAAACATGTAACCGTGACATCATCAAGCGTGGGAAGGCTTACCTCCGGCGTCCAGCGCGGGAAAACTTGTAACCGGCGTCAAGGGCGGGAAATCTTATAACAGGCGGAACGTGCGGAAAAAGTCACATGGGCAAAACCACGTAACTGAAGATGACATCTTTACTCTGATTGGTTAGATCATGCTGTGCGAGTTTCTTGAACCAATCACAAGGCTTAGTAAACGAAAAGAACTAACTGAAAGCATTTACTTCAAGGCACAGAAAACCACGTTGACTACTTACTTCAGTTAGCAAGCAACGATTTAGACGTTTATAATAACTAAACAAGTGTAAGCAAAAAATTGTGTGCAACAGTAGACTCTTATTGCTGTGTTTTCTGTCTGTTGAACATATTATCTAGTATCAATTTGCGCAGCTGAAGTTTAGCCCTTGTCCATAGCGAAAGCGAATTTTCCTTGCCTTGAAACGAAAGGAGGGCTGCTTAAATCTATAACGAAATTTAACTTATTTTATACATTTTAGTCGATTAAGCTGGTAGAGATGTGTTAGCAAAACCAACTTCGCTATCCACTGAACGGCAAAGACGTGTATGCGGTTGAAAGCGCGGGAAAAGCGGCACAAGCGATTTTGGTTTGGTTCCTAATTGGCTGAAAAGACAATATCCTGGCGCTGATTGGTTAAGGCACGTGTCAGAAAGTTTTATTTAACCAGCTGTAAAGCTCTGCTTACACAAACCTAAATAGATTAATTATTTTTGAAGGTCATGGAAAAGCGTCCACAAACGAAGTTTTACAATTCATTTCAGCGTTAACTTGTTTCATGCTTCTTTCTGGCTTCTAGATTTCTGGCTTCCAACATTTTTGTGTAGAGTTCTATTTCGATTTTTCAGAAACGTTTGGGCCAACTTACGAGAAGCCCGTTTGTTTCCAAGTTGGGGGAGGGAGGGGGATTGATTTTTACCTTTCGGGGGGAGGGAAAGGGTAGTAAGTATCTGATTGAGTACTGTTGGGCAGTCTTACAGTAAATCTTGCACCAAATGAACTGATGATTTCTGTTAAGAAAATGTCTCATGTAAATATTCGTTTGTCGTCCTTACCCATTCAGAGCGAACGTTGTGCAGTATCTATTTCCTCCTCTGAATATCAGTAGAGAATGGCGTGTGTGTTTTAGAGCAGTTTTCAATTGAGTGTCGTAAAACCAAAACCAAAGTAATCAGTCTGGCCAATCACAAAGGACACAGACAATCCAGTGAACCAATCAAAACTCGAAGCAAATACATGTAGCTGGCACGAAGCGCGGGAAAACGTGCGCGAGCAAGTCGCGATTGGTTTTGGTTTTACTCCTGATTGGCCGAGAAAGTGGCGCGAAATTTTTAAACCAATCACTAAGCGTAGTGAACGCAAAACCAAAGCAAACGCAAAGTACTTTCGACACTCAAGTGAAAACCGCTCTATCAGATTTACGCAACTTATCAGACGTTACTTGGTTCGTCTCCACTAACGAATTTATTTCGAAGCCGAAACTTGTGACCATCAAAGCAAAAAGAAATGATTTTTTTTCGTGATCAAGCGACCGTAAGCTTGTTGACACAGACATTTTCGTAGGGCTAAGCAGTTGTAAGCGGAAAGAGGCGTTGCGTGACGTCCCAAGTAACGACTGCGAAAGAGAATGGTACGTCACGCAATTAACGTGACTGCCCACTTTTTTATATCTATAATAATTTTCTCCCAACTTATTCTATGAAAAATGTATGTACACCATCAAGGAGAACCTGTGTGTTGATATCTGGGCATGAACGAGTACGTGTAAAATTAGCAGGGATTATTTTTGTAAGGGAACTAGTAGTGTACATAGCTGTAATTAAATTTTCCACCTCTTTTAATGTATCGTCGATTTGGGAGAGTAAATCCCGAATCGATCACTTGACTTAATTGCTTTTCTCAAAAAAGCTTAACGGTTGCTGATTTCATCATTAAATTAAAATGTTAGACTTTATCGTTCTCTTGTTGGGTCTTGTCTGAAACTCGTTTGCTTAGGGTTAAGCCCTGGCCAAACGGTAACGCAAGTAAAACTTGAGTACAGACTTGCTTTGGCTGGCCAAATGGCCTTGCAAGTTTACTCGCAAGTTGTTTAAAAAAGCCATTTCAATGGTTCTTTGCGCGCTGCAAATCAGTACTTGAAGAAAACAGCAAGACTTGTGTTGACTTGCGTTGGTCGCCAAACGGTGAAAAACTTGCGTTGACTTGCGTGCAAATTTGAACTCGACCAAAGTGAGCCAGGTCCTGGCCAAACGAAGACGCAAGTTGAAGACTTGCGTCTACTTGCGTCTCCGTTTGGCAAAGCCTTTAAGGTGGCCCGCGGGAATTTATCGGGCCAGTATAGTTATGATCAGGCTGATAGGTCCCTTTTAGAATCGCTTTTTTAACAGAAGAACTTAATCGATTTCTTAGAAATTTATGATCTCACAGAAGAGTCTAAAAACACTTAAAAATTATAAATTTTGTGGCAATGGAACTTGATTTGTTCTAGCTGTTACAGTCAAGTGTCGATAAAACGGACACGCTCGGGGAGTCGTTTATTGTCCGTTATAGCGAGAGTCCGTAATAGCGGGAGTCATTTCCAGTCAAACCTCTTTCGCCGGGGATCTGGATTTTGTCCGTAATAGCGAGTGTCCGCAATAACGGGGTGTCCGCAAGGCGAGAGTTGACTGTAGTGGTTTTCCTAAGCCTTCTTTTTCTTATTGAATGCGATTATTTTTCGTATGCCACGGTGTATTTTTTTTTTGTAATAGCCTCATTCAAGGTGCCAAACAGTCCAGGTTTATTCCCAACATCTTACCTGATCCTTACCGTGGATTTCCCAAACGAGTGACTTCTGAATTTTGTTCTAAAACTCAATATTTCAATGTCTGTCTTGATCTCATGTCAGCCCGATTAATATTCGCGGGTCACCTAAACGTCCGTAGCAACAAATTCTTGCCTCGTTCCGGTACGATTTTTTTCCAGGCCTTGACCGCGAATATATAATGTAAGGCACCATCCTTTCTATAGCAGAACGTCTTGTAAACATTTCCGTATAGCCCCCTATTCAATTATAGTCAAAATTTTTACACACTGTTCACATTCATCCAAAGGACATCAATATGTCTTTGGTATCCCAAAACTGAGAGCTTTGCTCATCGTGCTCCACGCCCTGTGATATCATTTTCCGAAGAGTTTTCCTTCCTTTGTAAACAGTCTCGAGTAAGGTCATTGTCTTCCATTTCGACGCTGATCGCCCCTCCCCAGAAGGGAGTGACAGCGAGCGACTTCGTACCGTCTGAGAGGCAGGCTTCTACCCCAGCCGCCTTTTTTTCATTCCACCACCGAAAGAAAGGTGGGGAGGAGGTCGTTCTCTTTGCGCATGTTCGACGGAGAGAGGAGTGGCGCGGTAAGAAGGGGTCTGGAACGACGTTGGCCTCATGCAAATGTACTTTGTACTGCCTCGTCCCCAGGCGTCCTCCTCCTTTGTCGTGCACGGTTCGCTTGGCGTTGTGGGACTGTCGAGCACGGTTCACTTGGCGTGTTGGGCCTGATGCGGACGCCTTTGCCGTCTGGCCGACCGGCGCCTGGGGACGAGGCAGTACTTTGCACGTGATCATATCATGCGAGCATACGGTGTTCTCGTGAACAAGTATTATTCTTGTCTACCATACACTGAGACACGAAGCGGGACTTACATTTATTGAATTCTACTCGCTCTCACGAATCATTCCAAGTATAGGATTTATTTTATTTTCAAATAATAGGTAAGTTGCGAAACGAAAGGGGAACGAAAAAATAATGAATGAATTATGGTACCACGCTGAAAATTTTTTCTCTTTTTTTTCATCGTGAAGATCTTAGTGGCCATAAACAGTTCGTTTTCGTGATATTTTAATTTTCTTCTCTTTATGCGCGCGGATTGGAAAAACGTTGTAAATTATAAAATCATGTAGATTTAAGTTGGTGCGGCTTGTTTTGTTCTTTTCGATCACTAAAAGTGGATTTCCACTGACGCGTAATTTTTTACGTGCGTGAAAAAAATTAGAGACCATGTATGAACGACTTGCGCAAACGTTTACGCAAGTCGTACATTGTCTCTAAATTTTTCACGCACGTAACCGCACACAAAAAAGTACGCGTCAGTGGAAATCCACCTCAAGACACAAGTTTTCATCCGCAATAAAATTATGGACGCTGATTTGGTTCTTTTAAGGCGAGGAAAACAGGTTACAAATGAGTTTATTTCTCTTCATTCATTTAAACAAGGGTTAAAGGTTTTTATTTTAAAACATAAAGTTTATATAAGATGCAATCTATTTTATAACTTGATAATATATAAAGTCTGACCTCTATTAAGCGGCCACTCCCAGGACTTTAAAAAGTGGCCGCTAAATAGAGGTTGGCTGCTTAACAGAGGTGAATATAAATTGGTTAGGAATGGCATGCATGATTTTATTGACTCTTTATAGCAAAATGCTTTTAAAAAGCGAACATATATGCAGATAAATCCGAAATACATTGTAACAAAAGATCAAGTGCGTTTCCAGCCCATAGCTCTAACACAGAGGGCACGTTGTTGAAATGTACAGTAATTCCACGGGGTGATAATGTACTGAAAAATATGCAAAACATCGTTGACAAGTTTCTTAGGCCTGTTTGCGTCGACAGTTAGTATGTGAAAAAATTTAGCTCAAGATATTTCACGGACGATATATATCATCTGTCACCATTTTGCTTGGAAAAACAATTTGCCGGCCGCTTAATGGAGGTAAACACCCATATAAATAATGCACTTGTGACAGAAAAAAGGTGGCCGCGGCCGCTTAATAGAGGTGGCCGTTGAATAGAGGTATCAAATACAGCAGTTTACTGACAAATAAATCGGGACTTTGGAAAGTGGCCGCTTAATGGAGGGTGGCTGCTTAATAGGTGGCCGCTTAATAGAGGTCGGACTGTATTTGATCGTTCGTAAGTGTATGCGTGTGAGTGAGTACCTTCAGCTTTTCTTTTGAGACTCATATTTGAAGGTTCGTTCGTGTAGTGTCAAAGATAAAGCGCTTTTTTGACGAAGGTATGTTTTTATTGCTGCAGCTGACTTAATATATCAAACACAAGAAAGTGTTTCGTTGGGATATCCAAACACCGGGAAGAGAGTTGAAAATACGACGCGACGCGGAGTATTTGTGACTATCTCCAGTGTTCGATATATCTTCTTAATCGAAACAAAACCTACGGAGAAAACGGAGAAATAAAATCGTAAAACTCTATGCTAAATAAGACCGGTTATCCAAACCTCCTGCACGGTTATAATTTTTTTTTGTTTTAGCTTCATAAATTACTAACGAGTTTGAGAAATTATTTTATCCCGTCGTCTGACTTCGATAGTTAAACATGGCGAAGATAACGTTTTTAACGGATCTGAGTTTGATGAACTATACTTATTTTGACCTATTTTGAGTGTTTGCATTGTTCTTGAGGATTTCACCTTCGCCCACTTTGCAAGCAAAACAGCAGCTGTAGAAGTCAATTAATTTCAGGCGAACGTGTCTGATGTAGATTTTGAGAGCCGTGTAAATTTGACTTGATAAGCGAATCTGACTGTTTTGCCACGTGAAACGTGGTTTGTTAAATAGTGTTGAGCCGTACAAGATTTACCATTTCAACTATCCGTTAAACGAGAAGAATTTTTTCTACTTTGCCGTTGTTAACTGTGATTTGGGGGCAGTCATCCAGGAGCGTGAAAGGTCCGTGAAAAGTCGAAGAATTTCCGAATGTTTTAAGATGATTTGCCGAAAACGAAACTCGTTTTTTTTTTTCGATTCATTACAGCATATGTTCTACTATTGCCTTATACTTTTCACTTTTGGGGAGCAGGGATGGCGCAGTGGTGAGAGCGCTCGCCTCCCATCAATGTGGCCCGGGTTCGATTCCTGGACCCGGCGTCATTCGGGGTTGATTTTGTTGTTGGTTCTCGTCCTTGCTCCGAGGGTTTTTCCTCCGGGTTCTCCGGTTTTTCTCCCTCCACCATAACCAACACTATTAAATTCTAATTCGATCTGGAATCAGTGGGATCGGAAGAGCCACTACGTGGAGATGCCACTGTAAATTCCTATTTATTCGCAACATGAAAACAGCAAGTCTTTTTTCTTTTTCAGTTTATTTTCTAGTCCAACCACCAAGCATAGATGTCACGTGGTCTGTTATGCATGTTCAGGGGGTCCATAATTGCCATTGTGTTCATTGCAACGATTCATTTCACTGGGCTTTACAAGTATGAAGTAGAGTTAGCGAAAAAGGCGACCATGGACGTGTCAGGTGAGATAAATGTTAATTGATGTGACAGAGTAGTTGAGTGCGTGAGAAATTGTGACAGATGACTAAATTGACTATCTGACTCTGATGTGACAGAGTGGCGGACTGCGTGACAGATTGAACTGGTAACTTCAACTTTATTCTGTCTCCAATAAGGAAGTACCGTTTTTGTGTTTTGCTGCAGCCGCAATGGCTGCAAGCAAAACACATTGAGAGCTGAAGTTTGTGCCGTAAGGTGGTAAGTGCCGTAAGGTGTAAGTGCCGTAACAGAGGAGAAATCTGAACTACCGATGTCAATCAAATCCATGAACAAACAAAATCGAAACCAATGAACCGTAGCGCTGATCGCATTCGAAGTTACGGGCCAAAGTATTCGAACGCAAACCACGTTGGACACGTTGGAAAACAGAAAACCGATTTAAAAGTATATCGCATTGGGAAAGAAAACAAACTGTGGCGCGACCACTCCAGTTTTATGAGAAAATTATTCTGCAGTTTTCATCATTTACGAAAAGAGCGAAGACTTGGAACCTCGCCGAAGGTCATAAATATTTTCTCCAAAGGACCGGTTAGTGCACAGTTTGTAAACTTTCGCTTTGAAAATAAACTTACCCTCACCTTGTCTACACTGTCTACAGCATACTAGTACTGTATTAACTCTGAACTTCATATTTTAAAATAAAATGTATGAACGTGTAACTTGTCACGCAAAGACAGCTGGAAAGGAATATACCATGCTGGTAGGCTGCACCGCTAATTGTAGCTGTATTCGAGCTATATAAAAGACAGCTAGAAACGAATTAATACTAGTAACATCACAATGGGAAAGAAACTTATTCAGTGGTGCACACCGTCGAAAACAAAGAAATATTAAAGGAAGTTCTCATTCACCAGATTCACTGCATCAGATGCAACATTCGTCAGTTCGTGTTTAAATGCGTGGCGACCAGTTTGTTTACTAGTTATTAAAAAATAATACGGTCTTCATTTAATAAACAGTTCATCCTTAAATTTCAGCTTTTCTACGACTGACAGGTAGGTACTATAGTATAAGCCCCGCTAAAATAGCTGGAAAGGGAAAGTTTTTTGAAAAATGAATTTTTGACTGCCAGACGCGCTGGCGCCACATGTTTATTTTGTGCGGAAGATTAATTAAACGCCGTGAAAAATAGAATTTGATGTCCAGCGAGCCACTGCATCTTCGGCTACGCAGTCCTCAGTGAATCCTCCAACTTCACAAATTTCTAAAACTTTAAGAAAACGAACTTTCGCAGAATCAAAAATTGGTCCTTATCGATCTTCCGATCTTGTTGTGAAGACACTGAAATTCGACGAGTGTTCATGCGTGAAGGGATGACTGACGAATGATAATAATTATTTGTAAACTTTCGCTTTCAAAATGAACTTTGCGTTACGTTCAACGCCGTCTTTCTGTTGTTTATCAAAGAGACAATCATGTCAGACATTACGTTAACTTACTAGTAATTAAATTATGTTTGCTGTCTTTGATTTCAACATAACATTGATCAGTAAAATTATCAGGATTGAATTAACACAAAGTGACTACAATATAGTGCAATTATTAACCTGCACACAAGTGACAGACAATAAAAGACGTTGGATTTCAATCTCGACTCACTTGTCTTTCATCAACATGTTCCCTAAGACTTTGCTCTAGCAGCAAAACACATGGACCCATTGGGGCCCTATTTTTGAAGATATCGTTGAGGAGAGATACTGAATAATTGAGTTTTCCTGTATTAATGGGATGAACTTTAGAGAGGAACTAAAGACACACCACCAGAAAAAACTATTCTGGTATCCATCAATAAATGAAATGAAATAGAAAATTATTTAAGTTTCAAATGTGTTTAGCTTTGTAAAAAAATAATGTTACGGGAGAATTTTCCATGTTTCAGTCATTTCTGTGTTTATCCTTATTCAGCATTTTAACATACATCTGCAGCTTTGTTCATAATCGCAGTACTTTCATTTCTTATTCTTTTGAGTTTTCCGCTCATAATTTAAAGTTCCTAGTTTTATATTAGTTTCCACGGGAGCTCGCCAGCTGAACTTATTCTTCTTAATGAAGTTATATTTTTGCTTTTTATTCAAGCGTTGCTCTTAGTTAGTTAGCTGAGCAAACCAATTCCAGAAATCTTAATAAGCTTTTCATTTTTAATTTTCTTTGCTTGTTTTAGCTTAATTCAAGTTCGCTATTTCTAATTTCAAAGTTGTGATTTTTAATAAGTTCGCTCTTGTAACTGCAATTGTTTCAATCCTTATTTATTGTACTCAATAGAAAGCTTTTGTTCACATTACCGTATTTACTCGATTAAGCGCCGCCCCCGAATAAGCGCCGCCTCGAATAAGCGCCGCATATAGGACAAAAAAGTTAATAAGCGCCGCCCCCGAATAAGCGCCGCAGTCCCGATGCGGTGCTTATTCCAGAAATTCCGTTTAACCAAAAAGAGCACTACAAAGCAACGCTAAAACAAACTTGGACATTTCTTTCCATCAAAAGCGATGTTTTGCAGTTCAAAGTAATTGTTTTACCGCTCGCCCATTAGTTTTCTATCCAACATTCTTACAATACGTTGTTCTGTAAATGTTGTGAAGGCCGCAAACTTTTCTAGGAAAGCTAGCGCCACTTCCCCCTTGAGCAAGAGAGACGAATACTGACAATCAAAAGACGCTATTTTCAATTACTGTAAAATATTAAATTCTTTGTGGGTCCAATTTTTAAATAAGCGCCGCCCTCGAATAAGCGCCGCACTTGAGGCGCGAAAAATTTAATAAGCGCCGCGGTGCTTATTCGAGTAAATACGGTATTGTAAACACCTTATTTGTAAGTTTCTTTTATGACATCGACGGTGGGATCACATCGGTGATTACATCGAATATTACAAACTGAGTTAGAATAAACTACTGTTGGACCCAAGTTCTGTCTCAGCCTTACGTCTGTAGTTCTGAAGACCCTCGAAGTTAGATCGCCGTGTGCCTATAGAAGCTTGTGACAAGGCTTCGATTCCGTAAGCAAGTGAGTCCTCTACCGAGTTAAGTTCCCAGTATTTGAGTCATATTTCAGTCATATCTCAGTGAAGTTCAACGCGTTTCCAGTTAGGCCCGGTTCAGACGCCGTACTTTTCATGAGCCGAACTCAATTCGAATTTAGACCGACCCAAATTGACAAAAGGACGCCTCTTGATTCAGACGCCGTACTTTTTGGCCGTTCCGAGGCCGTTCCTAATACAGTTCCAATCATAGGCGTACGAGGCGGGGGGCGAGGGGGGCTGCAGCCCCCCCCCCCCCCCCCCCCAGTGCTGAAAGTTTTCGGGCAACAAGGCCAGAGAAAAATAATAAAAAGAGCCGACGAATCTCAACATTACGTTCAAAACGCATTGCCTCAACAGAAAAAGTATTGGAAATATACCGAACTTTGTGGTTCAAAAGTCTAAATTTCTCATTTTCTCGTTTCCTCTCGCAAATTGCTAAAATCATGTTCGATTTTTCTTGCAAATTCTGCGTGACCCCTCAATTGGATTCAGTTGCAATCATTTTGAAGTGAGTGGGAAATCGGCGATGGCGACCAGAAGTTTAGTTTTTCCATAGCTTGAGCGTTTGCGCGTGGTGGATCGATCCAGTGTAAGACCTTGAAACAAAGCTGTTACAAATGCAATGAAGCTATTGCTTTTGACTTAAATGTTAGGTAACGTTCTAAGAGCTAGCTCAAAATTTTCAACGAAATGTTGTAACCCATTTATCCCTGAATGTTTCATACGCTTTTCTGTAACTTTCAAGTGGGGGAAAAACAATGTAAACTGGCTCCCCCAAAATACTTTTAACATTTGCTAACTAGAGTGAATAAATAAAATATTTCCGAAGAAAAGGATTCAGTGAATTGCATATTGACATCTTTGGGCGGGGCAACGCCAAGAAATTCATTAAAGAGCTATCGTTTTCTTTAAGCAAGCAGGCAAGGTTTGTATACAACTACCACAGGCAGACCACCCTATGTGTTCGTGGTTATAATTGTTCACTTAAGACGAACAATAGAAATATGTTGAAATCTATGAGAGTTACGACTAAAGCTCTGAATAAAGCTCTGAAAATTACATTTATAAATGAACCTCTTTCGAAATATTTCAATAAAGGTGACTTAAATGTTAATCTATTCATGTGTGGTGTTTTTTTCGCGATCTGGGCCGTATTAAGCGTTTTTTTCGTATGTTACGTTCGGCCTTCACAGCGTGTATCGGTTACCGGCTGCTATAACTTGTTATAATTTTTTCGCAAATTCAGTTGTTTAATACTAAATCCTACAATGGCCGATTTCTTTCAAAGAATCAACCGCTTCGCAGAGAAATTCGCCATTGGATTCCTCTGCATTGAATGAAAGTTGAGAACAGACCACAGCCATCAAATTAATAGATTGAATGACATACATCTGACTGATCAGAACAATCAATTTTCACACTCTATAAATTCTGACCAATCACGATTTTTGCGTCCAGAATCTGGACGTAAAAAACGGCAAAAACAATAGCGTCAGGGCAGGCGTTCCCCTTCCCCCCGTCCCCGATCGCGCTTCGCGCTCTCTCCTCGCACCTCGCACCTCGCGCTTCGCGCTTCGCGCTTGAACTCCCCTTCTCCTTCCCCTTTGAACGCCGGCCACGCAGGCTACTAACATGCATATTACCATTATGTTAGCTGGGCAAGCTCCCGTAAGCGGCCATCTATCCCCTACACCTCTAGTGGCCGCTTTAATACAAGAACCATTCTCGTAAGCGGCCAGCTCCAGTTGCGGACACTTTTTTCGCGTCCCGAGGGTGTCCGCTTACGAGAGCTTCGACTGTATTTCAATTCACGTTCGATTGTCCATTTTTTCGACTTTTTTGCTTGTTTACAAGCAAAAGTAGGAGAATAGCAGTTATGTGGGGCAAAATTTGGAACCACATTCTTGTCTACTCTCAAGGGGCTTTTTTAATTTCTCAAGGGACTGTTTTAATTTCTCAAGGGATTTCTTTCCCCTGTGGGTGATCACTTGCGATCTCGTGGAAAAAACGTGACTTGTCACATTTACAAACGTTATATAACAATTTTAAAAGTGACATGTCAGCTTTCTTATCTCAACACACGTGTGTCTGAAAGGCGATCTATAAAAAGAGTCGCACAAACAATGGATTGCGTAACTAATGCTAAAACACTAGCACTTACATCTTTTAAAAATTACCAACGTCAAAAATAAACCATACCAAAAAAACTCGCTCTTTTCAAAGATATTATTGAAGTTAAAACAAATGCAAGAGTTGGGGGCTTCTTTTAGCTTAGGAGCGGTTAACAATTAGGCCAAATTTGGTCGCTATAAGCGCCATTCTATTACGTCATCAGCCCAGGTCGTTAGGGACGTGACCTCGCGTTGACAGCAATGTTGCATGAATCGGCTTTACAACATGCGATCGTATCTACGCAGTTCGAGTGGATTTTCCGTCAAAGACAGCAAAATTCTTTCGTATTTCATCTTCAAATATAATTCGAAAGCATTCACTGTATATATGGCTTTTGTTTAATCCTTCTTAAGCCCACGAAGAAGCTGTCTTGATATCCGACCCTTGCAGAGCCCAGACAAAACATAGCTTGAGTGTATCGATTTGTTTCGCAATGTTTTCTCCGACAGTAGTCGGAAATACCCGTATTTTTTTCGTGCTTTTCGTGGAGCAATCGTAACGATACGGCCTTGAACACATTGAACAGCGGTCTACCTATAGCAATTCAAATATGGCGTCGCAAAAACAAAGCGTCGAACGCATATTTTGCTGTTTCATTTGCTAATTTCGCTGCCGTAATCGACTGCCTCGAAAGGTCCCTGCAATTTTAAAGTATAGAATTGTCAGATCTCGGTGAAATTTGCACTGTTTATTTGTGTAATGTTGAGAATATGTGTATAAATACGCGGCGCGGACGAGCCATTTTTGACAAAATTATATGGCTGCATTTCCTCTGCGAAGATAGGAAATTGTTCAACTAAACTGCAAAGCAACTGTAATGATAAGTTTGAAGAACAATGCACAGGATAAACCTTCGACTCATACTTCATGCAAAAAAGTCGGTATCTCGAAGAGACTTTGATTATGCTTATTTCTTCGGCTTTTAACGCATGTCAAATTTTTCGGGTAATAAGGTCTCCGCCCCCCCAGGTCCGAAGGTGCCCGTACGCCTATGGTTCCAATAAAACCAGTCAAAATACATTATAATAATTTATGAATTAGGATCGGCGCATGAAAAGTACGGCGTCTGAATCAAAGCCGTTCCAAAGGCGTTCCACAGGCGAAATTCTCGGCCAAGCCAGGCGGGAAGAACGGGTGAGCCGTTCCAATAGCCGTTCTATTTTGATTCAGTCGCCGATCTTTTCATGTACTTAATTCAAGGAATTAGGTTCGGCTCATGAAAAGACCGGGCATTACAGTTCAAAAGTCGGTTCAAACACACAAAGCAAGGAAAAACCTATCGTCACAATAATTGGGATCACTTGGAATAAAAATAACTAAATATTTATTCAACTATATTCAAATCCACTTATTGCCACCGCAGGGTTCCGGCCCAGAGGCCGGAACCCGAGGAGGCACCTTAGAAGTCCCCGCGTAGGTAGGTAAAATGTGTGCATTCATTGAATGGTACCAGAAAAAAATCTCGATTTTGGTCAACCAAATGCTCGCAAAGGATTGCCGGGACGCTCGTTAAGGAGCAACGGAAGTCAGTGCCGCAAAGGATAAAAATAGCTTTCGCACTGTGATCACAACAAACATCTGTTGCTTGAAGAAATAGCTAAAACATGTACAGTAAAAACCCGCGTATAAGAACCTAACATTTAAGAACCTGTTAGGCTAAAATTTCATTTTTAAGCACCCTTCACATAAGAACCATTTTAGGCTAAAATTCTAAAACAGGTTCTTATTTTCAAAAAAGAAAAAATAATCTTCTCAAAAATATAGAATTAAAAAATCTTCTCAAAAATATATTTATAACACAGTCTGTACACATTATAGTTACAGCATAGTTACAAGATTTATTGGGAATTATAGTGAAGGTTACAGTATAGTTTTGATTTTAACGGAATCAGGTTATTGGACATTAAAGAGCAGATCATTTACAAATTCTACTTTATTTCTTGAACAAAAGTTAAGAACCTAATTAAGAACCCAGTAAGCCTAATTTTACACTAAATACCATTTATATAAGAACCTGTTTAGGCTAACTTGAAAAAACCTAGGTTCTTATACGCGGGTTTTTACTGTACCTGAAATTGAAATGATACCGAAAATGACATGGAAACTGATAATAGGCGTATCATCAAGGGGCGAATAGTTTCTTATCTTTATCAGCGACTGAATAAGGATCAAAAATTGTTTTCTCGAATCTTTGAATTTGCCATATTTTGTTACTCGTGGAATTGTTAGGCTATATGGCCTGGAAATTATTGTAAGTTCATTTGAATGTTGTAACCCGGGAATAAGGCTTGCGTGTTGTCACCACGAACAATGTGTTATGTGTTATTTCCGCTAGGTGATATATTCGACTTGAACTTGTGAATTTTTTTTAGGATGCAACGGTGTCACACAACGAGAAATTCCGCAGCAAACAATGTCGTGACGTACATTGCCCAATAAAAAAAGAAGCCTAAGTGTGTAGTCCATCGGCATCAATAATTTAAGGCGGAAAAAAAGACATTACTAATCTTAGATTATTGCTGTATACCCGGGTGTATAACAAATTATGAAAAGGCGGGGGCAGCTTTATAGTGAGAACTATTACTAGTCGGTATTAATTAATCCGCATGCCTACTAACGGCTGCAAACCAATGACGGCATTTTAAGATTGCACGAAACCTCAAAGAGATAATTGGAGAATACTATTATAAAAACACAGTCTTTTCAACTCCCCTGAACCACTAACGTTAATTTCGTTCTTCATTATAGCCAAGACTGCAAAAAGAATCGCTGTAACGGCCACTTTGCGATCTCAACAGATCTACAGTCCTCCAGATATCTGTGGCAAAGAATGGCAGTCAAAATATCAAACCCTGCACCAAGATATCATCAACAACAGGCGAGAAGCAAAATTCCTTGTTTACTCCTGTCCTTGGACAAGCAAAGGTTGCTGTGGTTACGGCAATCGTGTTTACGCCATGGTGTCCTTGTTTTATTTAGCTATTCTCACCGATAGAGCTTTTTTGATCAACTGGAAGGCGCCCAAACCATTAGAGCGCTTTCTGAAACCAAAGGGTATTAACTGGACGTTTCCGATTTCGAATTTGGAAACACGCAAGCATTACTGGCGAACCGGCGGCCATGCAGAAAAGGTCCTCGTCGGTTGGTTGAAAAGAAACACTTCAGAAGTTGTCAGTTTAGTGAAAAATGAAAATTTCACGGTTTATTTCGATAAACCGGTGGAAATAGTAGCATCGATTTTGTATTCCGTGGAAAGCGGATTGAAGAAGAACAAAAGACTCATGCGACGAGCGCGCGAATTGAAAATTAGTCCCTTGTTACCAGGCTCCCAACGGAACGCAATGATAGGGTGCGCGTATGATTTTCTCTTCAACAAATCTCCTCGCTTACAGAACGCTCTTCAAAACACCAGAAAAGCACTTCGTTCAAACAATGCTTTCATTATAGGAATCCATATTCGATTAGGAGATATACAGTTCGGAAGGAAGACTACAAGAGTTTCCGAATCTGAGTTTCCAAAGTTTTTCTTGTGCGCAAAGAAAGTAGAAAGAATACTTTTCAATCGTGAAGGTAGAATGCCTAGAATCATCCGATGGTTTCTAGCAGCGGACAGTGTCCTGGTGAAAGATTATGCTAGAAAGCACTTCGCGGAAAAAGTAATCACGGCGGAAAGTAAACCAGAACATTTAGATCTCTTCAAAAAGGGTGAAAAACCGCCTTCCGATGAAGGCATGCTTGGAGTTCTGCACGATCACTTCATGTTAGCCGAGTGTGACTTTCTTGTGCTGTCTGCGGAGAGCAGCTTTAGTAGGACAGCGGTTGGATTAGGCATGCGCAGTAGTAAGACACACATTTGGAGAAAACTGTGACTTGAAATTGAAGAAACAGTTTTAATAAGAATGAAGCAAATGTAATAATATAGAATTTACTTAAGACCCGTTCAATGGCATCAGCCAAGAATTGTGTAAAGAAGGAGATTGGCCCTTCAAAACTAGCACTAGTTACCTGCGGGCCATGTCCAATTATAAATATTTTAGGAAAGAAATTGAAGATTTTTGTTGTAAATTATTACAACCTGTGCCGAAAAAAGAATTGCATACCACTCATTTATAGTATACTAAAAAGTATTTATTGAAAAATTTCTTATTAAACTGGGTCAATATTTATACATAACTCCTGTTTACACCAATTGACATCTATGACAGAAACCTAAAAGCCTTCGATGACAAACAATAAAGACGGGCAGCAATGCCGCGCGAAGAATGGGAAGGATGGGCTCTTCTCCGCCATGTTCGTGTCTTTTAATTTATGCGCGTTCACGTAAATGCGAACATTACTCGACTAGAAAAAACAAGAACTGCAAGCAGTTTATAATCGTGCGGGTAATGTTTGATCACCTGACCTCTTTCAGTGCTTTGGCTTAAAGACACGGCCCCGCACAGTAAAATCTTCAGAAAAGCAGTCACTTGAGAAACACGCAAGTCGTGTTTGCGTTAGTCACGGAGTGAACGTGACATGAATTTCCTTTACCACATCATCTTTAGCTTTTTAAAACCACATGCCTAGCCGGAAAAATGCCTGCTTACGCATGCAAATATTTATTTTGTTCCGAATGTTCAATAAAATAAACCCAAACCAGTTCATTTAAAAGAAACCCAAATCACGTCAAAATAAAGAGTAGACTAAGGCCATCCCATTGTGTTTCTCCGTTGAGCGTCTTTCGCGACAAGCTTTTGGTAATTTCCCTGGCGCGATGACGTGTATCCCGTGCTTTGACACATTCTTGCTGAGCTTGCAACTTACGTTTCGATTCTCAAAATACCGTAAACTCAAAACAAAAATTGGGATATCCAGAAAATAAGTCGTCGTTTTGCAATATTTAACACGTTCCGGGTAAATTGTACGACTTGTACTCGCTCCGAGCCAAACGCTTGAGTTACACAACAATAAATATTTCACACAAACAGAGCGCAGAGTATTCAAACAGAAAATAGGTGAATGATTATTTATAGCTACGAGCGAGAGATCGCGTGACATGGGTCTGACGTAGTGGTAGTTTTAAATAGCTTGAACATGTCCAAGCGGTCTTTGTTTTCGCTATGTGATTATATTCAACCCTCTCTTCTTGTAAAATATGGAATGGAACAAAATTATACATTTCAGAGAGCAGAGTGTTCATGTTAAACGCGAGTGATCGGCTGATTGCTATTAAATATTAAATCTTGCGTGACTGTTACAGAAGAGCCGGCTGGGCCGCGTGGGTCTGGATCGATTTACCGACAAAACAAAAAAATCTGACACAGATTATGAATCGGGCCCAGGCCCCGCCCGATTAAAAACTGGCCCACGAGCCTCTAGTCGGGTTGGTCACTAATTCGAAGTGAGCGCTAAACCTGAATAAACTTTTTAAATCTCGCTTTATTAACCGAACCAAATTCCAATACAAACATTGTGCACGGTTACCGTCATCTTGAGTAAACAGAAACGCCATCAACATATCTATTCGATTAAACTTCGGTATGCAAATTTATACTCGACAGTTTCTGATTGCTACTATTGTAAAAACTGAACCCCAATGTCTACATTAGTTTTGAGAGCATAAAACACTTGCAACTAATGCAATGACTTGCAGCACAGCTTACATGCAACTATTCTGGAGTCGGCGTTATTTTTAATATTACGTTCTTATGTCAAAGAATTTACCTAGCAAAGTTTGAATTCCTTCTTCACTGTGAATTAACTGTTTCACTTCGAGCTTTATACCCAACACTTTTAAGGATGGTAGCGACATCACAAGAGTTAAGGTAAGTAAAAAGGGGGAGGATAGTTAACAAAACTTTGTAAATGGGTGTATAGTTTAATTTTCAATGCCCGGAGTTAAGTTAACCCTAGAGTAATAGTAATGTACATCAGCACTACCCACAGACCAAGCATACTGTAAATTCGGTATTTTAAATTACACACTAATTCGTTTGCTCATGATGAACCAAAACTCATTAAAACTCTTACTTGATCAGTCGAACCCAATGGACATTTTTCGCACGCGAACCTACCTTTTCTTAAAAAATAAAATACTTCGTGTGAAAGCGGGATCGGATACTTCTTTCAAACAGTCGGTGGATACAAGGTCACAAAGCCAGCTTTGGTATATTCACATGCATAGTTCATAGTTACAAACCCATTGGCAGTGACAGCCGGAAGCCAACTGAAATGATCTCTCACACAATTTATAAATACATAACAGAAGTTGCCAATGTGGTTCATCGTTGTTTCAAGCCCCTAATCCACAGTTAACAACGCCAGTTTATGCGGGAAACAATTTTAAAACTTAGTTAGGTTAAGTCTGTTCTAATTTAAGGGAAAGGTGAAGCTAAACTCCCGCTTCTCTAGCATGGAGCGACTAGGAGTATTGCTACTCCCCCCTGGATGAGATGCTAGTCCATCACAGGGCTACCTCCCGCATTTTGTCAGCTTGCCTGACTCAATTGCTCCAAACGGTTTATTAAGATATTTTGCTGTTGTTTTCATTCTTTTCAGGAAAACTAACGAAGGTTTACTGACAGATGTAAGACAACATAGAATTGTCAGAAGTTCGCCGACTCGTCGCCGAGAATTTATTCCATTTCTAGGCTTGGTTCTAGTTGTTTTGGCAATACTCGCGTACTATCTCGGAACAACGCAAAGGTTTACAATACAAGGTATAAAAGATGCCGTAAATTGCCGGAAACAAGCCCTGGACTAATATTAATTCAGGCTACAAAACAATTCCCCCACTAGCAGGCTTAGCTGGATTATAATCGGAAGAAGTAAAATATTGGGGGTGGGGAGGGGAGCGCGCTTATCGTCGGAAATATTTTTACGTCTAAGATTTGGGGAGCTTAGTTCTGCTGGGGGATGTTATCATTGAAATTCAGTGTACGGTATATGGTCAGGACGGTCCTGTAAACATGTGCCAATCAAACTCAACGAAGCTTTTGACTTTTGCTTTTCCTTTACAGGTCATCTTGTCAACCTAAAAGCTGATACCGTTATTCAGTATTTTGCCAATGGTGAAAAGAGCAAGGAAGCAGAGAAAAGTACAAACAATGCCAACTTAGAAACAAACACAGACCTTACAAGTAGCGCCCTACTGGAGAAAGCAATAAAAGGAGACAACAAGACCATAGAACATTTAAACAAAGTAAGAAATGCCACGGCAAAAACCACCGAGAGCCCAAAAATTGAAAGTCTTCCAAATGTAGGTTTGAAGCTTTCCCCACAAGATGAAACAAACGAGTTGTTAAAACGCGAACAAGCAGAAAAGAAGGCGAATAGAAACGAATCTTATTTTTCGTCATCAAAAGATTTACAGTTTTCAAAAAGGAAAAAGGGTGTTACCACTGAAAAAATGGAAAATTCCAGAATTAAAGATCATCCTATCAGAGGTACAAACCTTCAGGACAATGATAAAAAATCTCCGGATAGTAAAGCTCAACTGACTTCAAAGAACAAGGAGAAAACATATAGAAAATTACAACCAAAAACCTCGATTCCAAATACGATGACACATAAAGAGAAGTTTAATTTCGATTCTTGGCATCGTAAGAGGAAAGTTGAGATTTGTGGAACTGGCTGGCAGGAAAACTACCGCAAACTTCACGCAGATATTCTAAACAAGCGCCTGGAAGAGAAATATTTGGTTTATTTATGTCCTGGTACTCGACAAGGCTGTTGTGGTTATGGAAACCGACTTAGAGCGGTGGTGTCGCTGTTTTATCTGTCAGTTCTAACTGACAGGGCTTTCTTGATTGATTGGCGTGCACCTGAGCCAATAGAAAACCACCTTACACCGCGAAATATCCAATGGAATTACACGGAACCCATTGATGTGTGCACGGGACTTCAAATACGAAAACACTATTGGGGCTCGACCAAAACGGACATCCGGGAAGCTGAAGGGTGGAT
Organism: Oculina patagonica; assembly: GCF_052425735.1. Taxonomy (NCBI): domain Eukaryota; kingdom Metazoa; phylum Cnidaria; class Anthozoa; order Scleractinia; family Oculinidae; genus Oculina; species Oculina patagonica. Next base: position 31,524,489 of record NC_135764.1, on the reverse strand, counting down.
TATTCAAGATTCGAGTCATTTTAAAAAGTGGCTGACTACCACAGATTTAAAACAGTATTTTGATTGGCCAGTTGAAGAAATAACTACTATCTGGTATTTTGCTGAAGGAGGCATCACTTTGAATCCTCATCTACTGAAGCGCGCCAAGGAATTGGGAATTACACCCTTGATTTCTAACACACCAAAATATAATTTAATAGGATGCGCTTTTGATTTCTTGTTTTCAAAATCAGAAGCTGTGGAAAGCAAACTCAACGAAATGCGTACGCAGTTACAGTTTGATAAAGGGCCCATCATTGGTATACACATTCGAACGGGCGACGAACAATTTGATTATTTCTCGTCTGACAACGTTCGAACTTGGAATTCCAAGAACGTCACGCGTCTGCTAAAATTCGTTGACTGCGCAACACAAGTCGAAAGGAGAATCTTTGGAAACAAGACGGATGAGCGATCGAAGGTCCGTTGGTTTGTCTCAACGGATAATACTTATGTGAGAGATTTTGTTCAAGAAAGCTATCCTCGCAAAGTAGTCGCTTCCAATTTGACAATCCAACACTTAGACATTCTTTTCAACACGACAATTTTCAACTTTACCGCAGAGTGCAATTACACGGATGCTAGTAACACAACACTTGTGTGCTACAACGTTGAAATATTTAATCTCACTGAATATTGCGCTAACCGTACAAATAATACCTTAGATGCAGAGAATAATTCCACCATCAACGGAACAGGGCCTTTTACTGAAGGTATCATAGCCATGTTGGTTGATCATTTCTTATTGGCTGAAAGCGATTTTCTAATCTTATGCGACAGCAGTTTCGGTTCAACAGCGGTAGGGCTGAGCATGCGCAATACTGATAGTTATATCTTGGCTGATCGAGGGTGTGTTGACTTGGCAACGGCTCAGAAAAATACAAGATTGAGGTATTTTGGTAGACGATGACAAAAATTTAAAGACCTTTTTAATGTTGGGTCAAAAATAAACTTGATGACAAAGAAACTTTTCAATGAAACAATTGCTATGTATTTGAAATTCAATTTTACAGACTCTTACTCAAGTCAAGTTACATTCAGTGACATTATCTCAATAACTCTTTATAACAGTGCATTGACCTTGACTTAACATTTCTATTGTTCTCACTTCTCAGAACCGTGAAAACTGAAAGCAATGCCCCATCTAAATAAAACCCTATACAATTTGCGTTCTTTTGAACCCATAACAAATGCATCATTAAACAGTATTGTTTCTGTGAGCAAAAGGATGAGGTCTGATTCTCAGGCCCAGATCTCTCTGAACTGGTCTCTTCTACATTTTTGACATGATACAAAAATCATAAATGCTGAATAGATGCTGATACTTTTTCTGACAGATCCCTTATTGCTTATACTTTAAATTTAGCTACATAAATAAAATTCTATTTACTAATAGTATAGCCTGCGAATACAGCCGCCTCTCATCGCAACCAGGCCAAGGGTGTTCGCAAACCTCAGGCTGGGAGTTGTGAGCGGCAGATGTGTTTGCAGGCTACGAATACTATACTCTTTGAGCTGACTCACAGCTCAGGAAAAATGAAAAATGGTAAGTAAACGGGGAAGAGGAATAGTAGGAAAGGAGAGAGGGAAGGTGGGCTGAAATTTCTTTCACCTGCTTACAACACTCCTATTTATTGCTTTTCCCTGAATGGAGAGTTTGCTTGCAGGCTTCTCAGAGCATCATTTTCTACTCCTCTTTCTTTTTTCTTCTTCCAAGCCAATGTTCCAACATGAAGTTTACAAGAGTTTTCTCTTTAATGTAAACACAAGCAGCGACAACCAACAAGCATACACCACCAATACCAATATGTAGAATGCGATAATACCATCCAAGACTACAGCACAGACGTGCCTCTGATATGGCAGTTATAGCCCAGGAGATACCAAATGCCACCAACACCAAAGGGGACGGCACAAGACCTTGTAAAGGTTTAAGATGAGGGGCAGACTTGAAATAGTTGTGGATGAATATAAGGCTAAAAAAACAAAAGAAAGTGTTACTTCATTTTATTTCTCCCACTCTTATTGCTTAACGTTCTGTGGTATTGAGGGGTTGCACCAAACGATCCAAGAGCTAGACACACTAATGGGTTCATTCACCTCACAAGGGTTTCGATGTCTGAATTTAAACTATGCCTTGTGTCACACACTAAACTTCTAATGAACTGCAGAAAATGATTGCAGCATGAATCAATAACTTATAAAGACAATATAATATTATTTCTATGACGAAAAAAAAAAAACAAAAAAACAAAATGACCATGAACATGAAAGGGAGGGACAGGGGGTCTGCTTCCTGTACCTTTTATCCAATTCCCACCCCTCCTTAGAGGTACTGCTTCTTTGTGCTATTTCTAATGCAAAATATTAGAAAATGTTGTGAAATTTGTCTCAATTTCTCCCGGTTCCCACTACCTCAGGAATCCTGCTTCCCACCTTTTCCTCTCCCACTTCCCATACCCCACCTCTCCCCTATTCTCGGCGGCTCCCACCCCCTGTCCCCTTCCATGTGAAACAAATAATAATAATAATAATAATAATAGTAACAATAAACATTTTTATAGCGCCTATCCAGGCCTGCCCTAGGCGCTTTACAAATACTGTATGTTAAAAAAATTTAAGAAAAGAAAAAAAAAACATCACTAAAATCACAATATAATAAAATCGATAAAGCTCTGTTTATCCCAGTGTGACTTAGGGTTCTTCAGGCATCTGCAACAATTTTGTTTCTTAGTACTACCAACCTGTGATAAATGCGAAGAAGCATGTTGAGACAGTTGGCAATGACAAATCCAACACTGCCAAGAACAGTGAGATACCATGAGGCACCCAGGAACACTACTGAGAATGCCATCATCTTGTAATTATATGAGTCAACATCATCTTTGCTCATAGCAGCAAACATGAAGCATTCTGTCATGCCGTTGACAGCAATGATCAACACATACACACAATACCATTGAAGCAGAGAAGGACCTGAAAACAGACAGCAGAACTGATCAATATATTTATTGTATAGCAAGCACAACAAACCATGAGCTATCAGTTGTCACTGTGAGTGACAAGTTTCCTGCTGGCAACATTTTCTGTGAAGAGTGCTATACTTGTAACTATTTTATAGTTCTTGAATTTCCCATCTTTAGTTGCCTGCTCAAGAAAGGAACATTAATGGGGTATGGTGGCCAGGCTGCATGGCACCTATGTCCAGCTCTTCCCTTCAATTTCTACTGGCATGTTACAGTTAAAAATGCAGGTGGTACTAATGTCACGAAAAATTTAGACTTGTCTTTAGTTATTTTAAAGCTGATTTCCAGTCCGTACTGCGCAGACTCGGAGTTTGTTTTCGTTTTTGTTTTGAATTTGTTGAAACGTTACACTTCGGTGACAGCATACATGAAGTTTTTTAGTCCGCCATTACAGTTTGTTTCGTTCAAGAATTTCCGATGAGCTGAAACGTCGGTTTGAAATAGCGTCAAGGTTCCTCTACTCGTTATTATTTGTTCTGCAAGGATATCTGGCGTTAATTATGAAGAAAAAGGTAAGTTTGTTGCGGAATTTTTAGTTTTGCTTGTAAACATTCCTTCGTGTGGGCTCACATAAACATTGCAGCCGAGATTGCGCAGTACGGACTGGAATTCATCTTTAAGCACCAACTAAATTCCTCCTTGGACAGACCCACTAATCTTACAATGTCTCTCTCCACCAAAATAATGGATAACGCTATCCAGTGGACAGACTCCTTTGCAGTGGATAACACAGTTGGTTTGCTTAACACTCATCCAATGGATAGTGATTTGAACCATAGGTAGCATTATCTTTTTTTTTTAACAACAGGAGCCTGTAAATAGTTACCAGAAAATTGTTAAGGCAACCTAACCAATGCTGGAATTTAGAGGGGAGGAGTGAACTAGGATAGTCTTGCATCCTATCTAGGGAAGAATAGGAGTATTTCTAGTCTTTTTTATGCTACAGAAAGTAGAGTTAAGAACAGGTAATGAAATGCCACTTAGTTCCTTTTATTCCATGGTCTGGAACACACTACAGTTTAAACCTATTATATTTCTATGTTCTAAGTTACCTTCTCCACTGCTAAGAGTTTTGCCTCCATAGATGTCTAACAGTAGAAAAGAATAACTGTAACCAAACACCAAAAATGTCAACCCGACTAAAACAACGAACTTTAGAACAACCTCCAGTGTTTCAGAGGCCATTTTTGCCGACAGCTTTGCTTGCTGGTCAGCAGAGCTTCCTCTTTCCAAGGTGTTGGCAAAGAATGTGTAGTAACTCTCCTCTATCGGCATAAAGACACATCTAGCAACCAATGAACCAAGATTGTTAATCACGTCATAAATCCCTTGTTGAGAAAAAGTTAGCACCTTGAACAAAGTCATGATATAGCGTTCACCTTCTGTCAAGATCTTCTTTAGGAAGGATTGTTTGAAAAAGCTCCACGTGAGGCGTGCCAGTCCTAAACTAAGAAAACTCTTGCCTGTTACAGTTTTCGGGAAAAAGTCACGCACTGATTTCAGTGGGAAGTCATTTTCAGCAGTTTTTTGTTCTTTAGGGCTAAATTGAATGTAGTATATGAAGTATACATAGTAGAGGGCCATTACTAAAACCGAGAATGTCATTTGTGCAATGCAAAATGTAATTATCCCAAGATCTGGTACAAAAACTACCAGACCAAGAGTAATGACACATCTAGCAAAGTTAGCGATGCCTTCTATGACAACTTTGAGCCGTAAAAACACGAATGCTTGAGCAACAACCCAGAGTTGCTCGGACAAGAGCTCAATTGATCCGCTGGCTGCAAAGACAAGAACCGCCAAAGGGTAGTTTGGAATCTTCACTGGATCAGGGATCTCGAGGAGATACAACCACACATAGCCAAGAACGAGCGATAGAATAACTCCGAGCGGGAATACACACCAAAGAAGGTTGATGACTTGAGCCCAACGCTTGTCTGTTGTCTTGCTGAGGCAAGCTTTCCGGAAAGCTTCTCGAGCAACGAATACGATAGTTTGATTCAGAAGCATCAATCGCACATTCACAATTCCGATCATATCTTTTGTGGTGTAGCGTAAAAGAATACCGTTCATTACAAATGTGAATATTCTAAATGTAACTTGCAAAATAACATTGTAGGAAGCGGAACGAACAGTGCTTCCCACCAAACTATCCTTCTTGTCCGCCATTTTGTCAGCTGAGCTAACGTGATATATAAAAAGTGTTGTGATTGGATAGTCTTTGTACAATACTCCAATCAGCGATCTGGTTTTATTGAAGGCTTTTTGAAAAATACTGCTGAGCATTAGCCTCAGGGTCGCCTATTCATCTTCAGATAAAAGAATTATTTCTATTGGTTAACTGAAATCGTCTTTGTAAGAAATAGCCAATGAAAACGGGTTTTTTAATTGTACTCTCCAGGGAATCCGCTGAGCCCAGTCTCCGGTCACACGTGGCAAAACATCGCTTTTGTATTAGGAAAATTCTGGATTTGTAGACTTGTAGTAAACACGGAATTTTATTTTTTACGCCATAAAATGGCGAAGAAAAATTATTGGTTGAATAGTTTGCTCTTTCTTGCATTTGTAAGTTTGATTATTGTCCGTTTGCTATTCAGGATTTTAACCAATTTATAACAAGCATATGTGCTGCTCATTTTCTAGTGAATTTAATCACGGTGGAATGAATTTAATTTATTTTTACAGCTCGTAGGATCTCTCCAAGCCAAGAAGAAGGTAGACAGGAGTTCCATCATAGACGTAAATGATATAAAACCTTTCAAGAAATTACAAAGAACCCACACGAATTTACTAGTTTTGTTTGCACAGAGCGGTAAGTTATTTCATGTTTGTAGTGAATCGAATTGCAGTGATTGAAGGAATTCGTAAAAAATGTTTAATAGAAAACAATTAGCTTCAATTATATTCCTATTTCCTTCGGGAAATAGAATTGTCCAGTTTGAAACTGCATTATTACAGATAAATACCTACAAAACTTTATATTTTACTTAATTTAATTCTTCAATATTCATGATTCAGTATAATTAATTTAGGTCACACAGCCAGAGCAGAAAGATATTTTAGAAACCCTATCTGTTGTTGGGTCGGGGTGTCTTGGATGTTGATTCTGTCATGCAAAGCCCCTGTCTTTTTTCAAAGCCGAATATTAAACAGTAGCACTTGTATAATTCATTTTTATTTAAGCGCGTTAGAGATTAGATATTGAATTCTTTATCTTCTTATTCGTCTGAATTTCTAAAATATATTATCAACACCTTGGAAACCGGAAAAAATAACTGCATAAATGATTTTAATTTAAACGTTGCTTTCTCAACTTTTTTATAGAGCGTGATGCTTCAAAAAGATTTGAGGTTCTGGCGCAAGTTGCAGAGGAAATTAAAGGAAAGGGAACAATAGCATATATAAATTGTGGGTGAGTTTTATCAAAGAGACAGACAGCTGCAAATAGAGCAATCTACACCTGCAATAATTAACATATATTAGTCTAAGTCCCATTGTCATTGAAAAACTTAATATGTTTAAATTGTTCAGGTAATTTATTTCTTAATTTGTATGAGAGATACAGTAAAAAGTTAGTGATTCCTAGTTGTAAACCAAGGAGTTTTGGAATTTTTTTGCCCCACACAAGTAGCTATCCTCAAGAGTGTGATTGATTGCATGATTGCTTGGAGTCTTTAATTTATTTGATTGTTGTCTTTTATATATGTCTTATGCCTGCTTAAAATTTATGTCTTGGTAGGGAAAGCAAAGATACCAAAAAGTTATGTAAGAAACTTAAAGTTTCACCCCAACCTGTTGTGCTAAAGCATTACAAGTAAGTTTGAATCTTTGGCTAGTGCCAACTAATCTGTGCTAGATCTGGCTGTCGCCCTTGAATTTTTTTTTTTTTTTTTTATTTTTTTTTTTTTTTTTTTTTTTTTTTTTTTTCTCCCCGTTTTTTTGGTGGAAAAAATCAAAAATTAAAAAAAAAAAAAAACCCTTTAAAAAAAAAAAAAAAACCCGACATCTTTTAATCCCGGGTTAGCGTCAATCGCCTTTCGAACAACCCGGCCCAGGTAAAAAGCTATGTACAGCAATAAGTTACTAGGGTCAAATACATAGGCGGCAGAGCAGGGGGGTGGGGGGGATGTAGCCCCCAAAACAAAAATTTTGAGGGGCTCACCCCCCCCCCCCCCACATTTCACTGCCAAAAGTATCATAAGCGCAGCATAAAATTGGTTGAACAAGATATTCCGTCTTGTAATCTTTTCACAAATATATTATTGTTGCATCAGAATCGTGCTTGGCGAAATAATATCTGTAGGACTTTCAATGAAACTCCTCTCCCAAAAACGCTGCTAGGAGAGGTCTACAAGCTGTTAGGATTGTATTTGACATTGCCTGTGGCATCAGCAACTTCAATTTTCTGCCCTGTGATAGTAAAAAACCTCCCACAAAGTATCATATGAAGCAGGATCGTTCAAACTGCCATGTTATGCATTTTGTCACAAATTGATTACGGACACACTGGGCACTGTTAAGATTGCAAACGGGTCAACTCAACAAAAGACATTTTAAGAAATATAATTAGGGTATGCCCTCATGAGGGAGAGGTGGCCCTTGGCTCGTTGTACGGCGAGCCCCCACCCTACCCTGGGGTGGAGAGAAAGGCATCATGCATGTGAGAGTAGTGGAACAGACAATGGCAAAGCTGTAACACTATTATTTTGTCCTGTGCTTCTTATCCACCTTCCTTTCTCTCCAACTCACTCCACTCTCCCTGCTCTACTCACATGCACCCTACTCATTCTCTTGTTACTTCTCCCATACTTGCCCTACCCCCCCCTCCTCTGATGCACCTAACACTTTATGCTCTTGCAAGATTCAACAAGAACTTATTTAATTAATATTCATTCCATTTTTGCAGAGATGGAAACTTCAATAAAGATTATGATAGAAAGAACACAGTTAAGGTGTGTACTTCATCAAATGATGGTAACACTGCTGTTGAGGTTATATTTATGTTTATCTAGCTGAATTGTGGGGTAGTTGGTGTTTCATTTGTTCTTATAATAACTTTGTTCAGTGTTCATTTCCATAACCAGTGTTAACTGTCAACCTTTAAGAAATGCTTGCTTCAAAGGTAAATTCTAGGAAATATCCATACCTACCCCAGTATAGGCCTTCGGGAATACCAAGGGAGGCAAAGGGGGTGGTGGTTTCAAAAGCCAATGAAAGTTTTTAAAGGAAAGTAACAAGCTAACTGACTTTGACATTGATGCAAAGTAAAAAAGGGTTACAACAATTTCCAGTAGAACAAATTGCTGCAACCATTTTAAACAGCTGTCTTCAATAGGGTAGGAAAATCAAAACTTTAAATCTTAAACATGGAAAGGGTTTGAGCATTCTGGCAGCTCCCCTCGCCATAAGTCAGCTATAACAGTTGCAGTAAAAGGAGTACAGACAGTGTCAGATATTTTGCTGGTAGTCTACATGTTGGCAGTTTATCAACAACTTGGAACAAAATGGCAATGTAAGGCCTATTAAGGCCCTTTTTATTCAAGAACTTGTTGGTTTTGAGGAAGTAAACGATTGCATATCTTAAATTATGGTCCCATGTTTGTTTCTTATCCTTTGTTTCTCTGCAGTCAATGTTAAATTTTTTGAATGATCCAACGGGAGAGATGCCGTGGGAGGAAGAAGAGGGCACAGAGGATGTACGACATGTTAAAACTAGCCAGGTTAGAAATAATCAGTAGTCTTAAATATTAAATTATTTTGTCAATCAAGTTTCGAGATCTAGTTGGCTTTCCTCTTTACAAGGTCTGCCATGTCTTTGTGAGAGATGAGTAGAGAAGGGGATTTTCCAAACCCTCAGTCAGCTAGGTGCACTTGTCTAAATTTTATGTTTGATAAGCCATCAGGGCGAATTTGTGAATCTGCTAAGTACTAATTTGTGAATCAGTGTTAGCAGAGGGTTGTAATGGAGAGGGTTGTAAGGAGGTGGTGTGGCCAAGTGGTAGGGTGCTGGACTTGTAATCCGTAGGTCCTGGGTTCAAATCCTCCTCCCTGCCATTTAATGGATTTGTGTTTGGTCTGCCGTCCCGAATTCAACTCCTCCGCACTTGGAAAATAGCCAGCTGGCCAGCCTCCTGCCAGATGGGATTTTTAACAAGTTTCTGTTCTATTTACAATATTTGTGTATTTATTTGTTTACAGTGTCCCCAATAAGCACGACAGTGCTAGATACATCGACACTTAAATAATTAAAAGTGATTTTTTTAATGTGCTAAATGTGTTAGTTTTATTGAATATTAAATATTATTTTTCAGGAATTTACCAAACTGACAACAAAAGAGAAGAAGCCAATAATGGTCATGTTCTATGCTCCATGTAAGTTTAATAATCTCTCAGAAACATGAACCCATGGTTCTAATTTTTATTATCTTGCACTGTAATTGGACAAAAATAAATAAAATAATATATTTTGGGTAAAACATTTTCAGTTTTAAAATAAGCTGATCCTTTGGTACTTTATTCTTTACAGGGTGTGGATACTGTAAGAAATTAAAACCTGACTATGCTTTGGCTGCTACTGAACTCAAAGGAGAAGCTGTGAGTTATAATACAAAATCATAATGACCATCAATTACACTTGACACTAACCTCAAGGTTCTCTTTCAATGTCTGTCCTTTGAATAGTAGAAAAATATATAGTTTTATATAGTTTTAATGTGTAAGTAGTTAACGGATATAATAATATTGTTATTTCCATTTTACTTATTTTATTTTTATTACTCCGGCTGGAGGCCAGGAGTAGTAAAATGGGCTTGATTTCTTTGTAGTCACAAATCTGCAAAATTGCGCAATCGAGTGACGTAATCCCATTGTGCTTTGCGTACCATCTGCTTGACCTCGACAGGGAAAAGTCGCCATTGCAAGTGAAGTCATTGATGCGGAGTCTTTTGTGCCACGGAACGGATTACAAACTTTCAAGGTCTTGTTTGTTATGCTAAACATGTAAACTTCCCTCTCTGGGGCAAGTACAGATTGCTAAAACCTTGGTAGTGTTAAGAAATCCATCTTTCTTTCGGGGCCGCGAAGACTGTGTCGCGACGTACTTATCAGTGTGTTTTGAATACAAATCATGGACTTGATCAAGGACTTTCTGCGGCTTCTCGAGACTTCAGAAAGCAAATGTTATGTATATTATTGCTTTGAATTTTAGATGACATTTTTACAAGGATCGGTAAAAGAAGTCAAGTAAAAAATTATAATGCAAAAGCCGTCCGCTGCAGTACAAGAAATGCTTTTGCGTGAATAAATTTAATTAAGCGTGCAAGGGTTGTTTCACGAGTTTTAAAATTGACGCTTTTGAGACCTTTTGAATACATTTCTTTGCTTCACCTTCTATGAAAATTAATCTGAAATAACGTTTCTTTCAAGTTTCTTTCATTTGTCCATCTTTAGTTCGGTATTTTAGGTTTTGAAGATCTAGACATCGATCTGTTTCGAGACAGACGCGGTGTTATCTGATCATCTTTCAACGGCGACCAGACTTTTAGTTTTGTGTTTTATAAAAGATTTAAAAAATTACTCCAGTACTCCAGAAAAATGCAAACAAGTAGTTTGATTAATAGTTAAGTAAATGAAGAGCGTAGAAAGTATTACCAATTCAGTTTTTGGAAGGAACCATGTAGTTTCAGAGTTGTGTAAACAATATTCCAGTCTCCTTCGCAGCCGCTATTTGGTGGTCACGCAACGCTTCCGTGATTCGTAAATAACTCCCGAAAAACGCTTTTCTGCACCAAGAAGTACCACATTGAGATGGTTTTATATTTTGACAAGTCTTCATTAGCGAGTCCTTACTCCAGCGGAACGAAATCCCGGTTTAAGACGTTTAACGATTCCCCGATATAACGATATGGTTTCGCCAGTCCCTTGGTACATCATTTATATATCGGGGTTCCACAGTATTGTCTAAGGTTACTGGTCATTTTGTTTATTTGTTTGCATTTAAGTCTTCACACTGTAAAACCACGTCTATATTCCTAGTTTTATCTAGGCAGCTTTTCTTTATTCTTTATAGGGAAGATATTTGTTTACAAACATTGTCTCTGTTATTTAAATGTTCGATAAATGTCCAACAAGTTTACACAAAAGCACATTAATAACGATAGGTGACGTCAACGATATCTTTGCTATTGTATTTTATGTTTTATTTTAGCCTCTTATACCCGGGAGTTCCGATACGTACCCAATCCCCTCCCTAATCCTCCACCCCTATGTCACTTCCAGGGCCGGAGTGAACGCTCTGCTAGCGTCTTGTTTTTTAATATATATGTTGTGGTTTAAATTTATCTTTGGTTTAAATTTTTTAAAACCAGTTTGATATTATTTTTCATTGTCTCATGTTCATTATCATAAGCTGAAACAAAGGGAAATAAAAAACAAACTGGTTTAAAAAATTTTAAACCAAAGATAAATTTAAACCATAACATATATATTTCACTTGTTTCTCGAAGAAACCACAGGTGGCCCAGGCTCTCTCGTTAACCCCTTGCCTACCAAGGACGTATATATACGTCCTCTATGTTGTCACGCAACGACCAAGGACGTATATATACGTCCTCAACCAAAAGACATCGCTGAAAGCCTGGTTGTTCGTGACCCCTTGAATAAATCATCCCTGGTTGTTGAGAAAGGTCTGGCACTACTTTTCGGAACACCGCTAACCCAATAAAATTGCTTTTTGCTCAGACAATATACAAAATGGCGGCTCGTGTGCAAGAAGGCAGAATCGGCACAGATGAAGCTACTGCTGAAATTTTTGCCGATTGCGACACTGATGTAATCGATTTAAGTCACAGTTAAATTAAGCCAAGTAATTCTGAAGAGTCTGAGCTAAAAGAATAAGTAGGTGACGAAGAAGAAGCCTCGATCAATCGAAGAAATTGAACCTCCAAATGCACATGGTCAAGGAGTTCGCCAGGGATCTGTAAGACTCAACCGTTCAGTAAAAGAATGCGGAGAAGGGAGAGGAATTCATTTTAAATGCTTAATCTAGCTGTACTTTACAATTTTATCTGAAAAGATGCCATTGCTTAGCCAAACTTAAAATCTCATTAAAAATTCAATATGGCCGCCGGTTGCTGAGTGTGTTTGGCTCTGGTAGGCAAGGGGTTAATTATTTGCAACGGTCGTTGTCGGTTCGACTCGAGCGATCGAAAAATATGCTTCATAAATTGACGAATTTGAGATCTTTCGTTCCTAAATTACAATAAACTGTAAGCCATATAAATAAAGATCACTTACCTATTGTTGATTGTCTGCTTTTGTGTGATTTTGAGGGGTTTTGGGACGTTTATTCCCCACTTGCCGCTGACGCCCCCTACTAATACCAAAGAAAAAGACAAGGCATGCAGCTTCCAACGCCGCCAAGTCCCGACACGGCCCAGAATTTTTCCAATTTCTCGTATTTCCAGGCATCGCTTCGCCATCCAGCCTCGGTCAAATATAGTTCGATAAATTACCAAGCTTTGGGCCGAAAATCGTGGCAATCGCCCGGTTTTAACGACCTAAACAGCCGCTGCGAATTTTCACATTCGACAAGAATCCGCCATCGTCAGTGGATGTGGCGGAAAGGCGGAGATCATAACGCCGTTATCAAATTCAAAGTTTAAAAAAACCGAGGTCAGATTTCGCGTGCAAGCGACAAATGAACATTTCACCCCTCCCTACAGTGCTAGGCGTGTGCGACGAAAAGACATTCCCATGCGGACTCCCATGTGGGTCAAGTTTAGTTTAAAAACAATGTAATGGTAATTGTAAAAAAGTGTAGTAATGAAAGCATTAAAATTGAAATAAAAGTTCATCATAATGATGGTATAAGCTTTTGTCGTTCCTCTTCTGGGAATGTCTTTTCGTCCCTGAGTTTTGCCTTCATTCGATCATCCCCGTCATTTACAAGCTGGAGTACCCCCCTGGGGTATAAACACTATGCTGAACACCCCATGGTATAACAAAGACCTATAAAGGAAAAAGGTGCTTATTTATGTAGCTTACAAGGCCATTTTGGCGGGGACATGCCAGCAAAATATTGAAAGTACATGTACCGGTACATTCAATATTTAGTATATACTATAACAGTGGATAGCATTTTTTGGTGCACGCTGATTGGCTGCTCAAACTCAGAATATCCTTTGCTATTCACCTCCAAGCAACGTACATGAGAAAATTGTAATCTTTGACAGGGATAATCTTATCAAAAATCATCCTTCTGGGCTATATTATCTCACTGTTTTAATATATACTAAAAAGACTATTCACCTCAGTGTTTGTGGCTAGTGGTAAATCTTAACCTTGCTGCTTCGCGGCTTGTTAAATATCCACCATGAGCCACCTCCACTTTGGTGAATTGTTGTTAACTAATGTGAGTCACAAGTGACAATTATTTTTTCCACCAGATTATGGCTGGAATGGATGTGGACACCTATGAAGGATATCCTGTAAGAGAACAATATAACATCACTGGATTTCCAACACTCATATATTTTGAGTAAGGTTTTAATTTAATATTATTTATAATTTGAATTTAAGTCAAACCACCATTGAATGGACACCCTTGCGACCATGTGCAAGGGTGTGCGCAAGTCACAGGAGGTGTCTATTCATTAGTTATACCATAATTTCTTGATTAAATGCCCCGGCGTTTATTTCAAACTTAGCCTGGTCATTATATTTATTTATCTTGCTAATATATCTACAGCATAATATACATCAATTTCCTACCTGAGGGGCATATTTTCAACTACACCTTCAGTTGGAGACCTAGCGTTTATTTCGGTACCTGGCGTTTAATTGAGAAAATGCAGTATACCCATTGGGAGTGGCATTAAAAAAAAAAAACCTATTAGTAGGTTCCTTATCAGTAAGGCCCACACTAACAGTCATTTGGTTTCATAGCATGAGGGGACTAACACACCCATAAGGAGTGGCATAAAAAGGTTAAGACTGATGAAACCTATTAGTAGGTTCCTTATCAGTAAGGCCCACACTAACAGTCATTTGGTTTCATAGCATGAGGGGACTAACACACCCATAAGGAGTGGCATAAAAAGGTTAATACTGATGAAAAACCTATTAGTAGGTTCCTTATCAGTAAGGCCCACACTTAACAGTCATTTGGTTTCATAGCATGAGGGGACTAACACACCCATAAGGAGTGGCATAAAAAGGTTAATACTGATGAAACCTATTAGTAGGTTCCTTATCAGTAAGGCCCACACTTAACAGTCATTTGGTTTCATAGCATGAGGGGACTAACACACCCATAAGGAGTGGCATAAAAAGGTTAATACTGATGAAAAACCTATTAGTAGGTTCCTTATCAGTAAGGCCCACACCAACAGTCATTTGGTTTCATAGCATGAGGGGACTAACACACCCATAAGGAGTGGCATAAAAAGGTTAAGACTGATGAAACCTATTAGTAGGTTCCTTATCAGTAAGGCCCACACTAACAGTCATTTGGTTTCATAGCATGAGGGGACTAACACACCCATAAGGAGTGGCATAAAAAGGTTAAGACTGATGAAGCCTATTAGTAGGTTCCTTATCAGTAAGGCCCACACTTAACAGTCATTTGGTTTCATAGCATGAGGGGACTAACACACCCATAAGGAGTGGCATAAAAAGGTTAATACTGATGAAAAACCTATTAGTAGGTTCCTTATCAGTAAGGCCCACACTTAACAGTCATTTGGTTTCATAGCATGAGGGGACTAACACACCCATAAGGAGTGGCATAAAAAGGTTAATACTGATGAAAAACCTATTAGTAGGTTCCTTATCAGTAAGGCCCACACTAACAGTCATTTGGTTTCATAGCATGAGGGGACTAACACACCCATAAGGAGTGGCATAAAAAGGTTAATACTGATGAAAAACCTATTAGTAGGTTCCTTATCAGTAAGGCCCACACCAACAGTCATTTGGTTTCATAGCATGAGGGGACTAACACACCCATAAGGAGTGGCATAAAAAGGTTAATACTGATGAAAAACCTATTAGTAGGTTCCTTATCAGTAAGGCCCACACCAACAGTCATTTGGTTTCATAGCATGAGGGGACTAGCACACCCATAAGGAGTGGCATAAAAAGGTTAATACTGATGAAAAACCTATTAGTAGGTTCCTTATCAGTAAGGCCCACACTAACAGTCATTTGGTTTCATAGCATGAGGGGACTAACACACTCGTAAGGAGTGGCATAAAAAGGTTGACTGATGAAACCTATTAGTAGGTTCCTTATCAGTAAGGCCCACACTTAACAGTCATTTGGTTTCATAGCATGAGGGGACTAACACACCCATAAGGAGTGGCATAAAAAGGTTAATACTGATGAAAAACCTATTAGTAGGTTTCTTATCAGTAAGGCCCACACTTAACAGTGCTCGACACTAACGCTAGTACACTAGCCCAGGACTAGTAAAACTTCATGCTGGGCTAGTAAAAGTACGCTCCTACTAGCCCCCAGACTAGTTAGTTTTGTGGAAAAATATATTAACCACAACTCTGTAACTTGGGAAGTTTTTGTCCTAGAAACCTTCATCAGGATCTAGTTTCCATAGCTTGAGTAATTTAAACCAGAGGGCTTGCAATCCATATCGTATTGTACGGGTTATCGTACGATCCACTCGCAAACCTGACGCCATCTTGGAAAAGGCCCTCCGTCCTCGCTTCCATGTCACTCAAAAGGGACCTGGGAGAGAGCCACCATAGGTCCGCCATCTTGGATTTTTTTTGTGCGAGCAGTCACTGCGTAGGAGATTTCAAGCTTTTGTAACACCTTTATACCTATTAGAAAACAGCCTTAATGCCTGAGCTAGGTTAACATTGTTCACCAGAGGACAACACACAGCATGAAGAGAAAACGAAGTGCAATCAGCGGTCAAGAAATTTTCAACCGAGTTGGAAGAACAGGAAGAACATGGAAGAAAGCATTTCAGTTGCTGCGATTCAGTGAAGAAAAGATGTACTTGTGTGGACTCAAACAAAATTTAATATAGCGCTAAGAGATTAGCTGATTCAAAATCGGCTTTTTGAATGTAGTTATTATTTTTTGAATTTTTTTTTGGGGGGGTGGGAGGGGGGTGGGCTAGTGACTTGTCCTTGTAGGCTAGTGATTATTTATACTTACTAGCCCACTGCCTAGTATCCAAAAAAGTTAGTGTCGAGCACTGCTTAACTTTCATTTGGTGTTCATAGTATAAAGGGACTAGTCAGGAATATTGCTACTCCCCCCTGGAGGGATGCTAGTTCACTGCAGGCCACTCCCCAGCATTCTTTCAGGCTGTCCCAGCAGTTTGCCCGTACCCTTTTATACGCCTGGGTGGAGAGAGGCACTGTGAGAGTAAAGTGTTTTGCCCAAGAAAAGTTAGTACAATGACCCCAGTCACAGGGATGTAGCTAAGAAAACACTATGCTGGCTCATCAACAAGCCCAGATGGCTTTTCTGGTCTTGGCAGCTCTAACAGTTTACCTAGTAAGTCTTTGTTTTCATGTGAAATTTCAGCCGGTCTCTTGCAGCCGGTCAATTTAGCTGGCAGCCGTCCCTTAGCAACAACCCTGCAGCCACTGGGCTCAAACCTGAACCTCACATTCCAGAGTCAAGTGCACTTACCATTTGACCATAATGTCTCCCATAGTGAGTGCCGCAGTGGCATAGGCTTTAGGGTGAGAGAAAATGCAAAGTAGGCCCTTGGTAATCAAAAATCATCCAATTCATGAAACTTGAACTTGAACAATTTTACAAATAGATGTTATACAGCAAGATTTGGGATGTACTTGATAATGCTGTTCCACGACATAGTTTGATTTTGCAGTTCTTAGATTTCTTTACTTACCCATTTTCTTTTACAAATTTGACTTTTCTAGGGGTGGCGAAGAAAAGTATCGTTATGCAGGAAAACATGACAAAGATTCACTTGTGGAGTGGATGAGAAAGTAAGTGTTATTTTGACTGGCTGAGTGAAACAAAAGAGTGGAAAATGTTTTTCCCACACACCGCTGAAACCTGGGAAAAGGTTCATTTGACCTTTGGCGGGCTGTTGTTTTTGTTACGTCCGCCATTACTGGCCATTTCCCACCCACCTGGCCAAAGAGTTTTAGTTGGCGCTGTATCTTTTGTTACCTTTGCTATTGTGTAACTTTCCCTATGATGTACATGTATGGTTTTGTTGAGTTGGTAGTAAAGGTCAGGTGGCAGTCAGCCTGGCATGGCTGCCAGTGGTGTGTGAGAAGTGATTTATAACAGCTGATCTCTTTAGAAGCCAGTGGCTGTTCTGAGTTTAAAACTTCCGACTTGTCCTTGTCTTGTATGCTATTCCTTCTTTATTAGAAACTTACATGGGATGCAGTGACAATTTTGTCTTTATTTTAGTCCTGAACCTTCAACCCCTCCTGCTAAAGAAGAAGAGTGGAGTGACATACCCAGTGAAGTTGTTCATCTCAAAGATGACACATTTGATGATTTTATTGCTAACAACCCATCAGTCCTAGTCATGTTCTATGCTCCATGTAAGTATCTGTAGTTCATAATTTATAAACAACTTGTGCTTTGATAATAATTTTCATTGGGTGGGGTCAGGGGATAGAGGAAGGGGGGAGGGGGTGAGAGAACTTTCCACCCTTTGCCCACCACCCCCTACCCTTCATAGTGCTCTGTGTCCATGATTACTTTAGAAGTATCAGCTGGCCTGTCATCAGGTTACTGCTTGTGGATTTCAATTTACTGATTCTTGGTATCATTGTATTTTAGGGTGTGGACACTGCAAAGCTATGAAACCTGAATACACAGATGCAGCAAAGACTATGAAAGATGAAGAGGTATCAGCAATGGCTCATGTTGGATGTTGATGTGATGTGATACTGACATTTGTAATCACACTGCTGTGCTTTCATGTTGATGTAGCTTTAATTTGACTGAACTTATTTATGTTAGGTGTCAGGTGCGCTGGCAGCAGTAGATGCAACAAAGGCAACTGAAGTAGCCAAGAGATTCAAAATTGAGGGTTACCCAACAGGTAAAATACGACACTCCGTTGACACTAGGCATTTTACAATATTATGTATTTGGCTTTTGTATTGCTGTATCATACTTTTTCGTTAAAAAATACTACATTCATTTCTTAAAATGCACAGTCATGCCTCTACTAATATTTTTTGAGGTGGAGAGCTTGAATTGTCTATTTCTCAGCAAATTTGCTTGTAAAGTTATTGTGCTGATAATTATTTTCACACTGCTACTGCTTGCCAGCTTGGCCTAGCTTAATTTTTCCATTAACTGTTTTTCTTATTTGTTTGCAGTGAAATATTTCAAGTGAGTATGAAATTTTTAAGTTTTGTGGTTCCTGCCGTTTTTAAATACAAGTTTTGCTAATTTTATTACTGACACATTTTTGCTGTTTTGGTACAACTAGTA
Source organism: Oculina patagonica (assembly GCF_052425735.1). Taxonomy (NCBI): domain Eukaryota; kingdom Metazoa; phylum Cnidaria; class Anthozoa; order Scleractinia; family Oculinidae; genus Oculina; species Oculina patagonica. The sequence continues at coordinate 31,505,962 of NC_135764.1, read as the reverse complement.
AGAGTTATTTTGTTATTTGTTGTTTATCATTTATAGAGATGGTGAAGTTGCCTTTGATGTTAATGAGAGAACGGCTAATAAGATTGTTGAATTCATGAAGGAGTAAGTAATGCTTTCCTTAAAATAAGTTTAAAAATTACAATGTGAAGAACCTTCTGGTTCACACAACATGCGAGTATGTAGTGTCTTGCAAAACTAAGTTGAAATTGTTCATACAGTATTTTTTTCATATTTTTTCCAGTCCAAAGGAACCACCCCCACCCCCTCCCCCAGAGAAGGATTGGCATGAAATCCCCAGTGAGGTGAAGCACCTTACAGATGAGACATTTAAAGGATTCCTGAAGAAAAAGAAACATGTCTTGGTCATGTTTTATGCTCCATGTAAGTTGCAACAAGAGTCAAAAAACTGATTAAACTTTTCCTTATGCTAGTAAAATTGCAAGGTTTAAATGCAAAAACACAGTAGGTGAAATGTTTTGTTGACTGTCTTTTTGTTAGGGTGTGGTCACTGCAAGAAAGCCAAACCTGAATTAATGGATGCCGCTAAGCATGATGTAGAGAACACCAAGGTAGGGAGTTTAATATTTACATTTTGTATGCATTGTTTTCAAGAAATGTTGTGTAGTTACTGAGGAGAGTGTTTTGTAAATTAATGCAGCATCTTATCTGGATAAGACTGTGTTCAAACCATCTTTTCTAAATGGGTCACAACTTAGTTAATTTATAGCCTCCCCCACCCTGCAACAGATGATAACACATCATTTGAGCACTGATTTTGGCATAAATTAATAAATAATCAACGGTTTACTGAAAAACTTCAGTAGAAATATTAAAACTAAAGTTGTCCGACGTTTCGATGTTGCCAACATCATTATCAAGGTAAAATGTTGTATCGTGGTGTGAATACAAATTAGTTTGTGGAAAATAATAGACATTTGCTGCATGGTTATGTAAATAGTTTTGCGCGGATGGAGTCAGTTTGCACATTTAAAGTTGGCTTTAGGTCTTGAATAATTAGCATTTCGTTTATGAGACAATCGAATTTGCTGCGGCATTTCATTTAATAGTAACATATTTTGCTTGTGCTGCTTATCAGGTTGCATATGCCGCTGTTGACTGCACAAAACACACTGCAGTGTGTAACCAATATGAAGTTCAAGGGTACAAATTTTCCTTTGTTATTTATTTTTTGATTATTTATCTTTATCTTTGACACTCATAGTTCTTATACTAAAAATTTGTGAATTTCTTAAGAACTTGAATTACAATAGTGTGGTAATCCCACTAACACCATCTCATATCAATTTCAAAAACCTGTTGTGAGATTTGTTCCATTTCTTTGCTTTGGCCATCCCAATAAAATGTTTCGTTTCCCATCGCCCCGTCTTTTGTGATGATGGGTCGGTCGGTCGGGCAAAAAAAAAAGAAAAAGAAAAAACACTTGGGTTCCAGAGAAGGCCGGGCTGCTAAGTAAGAAAGCCTGATTAAAAAGTCAACTCGAAAACGTGGTCTTTTCGTTCGTTATTCCTTATCAAATGTCTAAACAGTCTTTAAATAACGTAGTATCAATGTTTATTAAAGACAAAGACATCATATACCAATCGTTGTTAATAAAACAAGATCGTGTGCTTGTAAATTGAAGTACTTGCTTCTTTAACTAGTGAATCTGGAATTTTTTTTTTTTTTTTACTTTTCGAAAAAAATGGGTCGGTCGGGCGATGGGAAACGAAACATTTTATTGGGATGGCCTTTGGCCAAAAAAAAAACGTTTTTCAGTAACCTTTGAAGTCTTGGTATTTTTGTAGGAAATTCCTTTATGTATCATCTTTTCAATGCCAACCTTAAATTATCAATTCTCCTTACTCATTCCATACATTTCTTTTTATATTAGTTCTGAGAATTTGGTGTTAGAACAAGACATTAATGTTTAGTTGATGATTTTCTTTAGTCTTATCACTGCCACTTTTCAATTATAAGGAAAACTTATAAGTAATGATTATCATCTTTGTTGTGTTTCAGTTACCCCACTTTCCGTTACTTCAACTATGGCAAGAAGGACTTCAAGTACACTGGGGGTCGGGTGGCTAAGGATTTCATCCAGTTCATGGAGGATCCCCGTGAGGGTCCCCCACCCCCACCCCCTGAACCAGAGTGGAAAGACGTACCCAGCCGCATCACTCACTTATCTGATGATACTTTTGATAACTTTGTGAAGACACATGATTCAGTTCTCGTCATGTTCTATGCACCATGTAAGTTGTGTTAAGAATGTCAGATTGATAGTTATTAGTCTAATGTCAATGCAAGTAATTTTAACTTTTTAAGCTCGTTTTCTTGACCCAAAAATCCTTTGAATCTTTCTGTGTTTGTATTATTGCCATTCCATTAAGGGGTATTACCAGTTCTTTTTAACAATAGTCAATAAATTATTTATTGAAATATGACGACTTTACACTTTTTTCTGTACCAGTTAGTGTATTTCATTTAAGCAGAAAACATTCCTTTGGAATACACCAAAGATGTATTCTTTGGTGTATTCCAAAAAAAATGTATTGCATCAACTAAAAACAACAGTTTAGCTTTGTGTAAGATACAGAAGTAAAATAATTTTTCTAAGACTACGGGAAGTGCATTCACCAAATATCCTGAAACTTACAAACTGGGGAATATTTTACTCATATTTCAGGGTGTGGTCATTGCAAAGCCATGAAGCCAGCATACATGGAGGCTGCAGATGAGTTGTATGGCAAAAATGTGAGTAGCGTGATTAGTACAGAAACTCTATTTCCAAGAAGGGTTGGGTAGCAGCTCCTCAAGATCTCACGTGAATGGCTCGCTACCCTTCGAGAAAACAACAGAACGAATAACACGAACAATGCCCCTAGCCCCAAAAACGCTAGAGGACCAGTAGAATTACAAGCTTAGAAGAGCTGCTACACTACTTAACGTTTTTTTTACCTTCTGTCAATCTTCACAGGCTCGTAGCGTACTAGCAGCTGTAGACTGTACAAAAGAGAAATCTCTGTCCAAGAAATTTGATATCAAGGGATTCCCAACAAGTAAGTTTTCCCATATAGCTAAAAGGTAGTTACATTATATCTCTGGTTAAGATGCACAGGTGCCTTTTTGCCTCTACAGGGGACCTTTGGTAAAGTGTTTCTGTCAGTGTTCCATGAAAGTACCTTGCATGGGTGGTTGGAGATGTTTTTGTTCTGGGGACAGGTAGCGGTAGAGAGAAGGGGTGAAGAGCTATGTTAAGTTGGACAGACTCCTCTCCCTGAACATTTCCAAATATTTTATGAACATTATTCTCTCTTGCTTCCTCTAACAAATTTGTGTTCTTTGCATGTGACTGGATAATCTCAAAACAACAGTCAAGTACTTTAGGTAAGAAAAGTTCTTTCCGAATACCACAGTTACAGATTTGATAATTTCAGTTTATTCCCTGAATTATTGATATGTTGTATTAAAAGACATCTTTTTAATAATTGTAATCTGATGCTTGCATGTTACAGGAAGGGCGAGTTTTCTTCTGAATACATGAAAGCAAGGACGAAGGAGGACTTGGTAGACTTCTTGTTGATGTAAGTTTGAAATTTACCACCCTCTGTGGAGGAGCCTAGAGCAATGCGGCAAAATAAGATACGTTCTACCTTAAAAAGTACCCCTGTTCAAAACTTGTTATGGCAGCTTTTTAGAGCGACCTGTTTTCAATTGAGTGTCGTCGAACCAAAACCAAAGTTATCACTTTGGCCAATCACAAAGGACACAGACAATCCAGTGGGCCAATCAAAACTCGAAGCAAATACATGTAGGCAGTGCAAAGCGCGGGAAAACGTGCGCAAGCGAGTCACGATTGGTTTTGATTTCATTTCTGATTGGCTGGGAAAGTGGCGGGAGTATGTTTAAACCAATCACTTAGCGTGCCCCCTAGCATAGAAATGCAAAACTTTTACAAGAGTGGTCGAGGAGTTAAAAACTCGAGACTACCGAGAACAACATGAGCAAATGGCAAGGTGGAAGTCTTGAACCCAAGACCAATTCAATGAAGAATAAAAAAGTATAAATTACAAAACCAAAACAGTAGCATTACACATCATTTCTCATAAGTTGCTATTTTTTGTTCTTATTACAGTTCTGAAGATTCCGAACCTGCTGAGGCCAAACCGGCCAAACCTGAAAAACCGGCTGAACCAGCATGGAGTGATGAGGATACAGATGTGGCCCATTTAACAGCGAGCACATTCCCGGAATTTATCCAGACGCACAGCTCAGCTTTGGTCATGTTTTATGCTCCATGTAAGTTAATACGTAACGAACCTTAAGTCGTGGGTCTAGTACTTGTGTCTAGCATGTGAACCTAGTGTCCTAGAAAATCCCTCTCCCCTGGAACCACGCCCTACCACCCCCCCCCCCCCCACCTTCCTAATTCATAATTTGTGGCTTTCTTTTTCTTGTGAGCCTAAACAGGTAGGCTAAAGTCAAAGATGCGGAACAAATTAAACCAAAAGTTTGAATTGGAAAAATTAGTTTCCACCATATTGCAGATTAGCTGACCTCGTGAACGTGTATGTTTCAACTTTGTTTTGACCAAGTGACTGCTGCGGCCTTGAATGTTTCTTTGTTACTTCGTTCGTTCGTCCGTCCGTCCGTCCGTCTGTCTGTTCGGTCCGTTGGTGGCTCACTCGTTTGTTTGTTTATTTAATTAATTAATTTTTTTTTCTATTTTATTAGGGTGTCCACATTGCAAGAAAATCAAACCCGAATTTTCTCAAGTGGCCAAGGAAGTCAACACTGAGAAAAAGGTGACCAAATGAACATACATGTAAATTGTTTTGGGGCGGATGTACACAGGCTAATAGTGTTCAGTCTTCCAAACAAGTGTGAATCAAGCTGCTAACAACTCAACTAAAGATTTGTTTGGAAGTTGACTGAAATATCTCTACTAAACGTGATCCAATTGGTCAAGCGTTTTTCATAAATTTTCCATCTGGGACACAACTTTAAAACAATCCGTTGAGAGCAAAATCCAAGTTAACGTTCGCTCGAGCCCAGGTCCCCAAACCTTGAATAGTAAATGTTAAAACTGTGTATGCTCTCTTTCATTTGTGTATTTCATGCAGAACCTATTTTTTTGTTTGTTTGTGACTTGTTAATATCTGTTTAATTTCTTCGTTAGGTTCCTGGTGGTCTGGGTGCAGTGGACTGCACTTTGGAAAAAGATCTATGCACTGAACAGGAAGTCAAGGGTTATCCCACACGTGAGTACTGTCACTTCCTGTCATGCGCAGATCAGTACAGTAACATGTGACTGTCGCATGTGATACAATGTTGTTTTCCTTGTAAGGCAGTTTTTGTTTTTGGGTCTTTTAAGAGTTTTTTGTACAAGTTAGCTTTCTGGTTATGTTTTGTTACCTTTTCCTTGTACAAAGCAGTCAAAGCGAGCGTGTTCAGTTACATTGAAGTAGCGCTTCAAGGCAAATAGGCCGTGATTTGTACTGCTTCGGCTTTTGTTGTTGTTGATGATACCTAACAATATTCTATTTTTTTTCCCTCCTTTTAACTGAAATGGAACAGTGAAATACTTCAAGTAAGTTTATTTGTATAATTGTGAATAACTTTTTCGCAATTTTGTTACCAACTCCAAAATGATTTCTACGTGATTCGCCGAATGGCATGATCTCAATGTATATAAGAATGACAAGACACTTAACTTAGAGCTTAATTTTATTTTCAACACAATTCTTACGCAGTTATTGAACTAGAATAATTCAAACCCCTCCCAATCTTAACCTCTACGCTTGTTCTTATCTGTATATATGTGATTCGAGTGAAAGTAAATTGCCTTGTACCTTTTTAGTTTATAACGTCCGCGCGTCTTGGTGCTTTGATTCTAAAAGGTGTCATACCTCGGCACGAGATAACACAAAAAAATCTTCAATGATTGTCTTGACCTGGTTTTCTTCTTACAGTATTAATCCTTTTAACACTTACAGAGATGGCGAGTTTGCCTACAAGTACACCAAGAAAAGGAAAGCGGAAGATATGCTCGCTTTTATGAAGAAGTAAGTGGAAGAGCTCAAGCAGCCACTACAAATAGATAGTTTAACAATCGAATTCTGGGTCGAAGTAGCTTGTGTCGTATTTTTCGATATCAAAAGTTGATTTCTTCCTATCTCCGGTCCAGTCCCCAGAAGCCGGCCCCTCCCGCTCCGCCACCGGACTGGAGTAAGGAGCCTGGTAAGGTACATTTCCTGACGAACGAGACGTGGGATAAATTCATACAGGAACATTCTTCAGTGCTGGTCCTGCTATTTGCTCCTTGTAAGTAAACTGTTAAATATACTAGTACAGACTCTTTATTGTGGTTTGGAAATGCCGTTTTCGATAGACCATTTTGTGATACAAACAAACATGATGGATAGTCTAAGACTTTAAAAGTACCAGATCCTATGAGTTTCGTGTCGATCAAGGACCTGGCGCGAGCACGTTAGTGATTTACCGAAATGGAAAAAGCAGTTTAATTTTTTTGATATCAAATAAAAAACCGATAGTTGGAATTATGATCAAAGTGCGGACGTTAGTGCTGTTGATTTCTCTTATGTCTCATCCACACTTTCTATCTTCTTAGGGTGTGGTTACTGTAAGTCCATGAAGCCAAACTACTTCAAAGCTGCTGAGATCCTGAGTGACGAACTTGTAAGTTCCCTGGGTTTCAGTTATCGAAATATAGCCGAAGATTTTAGCTTTTATACGAATCATTAATTAATGTTTACGGAGCCATTTCCATGAATTCTCTATTGGTATCGCTTCCCTATTATACTTTTACTGCGGGACCTACATTGTAGACTGATAATATTTTTTTGTTTTTTCAAGCCATCCGTAGCGTTAACTGCCATTGACTGTACTAAATTTAGGGATGTCTGTAAACGGATTGAAATCAAAGGATTTCCCACAGGTAAACTTCATTATTCCTTATTGACAACTTTAGTTTGCTGAACAAAAAATGCGTTGCTTTTCTGTGAAGTAATTGTATTGCAAGACAGTTTTTACCAAGAAAGGGCATCGCGTAGCCTAACTCGGTCGTTTTGAGAAACGGATGGAGGAACACAGGGACGGATGAACGAACGAACGAACGAACGAACGAACAAACGAATCATTGAACGAACGAACGATTGACGAACGAACGAACGAACGGACGACCGACCGACCGAACGACCGAACAAAACGACCGACCAAACGAACGAACAAACGAACGACCGAACCGAACGACTGAACGAACGAACGAACGCACGCACACACGCACGCACGCACGCACGAAAAGCAACGAAGTTAATTCAAATATGATGCTTGGTGAACGACTGAGCGAACGAACGAACGACCGACCGAACGACTGAACGAACGAACGAAAGAACGAACGAATGAACGAAAAAGAACGAACGAACGGACGACTGACCGAACGAACGAAAAGCAACGAAGTTAATTCAAATATGATGCTTGGTGCACATGGGGCAAAACCTTTCATATGAGAATTATTATATTCCAAGTGAATCAAACTACTTTGTTTTATACGCTACGACTCACGAATAAAAATAATCTCGCTTTGCCCGATGTAACATGTTATTGACTGTATTTGTTCTCTCTCTTATTTTGTTTCATTACATCGACCTGCTACACAGTGAAATACTTCAAGTAAGTGACGACAATTGCTTTTTCCAGCCTTTTAGTTATTCGTCTGTATACCGCGAATATTTAAACTAAAGTTAATTTCCAGTAAATAAACTGTTTTGTTTCTGATCTTCATTGTAGGGACGGCATGTTTGAAAAAGAGTATGACGGAGACAGATCAGTTGAGGATTTAGTCACATTTATGAAAACGTATGTTAAATCCACCCTTTATTTACTTATTTAAAATAATTTAATATTTAGCTGTAAGTGTTTGAATAATTACGACAGTGGGCCATTTTCGAGTTGTTTTTTACCTCCTTATCATCGCGACTACCGACACCACAAAATCATATAAGCATAAGTTTTCATCCAAATTTTTCTTCGCTTACCGGCAAATTTTTCAGACCTTGTGACAAGAATTATTTTTCGTTTATTTACCGCCAAAGTCAAGATGAACGTACATAGTCACAAATAAAACTTATTTTCTTAAGAGAGGTTTTGCACATGGCCTTCCTTAAATAAAAGCCAAATATAATTGGAAAAATGGCTTATCCATTGTAAGAGTACCCCGGGCCCGGCAATTGGTTCTATTTAAAAACTATAACAGCACACACGACTTGAAAACTAAGAACGAGTAGGCTTTAGATAAAGGGAATGAAACACAGAATGGTTAGTTAGTTTACATCAAAAGGTAACTTTCCCTAGCCAAGAGCGATTTGCAATAACGATAAATTTTTTCTCTCTTTTAGTATGAGTGGTTCTGACAATAAACCTGACGAAAAGGAACCCACCAAAGAAGATGAACCCGAAGGATTGAAGATCTTGACAACTGCAAACTTTGAGACATTCTTGTCCCAGACAGAGCACGTGATAGTCATGTTCTATGCTCCATGTAAGTAACACGAAAAGTAACCAGACGGTAATGTTTTACTTTGGTTGAATTGCAGACAGGTTTAACTTCTCTTAAAGGGCAGTATGAGAAGAGATTAATGAAAGTTTTCCTTTCGCATTAGGGTGTGGTCATTGTCAGAATGCAAAGCCTAAATTCTTGAAAGCTTCAGAAGCATTTGCCGAGGAACCAAACAAAGCTTTCACCGCCGTGGACTGTACTCAGGATAGCGGTAAGTTGACCAAAACTATGCAGTCTCAAAAAACGATGAGATTACAACTAGATAAAACTATTGATTATTTAACCGGACTTGTTACCACTCCCCACTTATCAGTGAAAACCGCAGAGCCATGGAAAGGACGGCTGAATCTTGGGAAGGATCCATCTTTCCCTTACTCCAAAACGACCTTTCCAGACCTGCATGACATCACTGTTCGACGCAGAAGGGTCTGGGAGCAAGTCGTTTGAGACTGGTGAAGTGTGTAAAGGCCCCAAGACCTGGGAGACGCAAGTGGACGCAAGTTAAAAACTTGCGTCCGCTTGCGTCTCCGTTTGGCCAGGACTTGCGTGCACTTGCGTTGGTTTGGGATGACTTGCGTTCACGTTGGTCGAGATCAAATTTGCACGCAAGTCAACGGTTTTTCACCGTTTGGCCACCCAACGCAAGTCAACGCAAGTCTTGCTGTTTACTTCAAGTACTGAATTGCAGCGCGCGCAGTAGCAATGAAATGGCTTTTTTTTGACAACTTGCGTGCACTTGCGAGTAACTTGCCGAGACCGTTTGGCCAGGCAACGCAAGTCTCTACCGAAGTTCAACTTGCGACTACTTGTGTCCACTTGCGTGACCGTCTGGCCAGCGCTTTAAATTAAAAACATCATTAAACTTGTATTATATTTTTGCAAACAGATTTGTGCGACAAACAAGGCGTTAACGGCTACCCGACCATCAAGTATTACAGGTTTGGCGCTTTTGTGGTGGAATACGATGGAGACCGAACAGAACAAGACTTCATGGCATTTATGAAAGCACCTCCTCACCCCCTCCCCCCTGATCAGCCCGACAGCAAACCGGATGACAAACGAGACGAACTTTAACTACTTGCGCATGTTTTGTAGTGTAATGTTAGTTTCATCATCTACACTAGGTTCATTTACGTTATTTTCACTTAACTAAGCATACTGGTCGATTTCGAGCTCTGATGTTTTGCTCTCCAAAATATCGACTCTAGTTTTAGACGAAAATAATGTTAGGTAAAAATTTCAGGTTCTCTTTTTTTCAGTTTTACCTTTTTTACCAGCGCACTCAATCATTCTGTGTACGCTCGAATCAACACACAAAAAAACAAGAAATCATCTCGCAATAGTTTTTTTTTCTTGAAAGAGTAATCATACTCAGTCTTAAATTTCTACTTCTTTCTTACGAAGTCTTCTTAGTTATTTTCAAATTATATGTCGTATTTATACCAGGAATACACAAACTATTCTACTCGAAACTTTTACGATTTTAATATAAAACGAACACTTGTTCTTGTGTTAGTGTTAAGTTGAAAAAATTTCCGAGAAATTTGCTCGAAGAAGCTCATGCTTAAATCAATGGCAAATAATTGCAAAAGAAATTATTGATAATTTTTCAGGAGACGAGGTAACTCAGTGAGACAAATGTCACGCCATGCACTAGTATACCTAAGCAGTCGTAATTTGGTCGTCACGCAACGTTTCTCTCTACAAGCGTTGTGTAAAAGTCCAAATGCGACCGCGACTAAGTCCAACAAATACTATTTTTCAGCAGATATATTTCACCGTGTACTTTCCTCACGCAAACGTCGTGTCGTTGGATCTAAGTTACAGATCCAATAAAGTATATTGTACATGATCTTGTAGCGTTTTTTTTATAGGCTTTTGTATTATGTTTAAAGGGACTATGTCACAGTTTTTTGGTCAAAACTGTTCTGAAGTAAGTGGTAGGCAACTAAACCCATAAAAAACATTATCTTTGAACATGTAAAGAAAGATATAACCTTAATTTGTGGATAGAAATCAAGCTATGGCTATAAATATCGTTTTTTTTGAAGACGTGCGGAAACAATTTGAAAACGTTTGCCTAACGTTTTCAATTTGCAATCCGTTTCCATCTGAGGCATCCGCAGCCAAAGATGCCAGTTAACAGATTCAGTTCTTTAATATAGCCATTTTAAATAAAAATGGACCATTATTTTTAGGTTTCAAGCGAAACAAATATAAATTTAGGCGGTTCAAAAATCTTGTAAAATCCGTGACATAGTCCCTTTAACCGACAGTGTCAGGGTGACGGACTTCAAACAATGAAGGGGGGAATCCTGATTTCTTGAACCTCCAAAGGAAAGGAAAATTGGTTCGAAAAATCGTTGAATTCAGAGAAATGGGGGTAAGATTGCAGCGTTTGAGTGAGTGAAGCAAATCCAACGAAAACGACAATTGGTTTGGGTTCCACTGTAGGTGGGCGTTCTCGCGTCATCTCATGGGAGTCTGGACTTCATCGTAAGTGGTGGCGCGCGACACATTCTCGTCCCGAGCCGCTTGACCTTCTTAGCCGGCTGAGCCTGTGCACGAGAAACACGTAGCCCTGGGGACAAATGATTGATTGGCTAGATTTTAAGCAAAGGGAGTTTCAAGCCAATCAAATCAACCGTTTCAATCTCTGGTAAAGCAAAGGGATTTTGTAAAACGGTTCATTTGATTGGATGTTTCTTTTGTTTAAATCCAGCCAATCAAATCATGTGTTCCAAGATTCACTTGTTACTCGTGCCCCAGGCTCTGCCAAGCAGCACTGGGGAAGAAAATGGTTGACCACACCGTACCAGGTTTGCGTGGTCATCGAAACAGAAGAAAACGCCACGGGATTAGTCAAAATGACACGCAAATAGACGTAACAATTTTTTTAAAAAAAGCCATTTATTTACATCATCTGTGCCAAGTGTCTACCAATTCAATTTCTCCCAGAAACCCTGGAACGTTCTATTAACACCCTCTGATAAAACGTATGCATCTGATCACGGTTTTACCACGTGATCCTGAATCTGCCTCGACCCCAGGCACGACTGCATTTCGGTGGCGAAAAGCGAGAAACAGCGCGGGGCTTGATGGTTAGGCCCAGGATTCCACGCGCACTGCGCTCCAACCTAGGAAAGAAGCCTGGGAGCGAAGCAGATCTAAAATGAAAACGTGCAACCCCGTGCTACCTGCATTGGTATGTACATTTAAGCGTAAAGCCGACTAGAAATAAATTAATTTCAAACTATTTCAAAACGAGCCGCGAGAAGCAGCATTTTGACGGCACTTTTTAGCCAGCCAGATTCAACTTCGACTGGCTTGACTACTTTTCACACATTTTTTTATACGAATGGTAAGACCAGCCATTTATTTTTTTTTTCTTACTCCCAACTTTGGCTGGTTTATCACACTTAAAGGTCTCGTGTCTGTGTGTACATTTTGTATTTCTAAAAACCTCTCTACCTAAAAATTGTTGACACGACTGTGCATGGATTTATGTGCTTATGACGAGGTAGCTACTAATGTCGATAACGTTCAAGTTACAAAATAATGCATGCGCTGCTCTCGTTCGAGTTCCCTCTCTCTGATTGGCTGTTTCTTGTCTCGCCGGCAGCTGGGGCTTGGGCAGGAGCAGTTTGAGTGTTCGCGTTTGTCTCTCCAATGATGGATCGCACTTCGGATACCTACAGATACACCGAATTGATCACATTAGCATACAAAACTCGTTTAACTTGTCTCCACTGCACGGAATGCTTAATTGTTATGCTCAACTGCTCGTCCCCGTCGTCTCTTTCCTTGCTCTTCTCGGACTGGAGACAGTCAGATACTCGTGTCAATAGATGAGGGCGAGGTTCAAGGAATACAAAACGAAGGGGCACGGTGGCAGAAATGTCATGTTTATCATTGCGATAAGAAGAATTTTTATGTACATACCGGTACAACGCTCTTGCCCTCCGACTGCTTCTTGTCACATAGCTGGCGAATATTATTCTGAAATTAAGACATCAATGATGTTCAAGTTACTGGTCAAAAGCGTCCCATACAACACTAACACCGAAACGTTTTACGTCACACTCAAACCCCGCCTTACAATGCTCTCTACCGGACCACCCACTTACAGAGCAAAGAAATACCCCACGAAACAACCTAAGATTCGAGCTTGGTTTTAGGGCAGAATTTTCCATGTCGGCTCTTCCTATCGTTGCGAAGCTTTAACTTTGTACCGTGAAAATGGAAATATTGATCACGGTGCGCTCCTTCACCCGGCAAATGTGACCTCCAGCGCATGGAGAACTGCAATAAACGCAGAAAATGGTCCACTTATTAACAAATACAAACGTTTAGGAATCATCTCACCATTTTGTCCTGCAACCGTTTGTTTTGCTTCTTTAGTGTGGCCATCTCAGCCATTCCTTTGACCACGGCTGGGTTGAGGGAGACCTACAGTGAAAAGCGCAAAACAATGATTAAATTACCTTGCTGTACGCTTTCGTGTTAGCGTTCTTTCTTCTGGAGCGGCTGCGAGAACGCAAATATTGTGTACTATTCAAGTGTTTGAGAAAAATCGAGCCTTAATAAGGTGTGCTGAAGTTTTTAAAGCTACAGCAGTACTTACGTTTTTCTTCAACGTTTCCGCTCTCATTATTGCCTTGGTATTTTTGCCCTTTTTAGCCGCCATGTTGACTGGTTTCTTGTCAACAACCTGTTTACCCCAGAGTTGCACGATGACCGACTTGTCCATTAGGAACTTGATGAACTGCGACAACAAGAATATCAATTAGTTTTACGTTTTGGTCTGTAGATAAAACCCTAGTGTGTGACCATTCAAATGAAAGCTATTGAGCAGTACTTTCCTGTTTATAATCCTGTACACAAAAGTCAATGGTTCTAACTTTTAAGTCTGTGGATAAAACCCTGGTGTGTAGTCATTTACATGAAAGCTATTGAGCAGTACTTTCAAATGGTACTGTTTATTATGCTGTACAAGGTGGTTCTTACTTTTAAGTCTGTGGATGAAACCCTAGTGTGTGACCATTCATATGAAAGCTATTAAGCAGTTATTTCATGTGGCGCTGTTCACTTAGCTATACAAAGTGGTTCTAACTTTTAAGTCTTTGCACAGAACTCTTGAAAGAAGAAGCATTAAGCTGGATACATTGTAGGAGTTTTATTTACCTTGGGTGGACACTGTTCGAAGGAAAATCTCCTCTCGTAGTTAAACTCGGGATTTCTTGTTCCAGATATGACTTCTGTCTTGATGTCCGCTTCAAGGTACATGGAGTACTTGCAATACACGTCCTGACAGCGAAAACAAAGTTAAAAAAATTAGAAAAACAGACGGGAGAAAGTTGAACAACTGATCACCGTAATGGTTCGATTTAGCGCCCGGGGCGCTTATTTACTTTTGGCACCTCAAGGAAGGGCGCTTATTCGAGACAGGGCGCTTATTCGGGACAGGGCGCTTATTTAATTTTTCGAGAAACAACCAAATGTTCAAAACAAAACTTTAATTAATATTAGCAAATTGTTGCAAGTTCAGCTTCTTTTAAAAGAATTGTTCATTTAAGCAGTAAATATATACATGTACGGTACGGTTAATGTTCATGCTTTTCTCTATTCGACGTCGATGACTTGAATAGGGGCATTTATCCGCAATAGCGGGCGCTTATTAGAATACGGGCGCCTATAAGGATGGGGGCGCTTATTAGAATGGGGGCGCTTATTGGAATAGGGGCGCTTATTTACAAAAACACATTCGAACGGGGGCGTTTATTCGTAAGGGGGCGCTTATTGGAAGGAGGGCGCTAAATCGAATCATTACGGTAATACAACACATCGCCGAAGGCAAGACAACTGACGACAAAAAAGCAAATAACCAACTAGGGAATATTGTCTTGATGTTCCACCAAAAATCTCAAAACTGACATTAACGAAAGAATATAATCAGTAACAAGAATTAATTTTTCAAGCTTACCGTGTATCGTTTTGGAATTCCTTTTGCGCTCTGCACACGTACCACAAAATCAAGTTTCTTTCCTTCCTGCAGAAAAAAAAAATAGTTGAGTTTATTAAACTGATGTCAAAGACACTTGTAATTCCCACAGCAGCGAAAAAAAAACTCTATAATTTTTTTGATCTTTAAGTGTCCTCTTTCCTTACAAGAAACGTCAAAACTGGGCTACGAACTACCAGAATTCTTGTAAAAACCAGGAGTGAGTTTGTCTTCTTCGCAGCCGTTTTTTGTGATGTCACGCAAAGCTAAGAGCTTTTCGTGACATCCATGCAAAAAAGGCTACGAAGAAGACTAGGATGAGGGATAAGGCAAAGTTAGCAAGGGCATTTACTTCGTAACAAAACTCACCAGTTGTTTAGGGTTGTCAATAAATATGTCATCTTCTTCTGTGATTTCTTTTCCCTTGTCATTTAACGGCACAACTTCAACCTACAAAAGAGAATATGGACATGCAACCTAAGAAATGCTATCTTCGGGTTGCACGTGACGTCATCGTCTTCCAATCTTTAGTCCGGCGTTTTTTCAATGTATATGGTTTTAATGAAACCTCAAGAAAATAGTTTAGTGAGGTAAAAAAATAAGCACAAACAAAAAGGAACAATGATGGCGCATATGGAAGATTGATAAATATTACTAACAAAGAACCAAAATGTTTCTTGTTGGCTTTTTTGTTAAGTCCATCAACATGGCCGCCATGTCTTTCGCTGGGTCTTAAACAAAGTGCGAGCCAGCGAGTCATACAGACCCTTTCGTGTTTAAATCTTATAATTATACTTCGCAAATCACGACAAAAGCAGGAAGGAGCTGTACTTACATTAAGATAACCGATTTCTCTTCCCTTGTAATCAGTGATACTGAGTTGTTCCCTCATGTCCAGCTGAAAACCAAACCACAACAGCTTGCCTTAGTCTCAACAAAATGTGAACACAAAATGCAATGCCTCACAAACAACCTTCCCAGACAGTAATTGAATTGACCAATTATCGGTATTTCCCCGCCATTTTGTACACAGTGCAAAAGTAGCGTAAAATAGCGAGCAGAATTTCGCTCAGAATAAATTAAATAATTTTTTGCATTCCATAAACAAGTAAAACGTCATGACGCCATTGTGGTTTCCGAAAAAAATAGTCTGGAAAAGATTTTACTGCCTATTTTAAAGGTATGTAGACGCGCATTTTTTTTTTGCTACACGTTCGTCCGTGAACAAGACTTGTGTGAAGCTCTCACTTTAGCACGTCAGTTACTTTCGTTCAACATTATGCGCATGCGTACCACATATCCAAGACTCTGCATAGGAACTCCCACACAGCCAATCAGGCTCTCAATATCCGGGGTCTCGGTAAAAGGGTCTTTTTCATCCTCAAGCTGCCACTCATCTCCGTCCTCGTAATTCTCGTACATTTCGTCCATGACGTATTTTCTGTTGATGAACTTGGCCTTGGGCCAGAGATACTCCACTCCAGTCTGCAGGTCCTTCATGACCACGTATGGCTGAAATAAAATGGGCAAAAACAACCTTCAAATTTAAATCTACTATTGAGCCTACTGGATTCAAAACTCATAACTCAAGGCTCCATAGAATGAGGCGTCTAGGAGTATTGTTCCACCCCCCCCCCCGTAAAGAACGCAAGTCCACCGCAAGTGAACCCCCTCAGTTAGTTACCTCAGACAAATCGCTGTTACCAACCTATTCCGAGAAAACCCGGTATTTTCATTAAACTTTATTTCCATAATTTCCTACTTGGGTAAACAATGGAAATTGAGGATTTTAACGTAAACCCTCAAACAGCAACAGGAAAAGAAGCTCTGTACAAAGTAACCATTAAGAATATAAAATCTTGCGTTTACCTCTGGTCTACCGTCGGGAAGTCCCCGTGCTTTAGCAGACACGACTGTGACTTCAAAAGAAACCTGAAAAATAGCACATAGAAATCAGACTTTTACAATAACTTGCCATGCATGCATGGATTAGTAAAGAGAGCTGTACATGTATGTGGGTTTTGTTATTTGTTTCCAAAACAAAGATGTCAATAGGTCCCCAATTTTAGCGAGTGGTAAAGAACACGCGACACTGTCAGAAGCTGGTAGAATTGGCAAGTTACCGTATTTTCTTATCCTTCTTATCTAAGTTTCACAGTCGTTTTATTTTAACAGTTTTCATGTCACTATAATTAACGATGCGCAGGACATTTAATTATTGTCGGACAGGCTACAGAAGCTTCGACCGCGCCGCTCGCGTGTTCTTCCTCTGTTGTCCGTGCCAAGGTCTATCGACAACTGGGTTGGAGTTGTGTCCCGCGTCTCGGCCTTAATGGTATTATCTTTGGCTGGTCCCTGTCCTTCGTCTTTCTAGTCGGTGCACTTCTCGGGATTCGCACTGTTGTCCTCATCCACACTCTTGCTTGTTCAGTGGTGCCTCTCTCAGCCTACCCTGTTCTCGTTCCTTCTTGGACCGGCATCATCAGGATTGTTTGGATTCGTCTTCATGTTCATTATGATATTGTTTATTTCTTTAGTTTCTTCCTGTCTGTATATAATAAAATTAATTAATTAATAATTTAATTACTTACCTTCTTGTCCAACTCTTGGCTAATGGCATTTGCTTCATTCACCATCGGCATCAGATCTGCCAGGTCTTCCTTCAACAACATGGCTTCTACAAAAATAAGAAGGCCACGCACGGTGGTAAGTATCAAAACTTAAGATATATGCAATCTGTTTCAAACTTGTCCTGTTTTGTCTTCCTTTTCTCTTCGCTTAAACAGAATCACCTACAATACAGACAACTCTCGCCTTGTGGCACCTCGCTTTCGGACACCAAATATAGAGGGAGTTGACTGTATTCCGACCCAACTACTGAGTTCAAATTCAACTCTGTGTAACTCACCTTTAGATTCCTGGTCATCTACGTCAAGACCAGCATTCTTTGCGATTTCCTCCTGAGCCATCTCATATGAAATGTCTGCCTGCTTCAAAGAGGACGACTCCACTTCAGCTGGGTGATGGAAGACGTACAGATGACTTGTTCCAAACATCACTCTAACGAGCGCAAAAAAAAAAAAAGAAAAATTTCAAGTAAGGAAAAGAGAGAACACGGACTGACCCAACTACACGTTACAACGCAAGTAGTGCTTAAGTGGTGCTGATTAGTGACGAGATCTATTATGCGATCGCAAATACTGTTAACGTGATGAAACGTTCTAGAAGGAAGAATCGAATACCTGTCAAGATGGTGAAGTTCTTCTTCTTCATCATCATCGACTGGTTCTCCATTAACAAGGACTTTGGCTTCGCCAAAAGTCTTGATGGTGATCTTAGAACCCTCATTTTTGATTTCACAGTGTTGCTGTTGGATACTAAAATAAATACAGATGACCAGGACATCAATAAACCACATGTATTATAGTAAGAAACGCAATGAATCAATCAGAAACTCGAAACGTACAATACTTAACCACTGCAAACCAAGCGCGGGAAATCATGCCACACAAACGTCTAAAAAGCGCGGGAAATCACGGAGCAGATGTGCGATTAATTTTCTGTTGGCCTTGAAAAAACAGCATGCAAGTCTAGAGCATACTACACAAAGTAACAAGTCGATCACGCATTGGAAGTTGTAGGATAAATACTTACTTTAACCCAGTGAAAGCAATATCTGCGGGTGGATCAGCTTTTTTGTTACCAACTTTGACGACTCCTGAGAATTATAAACAAGGACGGCATCAGGTTAGTCAACAATACGATGACAAGTAAATCTGAAAAAAATTGTCCCATTACCTTCTCTCGTGTAGTTCCGTGAATAAGTTACAAATCAACCTCGTTGGGATTGGTAAGAGATACAGTAAACACCCGCGATTTGAGAACCTACAATTTTCTAAAAAAATTCAGACAAAATAGGTTCTTGAAGTTGGGGTGAAGTTCTATTGGTAATTTAGGCTAAGTAAGGTTCAAATAAGGACCTTAATTTCTAAGGCAGTTGTTGCAATGTTCAATATGAATTAGTACATATGAAAGCAAAATTTCACTTATCGTCCTTCATTATTCAGATTTAATTCACAATATCTGCATAACTTGAGATGCTCTCTTGAAGTCAATGGTTCAAAGAAGATTCACTTCTAAACACTCTATGTGAATCTGTCTGTTCTAAATTTGTAACCTGCAGTTTGGGATGTGCGTTAAAAAGGGTGATAAAGGAGAGGGGAAAAGAAGGGGACAGAGGGGAAGAGGGAACCCTGCCTAAGAAATTTGCTTTGGGAATCGTGAAAAAGGTTCTTATCAACTTCGTTGGGTATTAGTAATGAGCAAATTTCTGCCAACATGGTCCTTAAACTACTAGGTTCCTACTACACGGGTGTTTACAGTAGTTGGCAAGGAAGGACTTTCACCACTCTATCTGATTAACTCGGAAAGAAAAAAGATGAAACAGAAATTGCTTAATTACTCAACTCACCAGGTTTTACCATCTGAATAATCATTCCTGTCAGCTGAGGATCTGGGTTCAAATTCCACAAATGAGGAGTTGATTGTCGTTCCTTCTTCTCAGCATCTTTGTCCTGAGAAAGAAAACATAACAAACAGCAAACAGTGAGTACATTGAGAATACTCACATCACATAAAAAACACATTAAGAAATACCAATGAGCTGTATAGAGCAGTTTTCAATTCAGTGTCGTAAAACCAAAACCAAAGTAATTACTCTGGCCAATCACAAAGGACACAGACAATCCAGTGAACCAATCAAAACTCGAAGCAAATACATGTAGCCGGCACGAAGCGCGGGAAAACGTGCGCGAGCAAGTCACGATTGGTTTTGGTTTTAGTTCTGATTGGCCGAGAAAGTGGCTTGAGATTTTTAAGCCAATCACTAAGCGTAGCAATGCAAAACCAAAGCAAACGCAATTAACTTTCGACACTCAAGTGAAAACCGCTCTAAGAGTAAGAATCATGGACCTACCCAGAAAACAATTCTCTGACTATGCTCTAACTTTTCAACGAGCAAGAAAAATAAGTTGCGATTGTTTTCAACGATGCTTGTTATTAAAACCTTCAATAACCTTTAAAAATGATTCCCTGCATAAGAAATTTAGAAATCTCCTGACCAGCCGGGTACTGTGTCTAACCTAGAAATCTATTTTCTTATCAATGGGTACCCGTTTTAAGTCACCTTTCGATTAACTTTACCTTGATATCCTTTTTGGACTCTGCCACTCTGTCATCCCAGTTCTTGCTCATGTCTTGTGTTGCCTGCTCTGTTTGGGCCATCTTAAAATTAAAGGGAAAAAATGATCAAAATCTAACAATGAGACCTACATACTACCTTTATAACAAGATAAAGTAGTAAGATCTGCATCTTTGTAAAGGACTCACTGATGCTTTAATTTCTTCCTCAATTTGTTTCCTGAGTTCAGCCATTTCTGAAAGTATAACAAAATAAAGGGTTACACTAGGTATATAGCACTTGGTACAAATTCCAGGGGTGGATCCAGGATTTTTCTTAGGAGCGGGTGCACCACTAAGAAATGGCATAACTGACTTTTTTGCAGAATTCCAGTTGTATTAGAAAGCTACAGGTCATCTCATGGGTGGGGGGGTGGGTGCACACTCCCTGCACCCTCCCCCCTAGTTCTGCCCCTGAATTGGTGACAAGCTTAGGTCTAAGTTGATGTAATTTTTATTTGAGATAGTCCTTTTACAATTGAGAAATAATAATATTGTCTACGACAAGCTTTTCACCTTCTTCAGACATTCCTTCTTTTTGCTCATCATCATCATCGTCGTCGTCATCTGCCGACATCTTGACAGCTTCTCCATTCTGGGCTTTCTTCAACATTTCCATGAGTTTATCATTTTCTTCTTTCAGTTCCCTGATAAGCTTCTCTGTGGGATCCTCATTGACTTTGGCTGTTGTTTTGATCTGCTTGGCACGATCAGCTGAAGATTTGCAAAAGATTAATTAAAAGTTTTTTAGAAATACCTTTCAAATACCTTTCACTGAAAGTTCTCAGAATTGTTATCTCTTAATCAGTCATTTCTGCTGGATTCTATAGTGCACTATGGTCTATGGGCTATGGGCACCAGTGAGATTTAATGCATCTGTAACACTAGTAGCTAAAGGGTTGGTGATTTGTTTCAAGAACCTTCATGAATACTTTGGTAATCAGAGAAAAGAAAAACTCACCATATCTTAAAGTGGATAGTGTTTCATCATAATTTATATCTGCTGGGCTAATGGCAGCAATCTGGATCAACAAAACATAAGACTTTTTTTTTAGCTTGGTAAAGAAGTTCAGAGAGTGGTTTGTTCAACGCTACAAAGATGAGACAAGTGGTTAGAACTTTTTCCCAAGACTATGGGAAATGGACAAAACTATTGTACTCAGACAGGACCCATCTTCATTACGGTCTCTTCATGTACCCCCCCCCCCCTTACCCCCCTCAAAAGATAGTGTCTTGTTTGTATAGCCCCCACTCTATCAGGAGTGGAAACTAAGAAAAAGATTCAAACCACCTTGGGCCATTTCTCCAGCAATACAAGCTTCATGCACACCTAATATGAAAGTTTTAACTCAAATTTTGAAGCCAATAAATTTTGTCCATTTGGCTAATCAAACAGCTGGTATCTTGCATACCCCCCTACCCCTACACAAGGTGGGTCCTTGTCGAGTACAATTGTTATGACCACTTCCCTTAAGTCAAGTTACATTAATTTCACTTACAACAAATACATGTGACTTTGAACTCATCCACCTGCAATTGATAACCCACATGCCCATCCACCTATACTCACTCACACACTCACTCACTCACTCAACAACTCAATCAGTCTGTCTGTCCATCTGTGCATCTGTCCGTCCATCCATCCGGCCATCAGTCAGTCAGTCATTCACCCACCTACCCATCTAATCAATGCCCATGAAAAAAGTTGCCTTTTACAAAAGTTACTTAACATCAAGCTCAGTCGATCTCAGTGAATAAGTTATTCTTACCATGAAAGTCTTGCTGTTACCACCAAGAGCATTCTTGAGAAGTTTGGTCAAAACAGAATCTCGGAATGGAACTAGAAATAAAAAAGAAAATCAGTAACAAAGTGTCTGGGGAGTGAGTAATATTTTTGTCTTAAATTGTCCCCAGGTTCTCACAAGTAACAAAATGAGTGGTAAGATGGACCTACCTCTGACGTTCTTTCCATTTGCTTTGTCCACAAGAGCTGAAAAATAATACGCAAGGTGTTAGTGCTATGCGCCAATAAAAAATACCAGTAGATAATGTTGAGCTACAGGCTTTTCTTATAAAATAAAATAAAATAAAAATAAATAAATTGACTTTGTTTAATGAGGGTCATTTATCATAAGGATAATTAAATAAATTCAGTTACAAGCACTTACCTGCGATAACATTTCCTAAACTTGATAGAGACTGGTTAATAGCAGCTCCTTCTTTCAGTCTGTCACCAGTCGCTCCAGTTGAGTCTGCTCGTTCACTGTTGACAACAAGAAAATAATAATAACAACACTTAACAACTGTAGCTAGTAAAAACACTGTACATGGACAACTACCTTTATAGAAATGCCAACTTGAAAAAAATCCCATTATTTGGAAGATCATCAATTTTGCCTGAAGGCATCTCTTGTTGACCCCTCAAAACACAGCCGACTAAGAAAGCAAGCTCTGCCAACCCAACCATTTTTATTTTTATTTATTTTACCGGTATTTATTTATTACAGGAACATCTGGTTTAGCTTACAAGCTAGTGTAAACAGAGTCCTGAATTTTGGATGAAACCCTGTCCTGGAAAGAGCATGTCAACTCTATGGGAAAATGGTCTCCTCCAAACTAGCAATATTGCGACACACTCATAAGGTCCTGCCTAAATCTGCTGGTGTTACATTATAAAACACAATGGTGCTGCCTTTGTTCGACTACTGTGCAGCCGTCTGGGATAGCTCTGGCCAGGGTGGTAAATCTTACTTGGATAAACTTAATTGCAGTGCTTCTTGCATAATATTGAGGACCGTGCTGTTGGGTCTGACGAACTGTCCACAATGGTCAGCTGACCCCATCTGCAAGCGCCCTGTAACTTCCTTAAACCATAAAGACTAAGGATTAAGAAGCAGAATTTCCTTATTACCTTCCAGCCAAGTCTACCAAGTTGATTAAAGATGTTTTAGCTGTCTCTTCACCAGCATCATTTTTCCTCTTCTGTGTGAATGTCACACCAACTATTGTGTGTGCACGACTACAGACACAATTGGAATAAACAAACAAGTCAAAAATAATAGCTTATAAAATAATAATCATAAAGGCAACCTTCCAATTGGGCAATGGGTTATAAAAGTAAATGACTTCTTATTGAGACACTATTGCATACAGCTAGTAGTAACAAAAGTAAGGGCCTTTAGGCCAACCTTTCTCATAGCTCTTGGTAAAGTCTGTGTCCGAGCCATGAGGCTCATACAGTGTTTTAATGGAAAACCATCTGTCAACAACGATGCCAGGATGATTTTATTTACGTTTAGGAAAGCCTCTTTCTCTTCCGAGTTTTTATTCCTATTTTGGACTTAATTCGTCATAGCACCGATCAGTTTCCCGGCAAATACTACCCTTTTCTAGATCAAAACTCTCTGATTTCTATACCCTATCCCAGACTTAACTGCTTGAAAACCATACCCTTCACAGCGGCACATACCAGTATATAGCTCATATATGGGAGTGCCCCCCCCCCCCCAGGCTATTAGGTCACTGTGCCTCCCTATTACATACAAAATGTGCAGTTTCAGAAAATATCCATACATACCCCAAGGAAGGTCATAGGAAATTCCAAGGGGGAGTGGGGAGGTCCCAAAATCCAAAATTTACAAAGGAAACTATGGGGCTTTACTGCACTTTCCCAAGGGGTGGGGGGATTCAAACCAAAAAACCTTCCATAGAAAGGGTATAGATATTTTTTGGATCAACACAATGTTAACTTTGAAAATTTTTTTTCTTGAGCTTGTGTACCTGCTTGTTGCATTCATATTAGTAGCTGCCACAGTCCTGTTGAGCGTTCCTTCCTCCATGCGTTGTTCTATATCCTTGTATTCACTAACAGGCAGGGTCTTAAGTCCATCGGCGTAGAAACCTTTTTTGGGATGTTGACGTACTCGTAGGCCTCCCTTATTTTTTGAAGGGTTCAAAAGATCACGCACCTTCTCATTGTAGATCTCAAGCATACTGAACAGCACCTAGAGTATAAAACTTTTATTAGCATAACTTTTGTTATTTATTAGGGTGTAATGGCTATAAAAATTAGAAGGTATTGCAAAGAGCTACAGCAGACAGTAGGTAGCCCTTTGTACTGTGTATTGTATAGTAATGATTTTGGGTTGAGTAGCATAAGATTGCAATTTTTTTTTTTTTTTTTTTTTTTTTTTGCAATTAAAATTTTATTTAGAAACATACATTACAATCTCTTCTTACTGATTGTGCTAAAATTCTTACAGTCCTTACTTACACTACAATATATTACATTGTCTTTTGAAATATTGTCTTTTGAAATATACAATGCAGTCTATAATTAGTCTATAATTGGAATATTAGCAGACTCTGCTACTAGTAGATATCTAATAAATATTTTTCAAGGTTAACGTTTTCAGTTTTAATATTTTCGAGGTTTCGAGAAGGAGCTAGTCTCTTCCTGTATTGGTTCTAATTAATAAATATTTTCAAGCTTATATTTAACGAGTATTTTCTCAATAAACTCATGAACGGAGATGGCTTTGCTATTGATTTTGTTAGCATATATGTATTGGCGCATAGCTAAGGTGGTGTAGTTAAATTTCTTTTTTGTACGTGGATCCCATATGCTAGAGAAGTAGCCAAACAAGACTTCCTCGGTGGTCGGAAAGATCTGACAAAGGTTTGTTTGGTTAAACCACTGAACAACACTTTGCACAAAAGTCTTTGTGAACGGACATTCAATGAATGTATGCTCGATGGAGTCTTTATCACCACAATAAAGGCATTCGTCGTCAGACCTGATACCAAATCTGAATAATTCTTTGTTAGTTACTATAATTCTATGGATGAATTTTAATTGAAACTCTTTGAGCTTAGTGTCTTTGCAGATACTTTTCTCTTTCTTCTTTCTCCAGGTGTCACTATTTATAGATAGATTTTGACTCCAGCGCAGAGGGCCCGTGTGATCCTCGTTGTGAGTTTTTACATTGCATTGAGCAGGTTATAGAAGTCTCTTGACTTGGCCTTGTCTAGATTTATCTGAACAGCTTCGCCAAGGGGAAAGATGTTGTCGTTACTGATGAAAAAAGATTTATTGAAGTCATCTGTCTGTTTGGCAATGGACAGAAGGTGCTTCGGGATGGCGCTTATCACTTGATAGTACTGAAGAAAATTAGTTTGGCATGAATATTTAAGTGAAAATGCCTGGGATGTGAGGAATTTGCCGTTTTCAGTAAGTAGGTCTTTAATTGAAATAATACCCTTTTTAAACCATTCATTGATAAAGACTGGCTTTCCACCAACAAGTATTTCTTTGTTGTTGAACAATACTATATCTTGATTTTGATGGTAGTTGTAAAGAGTTTTTAATTCATTAAAGTTATCAAGAATTCTTTTATAAAAGGTCGGTAGGTCGTTGAAAAATCTCGCATCATAATTGCATCGTAAGAGAAATTTCAGTCCTCCCGTTTTATTGAAAAAGTGGTTTGGTATAGTGCACCAGTTTCCATTGTCCGAAGCCAAGAGTCTGGGGATCCATGCTAATTTTAGGGCTTTGAACATTATGTGGAGATCTGTCATACGAATTCCACCCCTATCAGGTTCTTGATAGAGGCCAGATCTTTTTATCTTATCTTTTTTATTTCTCCAGAGAAATTTAAACGATTTGGTTTTCACTGCGTCTGCAATTCCCTGAGGAACCAGAAGATTAGAAACAGAATATATGAGTTGTGATAATCCTAGTGTTTTTAATATCATAGCTCTTCCGAATATTGTCAGGTCTCTTGAACTCCACATATCAAGTTTAGTTTGTAGTTTTTGAATTTTTTGTATAAAGTTAAGCTCGTTGTTTCTTTTTTCATCGTATGAGAAGTGGATTCCCAATATTTTCACCGGGCTATGAAACCATTTTAAGTTTAGAGGTTTTGTTTTTATTATTTGCCCATTTCCCTAACCAAATTGCCTTTGTTTTTTTCACGTTTAAGGACAGACCAGCTATTTTCCCAAAGTCATTGGTTATCTTTAGTGCCCTTTCTAGTGATGCCAAGTCGGCATTAAAGAGAGTGGTATCATCAGCAAATTGTGATAGCTTAATTTCATTTTCATAGATCTTGATACCTGTTATGTTGGGATCTTGCCGAATTTTATTTGAGAGTATAAGATTGCAATGAGATACTTGATCATGTATCATCCAGCATTTCATGACTTGTGCGCAATGCATGCAATTGACTTGGTGACCAGTTGAATAGCTCTTTGCACACACTGCAGACCTATGATACTGAAGGTACCTTACCACATGAAATTTTTGCGACACGTTAATTTCGTGATTTTGCAAAAATGTTGTATTTTGAATCACTTTTTTGAGTAGACAATTTACGTTTTCTTGCAATATTATTTTACATGCCCTTGAATTAAATAAAAACAACTTCATTAATCCGGATTAATGAAAAAATAACGTCAAAATTAACAAAAAAGCAAGGGTGGGACTAAATCTCGGCAAATAGCTACAACAGAGCAGTTAATGTCTACAAGTAGTTTAATATGCTTGTACATGCATGAGTTATTGTTCTTGAGTCAATGACGACAACATCCATTGAGATTAATAATTCCTTCCTTCAGTGGCACTAAACTTATTTTTTCTTAATTATTGACATAATGTGAGTCACTTAACTTTCGCGTCATGTTATGTTCGCGACAATTTTTGTTTGCGTCACTTTATTTCGCGATTTTTTTGGAATCGCGAAATAAACATGTCGCAAAAATTTCATATAATAAGGTAAGTATAAATAAAAGTACTTTGCGACATATACCACTTTCACATAAGTTCTAGGAGCCATGGTGATATAAAATGGACTGACATGATCCCAAGTACAGCTATGATAAAGTTCACAGCACTGTCAGTGACATTACTAAAAGTAAAAAATAGAACTTAACCACACCTCATACTGTCCCTCATCTCCACCTTGCTTTTTCTCGTCTATTCCCTTAAAAATCTCTTCACAGAAGATTGGCACAATTCCTGTTTAAATAAAAACAAACAGTCAATTCACTCTGACTAAATAGACACATATTAAATGCTTTTTGAGTAGAGATGGGGGCTAATAATTTTAAATTCCTTAATCAGCTGGGTCCTGCAGTTGCTCTAAGGGTGGATAACAATATCCACTGGATAAATCACCATCCATTGGATAAGTGTTAACAAAACGTACAGTAAAAACCCGCGTATAAGAACCTAGGTTTTTTCAAGTAAGCCTAAACAGGTTCTTATATAAATGGTATTTAGTGTAAAATTAGGCTTACTAGGTTCTTAACTTTATGATTGACAGATAATTTGTATATTGTTTATTCATATTCTACTTGTACTAATGGAGCATGGAACTGAGTGTTATACTACTGTACAGTACTGGATAGCACCCATGTATAATGGAAACTTCTGAAGTTGCTTTTGTTCTACATGGATGCAGATATATTTTTGAATTTATATACTGTGATTTCATAAGGTTCTGCTTCATCTGTTCATCTCAGTTAAGAATTATATTAAAGGAGGACGAGTTCTATGTAACTATGCTGTAACTAAAATGTGTACAGACTGTGTAATAAATATATTTTTGAAAAGATTTTAATTCTATATTTTTGAGAAGATTATTTTTTTTTTTGAAAATAAGAACCCGTTTTAGAATTTTAGCCTAAAATGGTTCTTATGTGAAGGGTGCTTAAAAATGAAATTTTAGCCTAACAGGTTCTTAAATGTTAGGTTCTTATACGCGGGTTTTTACTGTATCCACTGGATTGTGATTCACCTTTGAACAACTGGGGCCTGGAGTGCATTAAAATAAATTTAAAAATTTACCTTTGTTTGCTCCATAACCAACAATTGACCAAGACTTCCCAGAACCAGTCTGTCCGTAAGCAAAGAGTGATGTATTGAATCCTTCCCAAGCATTTTTAAGAACACCCTTGCCAAGATCATTATACACTTTCATCTGCAATATCAGCAGTAAAAAAAAAACCATTAGTTAGACAACTGATGTAGAGTTTGCACAAGGGGTACTTCTTCTTGCAACCCCAACAGTCACAACAGGCAGAAGAGAAATTCTGGGAACATAGCTGTAGTAGTCCTAGTAGGTTACCCTTTAGCGTGTTTTTTTATGTTGCCGTCACAGCTGACACCAGTATCCATTTGCAATGTATACTCTTGAGTAGCAAAAGTTGTGAGAGTTGAGTGTCCTGTCCATGAACACAACAATAGAGCAATGGTCAGGCTCCTGGAGGGGAGGAGGGTGCTGGTGGTGAAGGAGGAGGAGGGCAAGGGGTAAGGGGCGGGAAGCAGGAGGAGAGAGGGTGGGAAGCGGGATTCATAAGGTGGCGGGAACCAGGAGAAAACAAGTGAAATTTCGTAACATTTCATTATATTCTGCAATAGAAATGGAACAAACAGGAGAGAACAGCTACGGAAGGGGCGGGAGGCGGGAGTAAAAGGTACGGGAGGGGGGAGGTTCAGACCCCCTGTCCTCCCAACAGGTAAAGGAGGAAGAGGAGAAAGAGGAGGAGGAGGAGGAGGAGGAGGAGAAGAAGGAGGAAAAAGTCAGGAGAAGGAGGAGGAGTACAAGAAGGAGGAGAAGGCAGTAGAAGAGGATTAGGATGAGGAGGATGATCACAATGATGACGACAAAGGAGGGAGAACAAGGGAAAAAGAGAAGGGAAGTGAGGGAGAACCAGACAGGTGTGTCAAATCTACATGTAGAGTAGACACCCCTCCCCCCTCCTCCCAATAAAAGGTTTTTGGTTTGAACCCTCCCATCTCTGGAAATTTCAATACAGCTTCATACTTTCTCTTATAAAAATTTTGGCTTTTGAGAACCCCACGCCCTCGGAATTTCCAAAGACCTCTGGAACTGCACATTGCCTCAAAATAATCATATTTATGTCAGTACCTGGTCAGCGTAATTTGGCTTGGTACCTGCCAGGTAGCCATCATCTCTTTCTTCAAACCCGTCGTGAGACCAGTAGCTATAGTCAAACGTGAATTTTTTTGGTTCCTCATCAGGCTCTTCTGGATTTTGCAGGTATGTCGATTCACCTTTCATATCAACTATCAGTGTCGCATTTCTGGCCCTTTCACGTTTATTGTGAGGATTATTAAGGATATACAATATCAAGT
Source organism: Oculina patagonica (assembly GCF_052425735.1). NCBI lineage: Eukaryota > Metazoa > Cnidaria > Anthozoa > Scleractinia > Oculinidae > Oculina > Oculina patagonica. The sequence goes on along the minus strand of NC_135764.1, from coordinate 31,476,988 downwards.
GACTTTCTAAAAGAATGCACAAGACAAAACTGTGTACAGTGAACTCTTGCCTTGCGGACACTCGCTATTACGGGCAAAATCCAGATCATCGGCGAAAGAGGTTTGACTGGAAATGACTCCTGCTATTACAGACTCTCGCTATAACGGACACTAAACAACACCCTGAGCGTGTCCGCTATATAACGAGAGTTGACTGTACTTGGTAGAAATGACTGTTTTGGGGAACTTAAAAACAGCTTTCACTTGTGGAGAGTAAAGATAGAACAAACTTAAATAATTTAAAAATCCCAGATTTTTCTTTTTTTTTTTAAGGATACTCCCACATTTAACAATTTATTATTCCACAAGCGTGCATAATTTGGATATGAGATGATAGATAGTCAACGAAACACGTAGCACCCCATTGGCTATAATGATCTCATATCCATCAATTAGCACGAGTGGAATAATTGTTTTATTAAAAAACGCCCAAAGAATTGCAATATTTGAGCTCCCCAGCTATTTTCGTACACGTATCGGCTACCAAATTTGTGGTCAATGGTATATGAGCTCATATATACTATTGCCTGTTAAACAATCAAAATGCAGGAATTACGATATACCACAGCTAGTTAATAAATACAGGTACCTGGGGCCATCAAAAAAGCATCACAGAAAAATTGGAGATTGATGTACTTCCCACTTTCACAGATTTGCATTGTGATAAATAAATCCATTTCCGGTCAGAGTGTGAAAAGCTCAAGTACCTAAACTAGTACCACTGGGAGGCAGAAGGAAGGAGGTGTTAATCGAAATGCAAACAAATCTCTGCAATATATCTGTTTTATATTACACTCTCACTGGTACTTCATTCACATTTCGCAAGAACACACATGTCCCGCTTGTCACTGTCACACAAGTAGGCCTTGTATAATACAAAGGTCATTTTGGTCAGCCCGCGTTCTTTCGCTTTATACAACTTCATGATAATTTTTATTAATGAAATCAAAATCTAAAATTAAAATTGTAAGTACTGTACGGTATTAAATTTAAGTGAAGCGTGCTGTCTTGTAATTCGCTTGCGTGGAAAAGTGATCAAGGTGTAATAAGCAGAATAAGTTATGTTTCCCGGGCATGCATCTATATTTTTTGTTGAACCTTATCAATTCATGAAAATATAAATGAACATATTTGGGACGGCGTGAAAATGTAATCTTGGAGTGTCGTAAAGAATTAGACGGTCCGATATAATAATTTACGTGCACTGCGGGTCAAACAAACTCGCACCAACCGCGCCAACGGTGCTGTCACACAGTTTCGTTCTTGTAGAAGTATAATTTCAATTTTTTAAAGGATATAAAAGGCCTCACTCTAACTGCCACCCTCACATTCTCAGCTTCTCCGTCAGACATTTCTGCTCCAGCAACCAGCGGGTACAATGATCCGTGAAGTTAACTGTTGTCGCAAAATACACTTCTTCCAACGGAACGAATCGATCGTGCAGCGAATGTTTTATGATCTACCCAACTTGTCACGCTGTAGTTGGGCGAATTCTTGAAACCTTTCAAGTGATGTAGCACGTAGAAAAGCGAGACAAAGTAATTTTATACAGCAATCGTCGTTAAATCGGATGACAATCAGCCTTCTTCATGAATATCGTGGACCTCTGTTGCCATGTTGATCGGCAAAATGTAAACTTACGCTTTGTAATTTATGCAAAATTATGCAAATTAGGCTCCCCCTCATTGAAATCGCTTAATTTGTTATGGCAAAATCAAAATAGCAACCACTTTCCCTGTGGTTTTACGGATTTACAAATTAATTTAAACACGTAATTCATGACGAAAAGGGATCAAGACAGTAGTTTTGTTGTAGAACAGTATAAATATTTTTTGGAAGTTTTTTCATAGCAACAATTCTCTAACATTTTTTTAACAAGATTGTAAAAAAGATAAGATGATGGATAAAAATAACCATAACAATTTTTCTTCCGAACAAATAGAGAACGGTCTTATTAATCTTTTGTCATTGTTTCACCAACAGCTGAGAACTCAGAAATTAAGATATAAGATCGGATGTCCTAAATATATGAACTGTGTAAAGAAATCATCTTTCACAAAAAGGTTTATCTCAATTAGACATGGTACTAATGGAAAATTCAGCTGGAAATAGCCCCAGCCATTCAAATGTATTAAAAATCCTTCCTGACAGAGAGATCAGAACA